>NW_021703771.1:80459760-80612710 GCF_005190385.1 Monodon monoceros | reverse complement strand
CAGAGTCCGCCTGCCGATGCAGGGGACACGGGTTCGTGCCCCGGTCCGGGAGGATCCCACATGCCGCGGAGCGGCTGAGCCCGTGAGCCATGGCCGCTGAGCCTGCGCATCCGGAGCCTGTGCTCCGCATCGGGAGAGGCCACAACAGTGAGAGGCCCGTGTACCGCAAAAAAAAAAAAAAAATTTCCAATGGCGTTTTCCACAGAACTAGAACAAAAAAATTTTAAATGTGTATGGAAACACATTTCTTTCTTGAGAAAGAAGAATGGAGCTGGAGGAATCACACTTTCTGACTTTTTAAAATATTTTCAACACTAACAAAAAAAAAACCTTCAGGAACTCCTTTTGTTCCAAGAAATGGATGTTCTGCAGTGTTTGTTCAAATGAGAAGGGTCTTGGGAGGTAAAGTAGCTGGTTCCCCATTTCCCTTCAGGGCAGGACCACAACTCAGACCCCGGAAAAAATATTTCCCATTGAAGAACCTCCAAGCAAGAAGATTCCAGAACGCATTCGTTCATTTAGTCATTTAACAGTCATCTGCCTAGCATACTTGGTGCCACAGATGAGACGCTGGGGATGGGAGGATATGGGGACCGGCCTGGGAAGCCCTCCCAGCTGACGTGGGGCAAAGCAGCTAGATGCACGGTCCTTGGGAAGATGGAAAGAGTGAAGAGCATCGCACACACTGGCGGTCTGTGGGCCAGGTCTGGCTCCTGACATATTTTGTTTGGCTTGGACAGTGTTGTGCTAGATTTGTTTTTAAAATTATGGAATAGTTGCCAACCTTTAAAAGTCTGGAAAATTCATGCACACTCACGAGCAACTCACTCCCCACACACACTTACAACCAGATGTCCAATGCCTTTTTATAAACTCGGGAGGCCTAGAGACAACTGGGCTCACATTTCTGCCGCGCTAGGGGCACGTACTTTGGTTCTCCACGGTCCCCCCCACCTCACTGCCTGTGGACGCCCCTGAAGGGCCACCTGTGTTACCAGCCAGACCACTGGCTGGAAGCAGCCACAGATGCAAGCAATATATGTAAGGTACATTTTCTAACAGCTACATTTTTCTAAAAAAGTAGAAAGAAACAGGTAAAAGTAATTTTAGTAATATATTTTGTTTAACCCAATACGTCAAAAATGTGATGCCACCGATATAAAGATTATTGAGATACGTTCCTTATTCACACTTTTGAATTCACACTTTTGAATTCATTGAATTCAAAATTCAATGTTATTCTTACAGCACATCCCATTCAGACTCTCCCCATTTCAGTGCCACAGGTGGGTGCAGACAGGACAGCGGAGGGTTACAGCATGGTACAAGGTGCAGGGCTGGATGGTGGAAGACTGGGCTGGAGAGAGAGGTTGACCCCAGATCATGAGTGGCCTTAAAGGGGTTGCTTTTTGTACTTCCTTTTATCAACAATTAGAAGCCACTGGAATTCTGTTTGGGGTCTTCAGTTCAATGCTTTGAAAATCCTTTACTGTGTCTAACGTTTCTCCTCTCACATTTTAAATCCACTTACTCACGGACTTCTGAATGCATATGGAGAACAGCGGAGAAGGAGAGTCTAGAGGTTTCCAGACTCTTTCCTGTAGAGTGCTGGGGATTCCAAGTCAGGACCTCAGAGGGATGGGGGACGGGACAGCTGGACCCAGGCCCCACCTGGGCACCAACAGGAGGAGCTTCCTCAGTTTTGCATGTTGCGGGTCTTATGTGCAAGATTTTATTTAGAGAAAGAGCTCTATTGTTTTTTGTCTTTTTTTTTTTTACTGCTTGTAAAACCCTTTTTGATATTATCTTCCAGAATACATATAATAAAATAGTCTCTTTCATGTTAGCTGTTTAAGTACTGGGTGTGTTTCCCATTCTCTTCATATGTCTTTTATGGATTCTTCATTCACTTTAAATCCCTTTATCTAGGTTAGTCCGATAAAATTGGGTACCAAAAATACTCAAATTATGCCAAGAGAGGCCTTTAAAAAATATAATCGCACGTAATGCCTTAAAATCCTAAAGGGGTTATTTAGTTACCATGCATCTTCAAAAATCTCATGTTAATTATTAATTATGTATCTCATTGTATAATTATAAGATTTTAAAAGTAACTGTTCGATTTAGAAACTCTGGCCGGGCCATGGATACGTCGCGGAGGCGCAGCCGGCGGCTGGAAGGCCTAAAGCCTGAGTCCCCTGAGAACCCCACCTCAGTTCTGCGGGCCAAACGGGCCCTTGTGGAGCTCGAGTCGAACCCAGAAGAAAAGAGGGAGCCCGGGTCTCCTCGGAAGGTGCGGCCACCCGGCCTGGGGTCTCCCAGACATCAGCCGGAGACAAGCCCGAGATCACCCAGTCTACGGGACGGGGCAGGCTTGGGGTCCCCCCGAAAGCGGCCAGAGCCAGGCCCAGGGTCCCCCCAGCGTCAGCGAGACCCAGGCCTGGAGTCGCCCCAAAGACAGCCGGAATCGAGTCCTGAATCCCTCCGACTGCAGCCAAAGCCAAGTGGGGAGTCGCCGAAGTTTTCCCAGGACCAAGAAGAAGCGGACTTGGAGTTGCCCAAGAGCAAGGAGCAGACCCCCGCGGGGTCCCCCCGACATCAGCTGCGGCCGGGCCCGGGTCACCAGAGCCCTACCCGGGTCCCGAGCCCGCTCAGCCGCCGCAGGGATGACACCCCAGAGCCCGGCTCCCCCCGGGATCCCCGTGAGCCGAGCAAGCCACCGCCGGCCAGGCAACCGGAAAGAGACGGCCTCGGGCCAGAGAAGCGAGAAGAGTCTTCAGCCCAGGTCCCAGCGTCCAAGACACCGAAGGAGGAGGACGTCCCTAAAGTCCCGAAGGGGAAGCCCAGGTCCGGGCGGGTGCGGAAGGACCGCTCAAAGAAGAGCGTCTCCCAGATGGTCCAGGACAAGCCCCTGCGCACATCCTGGCAGCGGAAGATGCAAGACCGGCAGGAGACAGAGCTGGCCAAGGACTTGGCCCGGCACCTGGGGGAGGAGAACCCGAAACGCCGCCCGGAGATCGAGCGGAAGGCGGAGATCGTCCAAGCGACCCGGAACCCCGCCAGGCGCAGGCGGGCGAAGAAACAGCACCTGCGCTCCGCAGAGAAGCGGGACACTGGCCCAGCTGCAGAAGCTCCGAGCTCGGGATGGCCGAGGCCTCCTGTGGCCAACCGCCGTGTCACACACGGCAGCCCTCGGGCCACTGGCCCCACGCCTCTGCTGACCCAGGACTCCAACTCCGTGCCTCCCAAACAGGGGCTCCACCGAGACGGGGCTCTGAGCCTTCCAAAGGGCGCACAGAGACGCAGAGGTAGCCTGGGACCTGGCAGAGACTGGAGGGAGGAGGGTCAGCTCGCTTCTCTCCAAGTGCCTTCAAACCACGGAGAGTAATTTCTGGTTCCTCAGGGAGCTGGTGACTGGAGGGTGACTCCCCAAAATATGTATGTTCTGTCTCAGAGTCCTGGGTCTAACCCAGGCCAGGAGGCCGGAAGTCAGGAATCCACCTCTCCACACACACACCTCCCCAAAGGCTGCTTTGGGTCCCTCTGCATCCCACTGACCCTGTCACCCAGCGGACTGAATCCAGCTCCGCCCCACTTTTCAACACTCAAGGTTAAAATGGGGAGGTTGCAGGGGGCAGGGTCTATCTAGCTCCCCCTTTCCTGTTCCAGACTCTGCAGAAGCCCCAGGGATCTGATTAACTCACGCCATCCAGACTACAGCAGAAATATTTATTGAATGCCTGCTGTGTACAGGCACAATTCTAGGTACCAGGATCTTACCTGCCAATCAACTGCAACATTTCCTGATGGTTCCAGACACTCCCCCACGGCACCAGGCTGTTTGTTTTGGGGAATTCCCTCAATCTGATGGTGAATCTGATGTGTCCAGGCAAAACCTGTGACAGAAACCCACCCAAACCCAGAAGTGTCGGCAAAGGAATTCCCCAGGGTGTGTTCAGTTGAAGGGCTTCTCTAAACCTCCTCTGTATCCCGCACTGTCTTCTGAAAAGGCACCAAAGGAAGGCACATGGGACTGTAATTTACAATGGCTAGTGAACAAGGGCTGGGCTGGGGAAGGCATGCTGAGGGACTCCGAGGGGGACAGCGCTGTGCCCCAATACAGGTGTTTAGACATTCAGCCATTCATTCCACTCAATGCATTAAGGGCCTCATCAATCCAGGAAGGGATGGGAGCACAAGGCATCGACCAGAAAGTGAATCCAAAGCTGGAGAATTGAGTCTAGAGAGAAATATGGGGAGGACACGAGATGGTGCTCCCACGCGTGTCACACCCACAAGCAAGTCCCAGCTAGATTGCACTGATTCCACCCCTTCGCTCTTGCACAAGAAAGTGTAGAAGAACGCAAAGGGGAGTGCTGCTCTTGTAGTTATACATCTGAATCAGTTCTAATTTACATAAAAGAGGAAATCATTTGCAAATTTTAGTACCTGAATATGGACCTATCACGTTCCTTAGAAATGATCCCAACAACCTATGTGTTTCGGCAACAAGTTCAAGGGTAAAGCAGACGCCAAATATCCCAGCAGGAAAAGATGGCACATTAAATGGGGATAGTTAAGGAAATTTTAATACTGTGATTATTTGCAAAAAATATGGGTAAGCTTAAATCATCATGGAACAGTGGAGCACAATGGGGCCAGATACAGCAAGGAGACTTTATCCCCCTAAGCCTGAAGGGAGAAGGGTAAAAGGTTCACCAGTTTCCTGAGGGAGAAGGAGGGTCACCTGGTGGAAGCTGCAGCCTCTGGGGAAGCCACTGACATCTGTGGCTCAGCTCCCATCTTCTGAGCTCCTGCTTATAAATGCGGCTGTAAGCAGAGGGCAAGGGATGATGCTGAAGCAGCTCATAGATCCCAGCCCCCCTGGGCACAGAGCAATTTGGATAGTAGTTCAGAGGATTAAAGGGAAAATGTCCAGCACAGGAATCAATTCCAAGAGGAATTGGGTGGGGGTGGGGGGGAAATGGGGGTGTTCGTCAAAGGGTACACACTTCCAGTTATGATATGAATAAGTTCTGGGGATGCACTGTCCAACACGGTGACTCTAGTTAACAATACTGTATACTCGAAAATTGCTAAGAGAGTAAAACGTAAATGTTACCACCACCATCATTAAAAAATGATAATCACGTGAGGTGATGGATATGTTAGCTAACCTTATTGTGGTAATCATTTCATAATATATATATACACACGTATACCTGTAGGTATCAAATTATCACATTGTACATCTTACACTTACACAATATTATATGTCAATCATATCTCAACAAAGGTGCGGAAAAAAAGAGTGGTGTGGAGCTAACCTATAGGTCTGCTTATCAGGTTTAGAGGCATTTAAGGAAGTTGGGATTCAGAGGCTCATTTGTATAGCTGAAATAGGGGTAATACAGTTGACCCTCGAACGACACGGGTTTGAACTGTGCAGGTCCACTTATAATGGCTTTTTTTCAATAAATGCATACTACAGTGTTATTTGATTCACAGTTGGTTGAATCTGAGGATGTGGAACCTCAGATATGGAGGGCCAACTGTAAAGTTATACTTGATTTTCGACTGTGTAGAGGATCGATGCCTCTAACCCCCTCATTGTTCAAGGGCCAACTGTATTCAAGGTCAAAGACTTCATGGGACCCAGAGGTATGTTTAGAAGGCTATGGAACCCAAATGCTAGCAGGTAGGGATCTCACTGGGGAGTGGAGCGTTGACTTATCACAGCCAGTAGGAGCGTGACTAGGTCTCTCTATAGGCTGAACTGCAAGCATTTTGGCCCCGGGCAAGGTGAAAGTGTTGATATAACTCTGACAGCCATGTAGACTATAACAAATGGGGCCAAGCAACAAAGGCAAGTAATGTTACCTGAGCTTGAAAAGCATATTCTGGGCATATAAACGTACAAAATACATATGTTTGTAGGAATGGAAAAATTACAATAATGTATCCATTTTTCCTGGGGATTTAGCAAAATAAATTGGGTCATTTTTCAGGTCCATTGTTTCTGGTAAAGTAACATATACACACACAGATAAATATACAAGTATTTGCAACAGTCTGGCGTTTGCCACAGTAACTTAACTCTAAAATTTACAGTGGTTCTGCCTCAAAGGCATCATATTTACCATGGGGTGCTGTCTTTACTGAAATGCATTTGGGTGTGTGTATATTCTTCACTAGAAGAACCGCCACAAATTCAGCAATGGCTTGGGAGTGTCAGTTCTGCCAGAATCCAAGGACTTGGACCGATGAAGCTCTCTTCCAGGGCAATAAGACCCTTCACACATATGATATTCTTAATAGAATTCTGTGGCTATCAGCATTGGAGATCATAGTTAAGACAGTTATGATTTTTAGCCGTATTTCCTTAAGGAAAAAAGTAAAAGTCATCCATAAAGTTCACCATAGAACACTTCAACCAAAATATTTTTTAGGAAAATGAGAATTGGCTTTAATAATGGAGAAACTAGTAAGCTATAAAATGAATTCATAGTATGGATTTCACCAATTCTGAACTCCTTTGTTGGGCTGTTGAAATTGACCATGCTACATAAAATCAACAAGTTGTAATACTATAATGAAGACAACTGAGGCATTCGGGGAAACTATGGACATCTTTTGTGTTTATATAGAACATCAACAGCTATGACAGAGTATTATCTTAAGATACAGTGCATTGAATAGTGTTCTCCCGAAAGATATACTGAAGTCCTAACCCCCAGTACCTGTGAATGTGACTTTATCTGGAAAGAGTATCTGCAAATATAATCATGTTAAGATGAGGTCGACGGGCTTCCCTGGTGGCGCAGTGGTTGAGTGTCCGCCTGCTGACGCAGGGGACGCGGGATCGTGCCCCGGTCCGGGAGGATCCCGCATACCGCGGAGCGGCTGGGCCCGTGAGCCATGGCCTCTGAGCCTGCGCGTTCAGAGCCTGTGCTCTGCAACGGGAGAGTCCACAGCAGTGAGAGGCCTGCGTACCGCAAAAAAAAAAAAAAAAAAAAAAAAAGATGAGGTCGTTGGGGGTTAAGGTAGATCCTAAATCCAATGACTGGTGTCTTAATAAGAAAAGGAGAGAGAGATTTAGATACAGAGAGAACGCACTCAGAAGGAAGAAGTCCACGTGAAGACAGAGCAGAGACTGGAGTAAGGCAGCTCCAAGTAACGCCAAGCACTGCTGGCAACACCAGAGGCAAGAGAGGCAAGGAAGCTTCCTCCCCTAGAGCCTCTGGAAAGCCTGGCCCTGCTGACACCTTCATTTCAGACTTCTGCTCTCCAGGACCACGAGAGAATAAATTTCTGTTCTTTCAAGCCACCTGGTTTGCGGGAATTGTGTTGAGTCAGCTCTAGGAAACTGATACAAATGTAAACAAAAGTTTGAACAAACTAACGTTTTCTGTTAGTAACAGGAAATCACCAGGGCACTTCCCTCTCTGGCACTCCCCATCCCCAGCCCATGACTGAGTCCTTTCAGTTTCCCCCCCTTGGTCTCTTGGCTGGCCCATGTCTCCTTCTTCCCAATCACCCCAATCTGGACCCAGGCTCTGGCACCAACACTGTAGGGTACTCTCTCCAAACCTCCCTGCTCCCCTGCTTCCCCAGGCTCCAATCCTTTCTCCTGCAACCATTTTGTGCTTTTTGCTTCTCACAGAATAAACCCCCAAACCCTTGCTGTGGCGTCTGGTGCCCTATGTGGTCTCGTCCCTTCTGGCCTCTCCGGTTCCAGCTCATCCGTCTCTTCTCCTGCTCCCTGCTCTCGGGATGAGATGCTGCAGCCGTGTTTCTGCTCCCGGAATTCTCCGAGCTCCATTCTCTCCCGGGGTCTTTGCTTATGCTGTTCCTTATGCCTGCAGCAGTCACACCTCCCCTGTGGGCTTTACTCCATGTCCTGCCTATGGAGTTGATCAATCTTGCATCCTTTGAGAGTGCTCACAGCTTCCTGAACTCTGTAATGTTCCCCCCTTTTTAACAGGAAAAAAACCTCACAAAAGATGTGCGTTTAAGTAATCTTCAGCCTTTGTACCATCCCTTCTTCTCACTCTTGGTCCATCAAACTTGAAAGAGTTTGTATATGATTGACACAAGAAAATGAATTTAGTATACAATCCCAGGCTTGTGGGATTACTAAGTGATGAGTGCATTTATTGCGAAAAACATCTTCGCATTAAAAAAGGAAAGAGACCATAAAAAAGATCATGTCTTGTCTCTAAAGCTCTTTGTAAACACCAAGTGTCAAAGGGGCAGCTCTTTACAGCTGTCTGGTCTGCCTCTACCCTGGGCAGCTTTTCAGCTACTTTGCTGATAAGAAAGTTGGCTCTGATTAAAAGTGAATTCATGAGACCCAGTCTACAAAAAAAAATTTATAGGAAACTGCTTTAGCTCAGGAACAAGAATCAAGTTTCTGAAAGATACGCTGCTCCCCAGTTAAATAAACCGTCCTCCCTGGGCAGTGCCTGGCCGGGCTCTGTCCTCTCTCTGGTCTGTCTCCAAACCTGGGCCGGCTTTGCCTTCTCCACCCCCAAAACTGCCCTTCTGGGCAGCTCCTGGAGAGCAATCCTGTCTAGAAGAGTGGCCCCCAAGACACCCACTCACCCCCACACTCAGGACAGTTTACAAGTCCTTGCAGGTGACCAAACCCACTTCAAACGTCGTGCCGGTGTGTCGGGTTCTGCCGTCTCTTTGCGGCAGCTGGAGGCGCTCCGCGGAGAGCAGTACCGGGGCTCCAGCTCCGGGAGAAGATACGGCTGTGGGGGCCGGCTCCTCCCAGGCCTCACCCAGGTCTCCAGGCCGGCTACTTCTGTCCCCAGATGTGCGCTCAGATGTCCACTTCCGTGGAGAGGGGGCTTCCTGGGAAGGGGCTTGCTGCGGGGTCTATGGTGGGGGGAACAAAGGATGCTAACGATGTCCCCTGGTATGCTACAAAATAGAGTGTCTAGCAATCAATGTGACACACACAGCTACAAAACACCCCCTTAACGATCCCAAATGGTATTGCTTCGCTGGCAGACTGCCAAGAGCAGATTTGTATTTTATTTGTTGGTTTACTTGTATTTTATTGGTTACTTTATATATTACATTTATTTGGCTGGTGCAAATGTATATTCATGTGCTCTTTTTTTTTTTTTTTTTTTTTTTTTCGGTACGCGGGCCTCTCCCTGCTGTGGCCTCTCCCGTTGCGGAGCACAGGCTCCGGACGCACAGGCTCAGCGGCCATGGCTCACGGGCCCAGCCGCTCGGCGGAATGTGCGATCTTCCCGGACCAGGGCACGAACTCGCGTCCCCTGCATTGGCAGGCGGACTCTCAGTCACTGCGCCACCAGGGAAGCCCTATCCATATGCTCTTTGAGGTTATGTAAAAGATACAGGCCTAAATGAGGGTTTACTGCAAGGACCCTAAGGGGACAAGGCGTCACATGGGATGTGCAAGCTGGGGAGTGAAAGAAGCTTCACAGGAAACCAGAATCGCAGCTCAGGACGGTCGAGAACCAGGTCAAGCGTCTTGTGTGTGCACCTGGCCTCGGCCCCACCAAGGAAGATGGTCTGAACGAGCTGTCTGGCCACCACCCAGCTTCCTTCAAGGCCACCTCGTTCCCTTCATTGTCTTTGGCTTGTGACGAGGACCACGAAGCGCAAATGCGCTGCTTGGAGGGCTTTTCCCCAGAAGGGAAGCGTGGCCCGGCAGCCGCAGGCATTCAACGGACGCTTCCATTCTAGTGCTTTGCATTCTTCCAAATACCTTAATTCTCACAGCAAACATAAACACCGAATATCATTATGGCAGTTTTAAATATGAAAGAGCAGCAGCCTGCAGGGTATCAGGTCAGTTGTGGATATCGGGAATTGGAACCAGGTTAGGATTTACCCCAAAGCAGAGCTGGGGCGGGGGTGGGGGAGGCAGCTCTGCAGACCGCTGGTGGAGTCCTTGTTATTCACACACGAGTAACTCACTCTTTTTTTTTTTTTAACATCTTTATTGGAGTATAATCGCTTTACAATGGTGTGTTAGTTTGTGCTGTGTAACAAAGTGAATCAGCTATACATATACATATGTCCCCATATCTCCTCCCTCTTCCGTCTCCCTCCCACCCTCCCTATCCCATCCCTCTAGGTGGTCACAAAGCAGAGAGCTGCTCTCCCTGTGCTCTGTGTCTGCTTCCCACTAGCTATCTATTTTATATATAAGTCCATGCCTCACTCTTATAAATCCCCACAGAATCGACCGATTCATTCTTGTGTAGCAGGAACTAATTTTCGCAGTCGCAAACTGGAGTGGGTAAAATTTAATTTAGTTTTTCATAATTAGAATAATTAGATACATTTCTGGCTCTGAGTCCCATTCAGTTAAAAACTAAACGTAACCAGACATGATTTTCTTCTAGGTGTGTCTGGGAAACACCGTCGAATGTAGAGATTTCTTCGCGGTTGTGGGTTTAACGGCTGATCTTAGCATCAGAGTCCCCTGTCCCTCTCCTTCCTGGGTTACGTGCATGTGAGCCCAGCAGGTGGGGTATGGGGACGTCCCCATCTCAGCCTTCTGCTTCTGGCTGCAAGTGCAGGTGACGCTTACCCCGTCTGGTCCTTGTCATCAAGATGAGCTACGCCAGGTGTGAGGCCTTCCCGTGCTGACTGGACAACCTGTCAGCACAGATCCTGCGACGGCTCTGAGGGGTCCCTCACGCTCCTGATTTTCATCTCTTTGCTCAGGTCAGTGACCAGCGCGTTTGCTCACTTGTTCTCTCTCTCTCTGAGGGAAGACAGGGGAAATGATGATGCCAGATGACACCGCCTTTCAAATCCTTTCTGTTTTTTGCCTGGCTTTTGAAGTTAATAGTGAATAATGTTCCATTTTTGTTTTCTGGCCCCAGCGCAGTGGGGTATCTTAAACTGAGCTGTGCCCTGGCTGCGGGATGAAGGGGAATGAGGCGGTGTTAGGAGATCCTGTGGTGGGGATAGGGCAAGGGCTATGTTGACGGAGCACAGCCGCCTTCCGTACTTTCTTAAGTCTCTGCTTGCATAACCACTAATCAGAGACTTACCCTGACTACCCCGTTCAAAAGAAAGTCACTGTCAGCCGTCACTCGTTTCCCCTGAACACTATTTTATTTTCCTTCACGGTAGGTATCTCCTGCTGACACGTACATTTGTTTATTTGTTCATTTTCTATCTCCCATTATGCCCTCTCCCACAGACATACTGAAATATAATCTCCTTGAGGGATGGACTTCCTTTTTTTCTTTTTGTTTCTTTCTTTAATATAATATTGTGTTAGTTTCAGGTGTACAGCAAAGCGATTCGGTTATACATATGTATATGTGTATATCTACGTTCTTTTTTCTCAGATTCTTTTCCATTACAGTTTATTACAAGATATTGGATACACCTCCCTGTGCGATAGAGTAAATCCTTGTTGTTTACCTGTTTTACGTATGGCAGTGTGTACCTGTTAATCGCATACTCCCAGTTGAGGGATGGACTTTCTTATGTTAGCTGCTGAATCTCTAGCACCTAGAATATTAAAAAGGATGATATCAACTCTCATTAAGTATTTATTGAATGAACTAACAATTTGAACTCCATAAACCCTCTCACTTAAATTGGGTTTACAATAAAGACCCAGTTTTAGTCTCAGAGAGTTACTCTGTTGGAGATGTGCTGTTATACGCCCCATTGCCCCCAATCCACCAGCACATGAGCAGTACAACATGAAGCCTTGACAATGAAAGGGGGTGAGGGTTTCCTTTCTTATCTTCTCACAGCCCATAAGATTTCACGGCCATCTTTGCCTCTCCACCACGTTGAAACAAAAGAAACCAATAGGTAAATGCAGTCACAGTCTACATGTTTCTGTGGCCTTGCAGTGTCTGGCATACTTTACGGAGTAAGTGGCAGTAATCGAAAGTCGGGAGAAAGCATAGAAGACTCCTGGGGTTCTTCTATGGGATTTGGGTTGGGAAGT
The DNA here is from genome assembly GCF_005190385.1 of Monodon monoceros. Classification (NCBI taxonomy): domain Eukaryota; kingdom Metazoa; phylum Chordata; class Mammalia; order Artiodactyla; family Monodontidae; genus Monodon; species Monodon monoceros. Next base: position 80,600,742 of record NW_021703771.1, on the reverse strand, counting down.
TGTTAAAAATCTACTTGGAAGTTTGAACCAGGAGAGCTAGGTCATCATTTACCATTTGTTAGCCAAATATTCTTTCCCAAGCTAGAAACCACATCTCCCAGCCAGTGGTGGTGTCAACAGGTTACCCAAGGATTATCTGTCCATCCATTTCCGTGGTGAATATACTGTAAATATGGAAAAGTACAGCATTCCAGTTTGAATAACAAGATTAACCTCACTCTGTTGATAATTTTTTGCATAGCTTTAAACATAATGGAACAATGGATCGACTCTGCAAAACTGCAAACGTTATGTAACCACAGTTGCCGAATATCCAAAATTCCAGACCCAACGCTCTTTAGTAGCAACGTATAAATGGCAACGTTTGAAAACCTCAAAAACAGTCTTTTACTAAAGACGTGCTCTCTGCTGGTGTTAAGCTGGGCTGCATGGATTTCTGGTTAAGTCGTCTGATTCTTCCAGTTTTCAGCTTAGCACAGATTCCCAAAGTGGATCCTAATATTTTCTTGGCTGCTGGCTTTACTATCCTGTCAGTCAGCCAGTCCGGCTTGTCCCCTTGACTCTGCTTTTATAGTCAGTTTTGCATTTGACTTTCCACTGCTGCTTCTCTGATTTGCGTTTATGACGCTCCATAACTAGTTGCGTGCACTAACTAGTGAGGGGTCTTCCATGCTCCACTTGACCTCCGTCTTCTAAAGTGTTCTAAGCAAGTATAAACCCTGTTATCGGTCAATACTTCATTTGGGCTCTGTAGGAATAGCCATATGAGTAGCAAACTGAATACCCAGTGTCCATTAAGAGTTTCATTTTCAACTCAGTAAAACTGATGCCAAAGATAATATGATGTATCTGGAGATATGCGTGATTGTCCTCATGCTGTCTATATTTTTGACGTTAATGTTAACTCAAACCTGGCAATAAAATTTTAGCAATATCTTCATACCATCAGCTGGCAGAAAGAGCAAATCGGGGCAGAGGATGTAGTTTCAGCCTCTGGCAAACAGGAGCTCCCTAAACAATGGGGTGCCTCTTCAGGAGGAGGGAGGAGGGGAAAGAGGAGGGAAGGCAGAAAGGCGGGGGGCGGGGGGTCCACAGGCACAAGGACCAGAGCTCTTGGACCTGGGTCCCTGACTCCTCAGTAACCAGGCGTGCTGAGACAGCTCTGAATGTGCTGGCCCCTTGGCTGTGGGACCAGTCACACTTTCAGGGGATGAGACGGAAGGGGCTTAAAAATTGTGCAGTATTTTAAAATAACTACTCCATACACAACTACTGTATATAAAATAGATAAACAACAAGGACCTACTTATAGCACAGGGAACTATACTCAATATCTTGTAATAACCTATAATGGAAAAGAATCTGAAAAAGAATAGATATATATAAAACTGAATCACTTTGCTGTACACCTGAAACTAACACAACATTGAAAGTCAACTCTACTTCAATTAAAAACAAAAAAACTACTCCAGCTCTTTGGCTTCTAAAGTTCCATGCTCTGTGTCAAACTCAATTCCCAGCCCCCTGTATGATTCTAGAGGGAAGATGGAGCTTTTGTTGAACTTAGGTTCCCTTCAGGGGAGGAAAGAGACATCTGCGCCTCTTTTCTGCCACTGGGAGAAGCTGTTACCATCTGAGACCGAGGCAGCCCTGACGTCAGCTTCTGCCCCAGTGGATCCTCTGTATGGAAGGTAAGTGAACAGTGAGAACGCAGATGTCTTAGAAATACTGATGCACGAACTTATTCGTGTCTGAGCTCTCAGACTCAGACCTCTCAACACAGGTGGCTTGTCTAACATTTCAAGAGGAGAAATAAAAGTGTTACCTAATTGGCTGGCTCCGGCGACTCCTTTAGGTACCTGCTCACTCATGCGAGGTCACTGACTGTTCATTACACCGCAGGCTTGGATTAATGAGCCATTGGAATTACAGCTGAATAGAACTAGTAATTTCATTCTGAGCTAAACTGAGTGCTTGAAATCGAGGCTACTAACAAAAGCTGAAAATTATTAATGAAAGAAAACTTAATGTGAGTAAAGAGTCTCCATGGGCCCTGGAATGAAATCAAATCCAATTTGAATGAAACACCAGTACCGACCTGCTCCATGGCCTCTTCTAGCCTTTATAACCATCAGTCAAAAGTAAGGGCTTCTGCTCCCAGGTTCCGCTGGGGAAAAGCACGGCTTCTCTTCATTAAGGGGCGGGGACAGGGGATGCATTTCTCTAATGAGGGAGGCAGCGAAAGACAGCCTGAGATCAGAAGTCTTTTGACTCTCAGAAACTGTTCAGAGCAGCTGGAGGAGGAGAAAAGGGCCTCTTATGGGTTGGATTGTGTCTCCACAGCCCCTACCCCACACGAAAATTATATGGTGAAGTCCCAACCCCTGGTACTTCAGCGTGTGACCTTATTTGGAAATAGGATCATTGCAGTTGTAATTAAGTTAAATTGAGGCCATGCTGGAGTGGGTTCCTCATCCAGTGACTGGTGTCTTTAGAAAAGGAATGCCATCTGAAGAGAATGAGGTGCATACGGGGCAAGGGGGCAGGGTGGAGGTGATGTGAAGACACAGGCAGAATGCCACCTAGGAACCCCAAGGGTTGCCAAGAGAACACCAGACGTTAAGAGGGAGGCATGGAACAAAGTTTTCCTCACAGCCCTCAGAAGGAACCAACCCTGCTGACACCTTGATCTCGGATTTCTGGCCTCCAGCACTGTGAGACAGTACATTTCTATTGTTTAAGCCACCCAGTCTGTGGTCCTTTGTTAAGCCTTTAATACAGGGTCAGTGTGGAAAGGCAGACACGCAACCGCATCCTTGGTCGACTTCGACTCCTTTACTGACGTAGAGCATTCAGCCTGGGCCTGGAGTTTGGATCAGTGCTGAAAGGGGCAAAAGTAATTTGGAAATGCGCATCGTTGAGGTGTTACCTGAGATTCTTTCCACTCTGATTCTTTGTTCCCATTACTTTCCCCACCACTGATGGTGTCGATGGCATTTTATACAGAAACCTCAGGGGGAGGGATGATTAGCTAAGAGTAGCGTCAAATTCTTGGCTGAGTTTCTATAGCAGAGACAAGAGTATTGAAAGCCAGGCCTTTGAATTAAAGATCTCGTGATCTGGGGGAGAGTTTTCTTTTGGGGTTCATAAGCTTGACTTTGACCATAAGCAGGAAAAAGATCTATGGAACTTAGGGCACGCGATCTATGTAAGTGGACTGGGGAAGAGCACTGATGTGATGACGTAAGGACCGTTTTCCCACACCAGAGGAGAGAAGAATCTCTGCCAGCGATTGGAATAAAAGCACCAGACGTGACTTGGTTTGAGCTTAGATGCTGGTGAGTTCCTGAGGAGAGAGTTCTACTCTGCTTCGGGTCAAACCCCTGATGGTGGGAGAATGAAGGAACTCTCAGGAAGGTTGCAGGGAGGACCTGAAGCTGGGGCTCTGGCTTTGTCTCTGAATGCTGCAGAGGCAGCAGGCCTTATGGGAAGACCCCTGCTCAACAGGGAGTTGCTTTGGTAGAAAAGAAATAGCTGTGTGGAGTAGTGAGGCAACCCCCTCCCAGGCATCTCACCATGGAGAGGATGCAAACGTGCCCTGTTCCCCCGAGAGAGTGGTGCAGAGATGCCGGGGGCGGAGAGCAGCGCACCCGCAGCAGCACACCTTCAGGAGTCTAGTGTCACCTGCATGACCTGGGGAGTGGGGGAGGGGAGTGGTGTGCAGTTGCTTTAATCAGGATGCAGCAAGGAAAGGTGACAATGGCAAAAGTATCAGTTGGAGACCAGAGTGAAGGGGCGGGCTGAGTTGCCTGTAATGCTTGAGTCTATTCTATGGATTCAGCCTCTGTGCATGAAGGAGACCCGTGGATGTGGAGGGGAGAGAGGCAAGAAATGAAATGGAGACCCAGAGAGGGAACCTATGAAGGACCACCTTTCCCCTTTCCTGGAACAGGTACCACAGTGTCTCACTCCTCTGCCATGTCCCTGACCCTCCTCATGCACACGTTCTCTCTTCTGTTGGCCCATGTTCTGTTGGGTAACAATGTGAGCTGGGGTGGGGAGTCATCTTATCTGAGTGGTTCTGTTGTGATGCTCAGGAAGAACCAGGCCAGAGGCTCCATCAGGAGCTATGCTTTGAGCCGTAATAGACACATACACGAGCACCCTTCTCTAGCTCTCTTGTTCTTGTAATCCTGCAGGCAGGAGGTAGAACTCCATGGATCACCATGTGTAGCTAACTGGGGTCTGTGTTTTGCCAACTAGGTCTTAAGAAGAAAAAACATCTCTCTTTCTCCTTTCCCAAATTGTGAAGGATTATTGATTATGAGCCCTCTTATGCTGCAATGACTTCACATGAACCTAATAAATGGTGAAGGATCCTTGAAATTAAAAAGAAAAGATACTTCTAATCCATACCTTCTGGACTCTTTGCCTAAGCTTCTCTTTCTCCTCTTATCACCGTGAATCATTATGAGACACATGTGCACCTGTAACATGAGGTATAGATCTTCTATCGTTAAGTAAGCTTTGAAGATCTGGTTCACATAAGTTGGATTGGAAACCGAATAAAATTTGCAGCTCATCATTACTGATGGCCTCGCTAGTTTGCTCCTGCAGCTGTACTGTTTGCTAAAACCTCAACACAGAGATTTTGCGGTTAATAAGAAGCATTTCAGGCTTCATCTGTCAGACCCAAAGCCTATATACCCTAGACAAAGTATACCAGTAAACGGGAATACATAAATATGGCTTGCCATATATGTGGACCGCTTAAGTTTAATGCATTTTGAGTGATTTAGCAAGAAGTGGTGGATATAGTTACCACTTTATTCTAATTAGTATAATCCTGGGAAATAACATTTTACAACTGAATGATGAACAGAGTGGCTGTTGTCTTCTATCTCAAAAATGCTTTTGGCCAATGCTATTATCCTATGTTCTGCGAGTCCAAGTTGAGAAAAATGTCTGGTAAACATTTCCCTCACTCAAACGGACCCTCCAAATCTGGATCAGTTTGCCCTGGAGAAGTGGGTTTTTTGGGGCCAAGACTTTGGGGAGTATTCCTAGGAACGGTCATCTTTTGACTAAAAGCTTTAAAAGAACTATGCTCTCTTTCTTAAGTCTAGATGTTCTACAACTACAGATTATTTCACAGCCATTGTATTTGATAAAGACATACATAAAATCTCAAAAAATTGACAGCAAAATGTACAGTAGATACTATTTTTTACCATTTTATAGATGATAAAACTGAGATTCATGGAAGTTAAGTAACCTGCTGCAAGAAATCTATCACCTGTGGAGGCATGATTCTCTGGACTTCGTTCTCTCTGCAGACCTTTCGTATTTCCAAAGTTAAAAAATTACGCAGGTCTTGGGGAGAAATCTGCCTCTGGTATTTAGAGAAAGAAAACTCAAGCAGAAGTACTGAGTGCTCGTTAATTCAATTCAATTAAGCAGCTATGCGCCAAGCACTTGCTGAATACAGCGGGAATTACACTGATGATATGATACAGGTCCTACCTATCCTGCAGAATCTTGCACAAGCATACCTTGGAGATCTTGCGGGTTCAGTTCCAGACCACTGCAACCATGGCGAGCTGCATGAATTTTTCGGTTTCCCAATGCATATAAAAGGTATGTTTACACTCTGTTGTAATCTATTAAGTGTGCAATAGCATTATGTCTAAAAAAGCAATGGACATGCCTTAATTAAACAATACTTTATTGCTAAAAAATGCTGACCATCATCTGACAACACTGGGTTACCACAAAGCTTCAATTTGTAAAGAAAACCACAACACAAACTCTGCGGAGCACAATAAAGTTAAGTGCAATTAAATGAGGTCTGCACGTGTCTGTGAGGGAAGGGGAAGGGATATGGTTGCGTGAGGCTCGTACGGAAATAATTCAAACAAAGTTCAGACTATAATTGTCAAAAAAGGAACACAAGTGAAATGTCTTGAGGGCCACGTATTAGTAATTGTTGAAGCTGGGTGATGGGTATGTGGCAAAAGGTGTTCATTATGCAATTCTCTCTACTTTTGAATATGTTTCATAATTTCCAGGATGAAAAGCTTTAAAAAATGCTATGGGAATGTATGGAAGGAGGAGAGTTTGCCTCTGTGTGGAATCTTGGGAAAATGATTTCAAAGGAAAAGTGATAATTATGGGAAAGGTCGGAAAGATAGAAAGGATCTCGACAGGTGGAGATGGATTCAAAGAGAAGTTAGTTTCTATCATTTCCTCAGGAATTTCCTGTTTCCCAATCTCATAAAGCTGGCTGTCTTTATTGTTGGAATCCCCGGTGGTCCCGCGTCCTTAGCTCTGTCTGGCCTGGTGCACTTAGCCCCACTAGTACCGGTAGCCCTGAATCTGCTAGGCGAATCCAAGTGGTGACAGGTCTGCTCTCCTGGGTCTGCCAGAAGCTCCCCTATATTTTGCAAGAATCTGCATTCTCCCCAGTGCTGCTGAATGGAGGTGGAACAGGCATTCTGTTTCAACCCAGCCCACCTGGCTGAATTTAACAATTCTAACTGTACTCAAATTTTCAGCAAGTCATTCTCCTGAGTAAAGCTTCAGTTGAAACCATCTGTTCTAACTTGACAGAGGAGGAAACCTCCTTACTCTTTGGGCTCTAACATCCCATGCCATGGGAGCATTTATTCCTCTGGACTCTGACACTCCGTGACAGGCTGCATCCCCTGTACGGACACCATCTTTAACCCACTCGTATGCCACCATCCCATGCTGGACCATGCTCTGCTTGGACGTTCTCCTCACCTTCTTCAGACTTTCATTCCAGACCACCAACATGGTGGGCCATCTCACAGCCCGCGTGGACACCTTTCTTGCCCTGCTCTGCATCCTAACCCCCATGCTGGGTGACCCCCAACTTGTATGTGCGCTTCCAACACCTGCGCTGGGTCCTCCTCTCAAATGGGCAACTCTTCATCCTGCTCAGCCTGTGACAGCCCTCGCTTGACCACCACCACCAGTGAAAGCTTTACTTACCCCACGGGATCTGATGCCCCACCTGTGTGGATGCCCTCTTCACTCTGAGCTCTGACTTCCTACCCAGGCACCTCCCACATGGTGACGTCCTCCTTATCCAGCTGGAGCCATGGCATCTCACAAAAGGTCACAACGTGGTGGTGGGGGTGGAGGCCCCTGTACTCTTCACAGACTCTGACACTCCCCTTGGCCGCACAGTGGCTCCTCTGCACGAAGCATGCATGCCCACCTTGCAAAGTCCACCGAAATGGATCTACAGCTAAATTTTTTAGCAAAGAAGGGAGGGGAAAGGAAGGAGCAGTGGAATAACCTTGGGAAATTATTTTTTTGTTCTTTTTTGGGGGGAGGGGTCAGAGTTATTGAAGTATGTTTTGCATACATTAAAATTCACCCCTTTTAGATGTACAATCCTATGAGATTTTATAATTGCTGTGACATGTAAACAAATAAATATATCACCTCAAAAATTTTCCTCATGCTCCTTTATAGTTAATGCTTATTAATAATGCTTTCTTTCCCGAATTTTTCTTTAGTGGTTGCCCTAGGATTTACAATATATGTCTTTAATTTATCATAATGTACCTTCAAATACTATTTTACCATTCCACGTATATTGTAAGACCCCTGCAACAATATATTTCGAATCCTTCTGTTTCATATCTAGTACAGTTGTTAAGTATTTACTTTATATATGACATAAACCCAGCAATACATTGTTACTATTTTTGCTTTAGGAAATCAACTGTCTTTTAAAGCGATTAACAATAAAAAATATATTTTATATTTACTTATTTTTTTTTACTACGTCCAGGGTTCTTTCTTTGCGTAGATCTAAGTTTCTGTCTACTATCATATTCCTTTTGCCTGAAGAACTTTCCTTAATATTTATTGTAGGGCAGGTCTGTTGGAAATGAATTCAGCTTTTCTTTGCTGAAAAGCCTTTATCTCACCTTCATTTTTGAAAGATACAGTCTCTGGGTAGAGAACCCTGTTTTGATATTTTCTTTCAGTACCTTAAAGACGTTAGTTTATTGTCTTCAGGCTTGCATAGTTTCTGAAGATAAGTCAGCTCTAATTCTTATTTTTGGTATATTCCTTTGTATGTAGTACATCTTTTTTCTCTGGTTGCCCTCAAAGTTTATTCTTTTTTTTTTGAACTTTTTATTTATCTTGGAATATAGTTGATTAACAATGTGGTAGTTTCAGGTGTACAGCAAAGTGATTCAGTTATACATATATCAATACATGTATCTATTTCAAGTTTTTTCTTTAACATTAGTTTCTTGAAGCTTGAATATAAATGTCTAGGTGTATTTATTTTTATTTTGTTTTTTACTTTTTTATTTCTTATTATTTATCTTGGGATTCTCTGAGCTTCTTGAATCTGTGGCTTAATATTTGTAATTCTTTTAAAAAAATTCTTAGCCATATCTTTAAAAATATTTCTTCTACTCCTTTATCTATATCTTTTCTATCTGGAACTCCAATGAGCTATATTGTTTTGCAAAACTTTGTTAGTCTGTTTCCTCTCTCTCTCTCTCTCTCCCCCAATACCCAAAGACTTCTCCTCAGGTTTGCTGATTCCTTCCTCAGTTGGGTCTAGCCAATGAGTCCATCAGAGGAATTCTTTCTCTCTGACACCATTTTATTCTTATTATTTCTTGCATTTCTGTTTGACTCTTATAGTTTCCATCTCTCTACTGAAACATCCCGCCTTTCCCACTAGATCCTTTAACTCAATAATCATACTTATTTTAAACTTTATTTCTAATTGTTCCAGTTTGGGGCCATCTGAGTCTGGTTCTGTTGATTGATTGCTTTATCTCCTGATGATGGGTTAGTTTACTTTTCCCTCTTTTGTGTCTTGTAATTTTTAATTAAATGCTGGACATTTTCTGCAGAACGGTAAAGACTAAAGTAAATATTTGTCTGGAAATGTGTGTACTTTTTCTTCTGTAAGGCCATTCCCACGTGAGTCAGTCTAGTCAGGGGTTGAGTTGGGCTTGGATTTTTGTTGTTGTTGTTGTTGATGCATTCAGACCACCACAGGGTTCAAATTTCTCTAACGATGCCTTGTGCTTACGGTCCAATGCTTAGGTCTGTATGGTTTTTCTCAGGGTTTGGGCTTCATCAGCTGCCTTAAAAGCCATCCCTGCACACTTGCATCACAGAGGGTCTCTCCATCTCTTACACCATCCCCAGAGGTTGACTGCTCTTGCTTGTTATTCTGGGCTTGTTACCCGGGTGGGGGCAGGCAGTGCTCTCTGTTGCCTTGACCAGCCTCAGCCTTAGAAAGATACTGTTTCTGGACCTTGTGGTGAGACTTACTCAGTGTTCCTATTCCTCTTCCACCTGCCTTAGCAGCCAAACTTTGCCTTGTATCTGGGGCAGGTATTGATCAGAGGAGTGTCTACTGACCCCCAGCCTGAAGTAGGATGTCTCTAATGATATTGGTATAGGATCCTGGGCCCTGGACTCTTTCCTCCCCTTCCCTATGGATAACGGGGTTTGTTTTGTTTCGGTTTTGGTTCTGTCTTTCCCACAGCAACTATGAATCTTTACCTGTGTCCTGGGGATGACAAGGTTTGATTTCCTTCTCTGAGAAGCTCAAGACGTTTGTTCTGTGAGAAAAGATCCCTAGGCAAGGGGCAAGGCTTCAAGCCTTTTTCATGGTGGCAGCTGCTCTCCTTCCAAACATCTGCACCACGAAGTGGGGCTCTCTGTCTCCTACCCTGCCCCTGAGCTTCCTTGTGAGCCCCCAGTAGAAGTTCATGGACAAAATCCTGGGAGTCAGGGCAAACTCCCTTGATGTCTGAGACGTCCGTGCATCCTATACAGTCATGTTAGCTTACTGTTGGCTTTTAGAAATTCTTTAAAAATCTAGCTCATTTCTTCTTACTCACGTATGTGGCAACCTCCTTTCCTCCCATGTTCTTTCATAGGTGAGCTAGTCTGTGCATCCTGACTTTCCTGGGGAAGCCCATTCCTCCTGGATTTTGTGTTACTTAATTGCCCTGTGAGGTCAGTTCTCTGAGAGGTCAAGAAATGCTGTGATATTATATTTTTTCTGCATTTTTCTAATTATTATAGTGGGCCAATACTCTTGCAGCTTTTTACCTAGAGGTGGAAGTGGAACTCCAAGGAGGTTTTTAAAACTTGAAATGTTCTCGTCAGAACTGTGATTTTGAAGGCATAGTGTAAAGTTACAATTAATGATATAATTACGTGGAAGGAATTTTTAAACCTATGACAAAGAGAATGACAAGGTAACAAGAAGAAATAAACCTTATTTTCAACTAATCATTATATTTATAAATATAGCCCAAACACTTTTTATCTGCAAGAAACAAAGTATATCTTAATTTTCTTAATATCAGAGTTTCAGGTTTGTGTTCCCCCCAGATTTCTATGTTGAAATCCTAACCCCCCAATGTGATGGAATTTGGAGATGAGGCCTTTGGAAGGTGATTAGGTCATGAGTGTGGAGCCCTCACGAACGGGATTAGCACCATTATAGAAGGTGTTAATCCAGAGAACACTCTCACCCCTTCTTCCACGTGAGGACACAGTGAAAAGACAGCCTATGATGTCCTCTGAAGAAGCAGGGCTTACTAGACACCAAATCTGTCACCATCTTGATCTTGGACTTCCTTGTCTCCAGAATTGTGAGAAATAAATGTTTATTTAAGCCACCCACTCTATGGTGTTTTTGTTATAGCAGCCCAAACTGAAAAACAAAAAAAAGAAAGCTTGTAGGGACTTCCCTCATGGTGCAGTGGTTAAGAATCTGCCTACCAATGCAGGGAACATGGGTTCGATCTCTGGTCCGGGAAGATCCCACATGCCACGGAGCAACTAAGCCCATGCGCCACAACTACTGAGCCTGCGCTCTACAGCCTGAGAGTCACAACTACTGAAGCCCACATACCACAACTACTGAAGCCCATGTACCACAACTACTGAAGCCCACACGCCACAACTACTGAACGCTGCGCATCTACAGCCCGTGCTCCACAACAAGAAGCCACCGCAATGAGAAGCCCACGTACCACAACAAAGAGTAGCCCCTGCTCGCCTCAACTAGAGAAAGCCCGCACTCAGCAACGAAGGCCAAATGCAGCCAATAAATAAATAAATAAATTTATTTTTTACAAAAGTAAGCCTGTATATTCTGGAATTAATTTTCTAATACAGACTAATACTGTAAAGTTACATACACACACATATGTGTGAGTGTATACATAATGATCGGTTGATGATCTTTGGAAAGCAATACTTTTTTGTTAACTTTATTTTTAATCGATGTGTAATATATATTTAGAAATGCACACAAATGTAAAACTCAACAAGACTATTTTTTAAGATACATCTAACTTCTAAATATATCCTTGTGTTATTAGAAATTGATCATTGTTTTCCATGTGAAATACTTAGTGCCTACAATAGGAAGTAACAAAGGAGAATGGAAATAATTATTTTGTGAATTGAGCTGAATCTGTAGTTTTGCATGACATCTTCTATCTCTCAGCATATTTTCCCAAGTCCCAAAGACTTCTTGGATAAGGTTGAAACTTCTTGAGTATCTTTTGCCAAAAACTGAACGAGAATAGAAGGTGATATATTTAGAAGCATGGGCTTGAATGAACTTCTCACAGTCTTGCAAACATAAACAAAATCGTCCCTTTGGTTGAAACTGGGGGACATCAGCTCCTATCTCCTGTCACCTGGCTGGTGAGTGGGTTATTAAAATTAGGAATTCCACTCTATATCAGAGAAAAAAGAACTTCTGGTTTGCTCGTCTTCTTCCTCCTCTTCCTTTCTTCCTCCCAAAGTTCATCCTGGGAAGCCTCTACTTCAGACGAAGGATGTAGGTTCTCTTGAGGTTGACAGAGGACTGGTTTTCTTTATGAAACATGAGCTCCTATGGTTGACTTTGACTCTTTGAGTATGTGGCTGCTTTTGGCTGAAATAAGAGGCCTCATTCCATATTTTTCATCAAGCAACAGCTCGCCTTAAGCACTTCCTGGGAGTCAAGGTTCCCTGGAAGCACGTGACTTCCTGCTTGTCAGGTTTCATTTTTCAGATCTCTGAGCCCACCTTGCCATTTGTAATGTAATTCCCATCAGACTACCAAGAAACATTAGCAGAAATTTCGAGTTATTTTGACCCTATTCTCCAATAACAGCAGAAGAGTTCCTTGGGATTCTTGTGGTTCCTCAGAAAATTAGTCTTTTTCTATTAATTCACTTTTTGTGGATCCATCTAGTATTTCACTTTTTCCTCTAACACCTTAAATAAGTTGTCCCTGGTTTTTACTCTCCATCAGTGCATTCATTCCCAAATTAGGTAAACCAAAATGAAGAACTTGAGGTCAGCTTCATTCTGGAGTATAGGATCTGGTTGTACCAGTAGGTAGAAAGGGCCAAGGTTTGGTTTAATTGCCTGATTCTCCTGCTAGAAACATCAAGCCAAACCAGGCCTTGCCCCCCTGATGGAGTGGGTCTGGAAGGCCTTGGATTCCTACTCTTGTCTTAGGGTGGACTGAGTCAAGGATGAGGATTCCTGTATGCAAAGGTGATAGACAACTTGTAACACACCTGAACTTCTTCAAGCCTGGAATCCAAACTCTCTGGGGAGAAGGAATCCCAGGTATCTGGGCAGGTCCTCTGTGGGTTTTAGTAGTTCTCTCTTCATGCACAGAAATTGAAGTTCTGATAATGAGCACTCACTCATCTTGAGAGACCCAGGATTGCCTTGTCTGACTTCAGCCCTGTAAAAGAGTCGTCCCTACAAGGATGATTGAGCCTGATCTAAACCTTGGATAAAAGCCTTCAGAATAAATCTGATCCCACTTAGGGATCTCTCTTAAGGCAGCTCTTCTCCCTGGCCTTCTTATTTTTGGAAGACTTACTGTCCTTTGGTTTCTGCCCCTCTGGTCAGCCAGGCTGGCATCTCTACCCCTGATCTATCAGCCTCTCCTGGACACAATGCCTTCGGTGGACTAGCTCATCCAGGGAGGTCCTGGCTGGTCTGCTCAGCTCTTCCAGGTACTTTCAACCTAATGGCTTCCAAATAGGTCTGAGTCCCCCCTCAACTGGCAAAGTGTCATTGAATCAACCAAAATGAGGAGCTAAAAATTCATCTCCTTTTCCTGTAAGATCACGCTTAAGATTGTCAACACTGATTTTTCTATCAATTAACTAAAAAATACATTTTTTTCTTATTAAATGCAATTATTGTTGATTGTCCTATACAGGAGGAATTATAGATAGTTTACACTCTTGGAAATTATGGATAAAGTTATGTCAAATTGGAAGGCTTTCAGTGAGTTCCTCTTCAATTACTTCTCTGGGAACTTTTGGACTCACTCTGCTGAAACTCTGAGAGCTCATTCCCAAGAAAACACTTGTGCAGGGGGTGTTAATGTCTTTTATTTACTTATTTTTAATAAATTTCTTATTTATTTTTGGCTGCATTTGGTCTTCGCTGCTGTACGCGGGCTTTCTCTAGTTGCAGCCAGTGGGGGCTACTCTTCATTGCAGTGCAGGGGCTTCTCATTGCGGCGGCTCCTCTTACGGAGCACGGGCTGTAGGCATGCGAGCTTCAGTAGTTATGGCACACGGGCTCAGTAGTTGTGGCTCGCGGGCTCTGGAGCGCAGGCTCAGTAGTTGTGGCACACAGGCTTAGTTGTTCCACGGCATGTGGGATCTTCCTGGACCAGGGATTGAACCCACATTCCCTGCATTAGAAGGCGGATTCTTAACCACTGAACCACCAGGGAAGTCCCAATGTCTTTTAAAATGAAATTTATCTTGAGATTGTTCTTCTGCATGAATACAATCACCCAGGGAGTAGAGAACTTTCTTCTAAGAAGTTTCCATTTAGTGGGTGAGAAAAAAATGATTTGGCATTTGATAGCTGCCAGTCTCATTCCCGTGAGGTCTAAGGCCACGAACTGAATGTTCTTCTTGTCTAACATGGTTCCTTCTTTCAGTATCATCATAAAATGGAGATTCATGTGAATGAACTTCTAATCATGGGAAAGTTCCACAAGTAATAGGAACATATATGGCTTTGGTTCACACATTCTAAAGTAACTCATAAGACCTCTTATTTATGAAGCCCTGGAGTGACGTTGAAGAGTATAGTCCCCCCCACAACCCTGTGAGGAAGTATGATTACTTCTTTTCTACAGATAAGAAGCTCAGAGAAGATAAAGCCTGGAGGGTTGGAAGGCTGGTAAGTGGCAGCCGCTGAGTTTGATTCGAGTCAGTGCTAGACCCCGAAGCTAGTGTCCTCCCTGCTCTCCTTCCAGGTTTCAGCCACCGCTCCCCACAAGTATCCAAGAAGCACCCCTCCAAGCCTCCCAGCCTGCAGTGTCTTTGTGCCACATGACCAGGGATCAACATGGCTAGTTTGGAGTTTGCCAGTCCCAAAGGCACAGCTCACAAGAACGAATAACCCCCCCCAAACCAGGGAGCAAAAGCATTAAAATGAAGCACGTCTCTCCCAAAGCGAGCAAGGTTTTATTAGTGACTATTGAGATTCCTGTTTGAAACCCAGTATGCTTGACAAATGATCCTGGCCTCAGGCTGCTCCCAAGTTTCCATGTGGCTGGTGTTGGTTAAACTGCGGCCACAGTTTAGGGATTTGTCTTGTTCTAAGCACGCTCTAATGTGGACCATTTTTAAAGTCTTTATTGAATTTGTTACAATATTGCTTCTGTTTTTATGTTTTGGTTTTTTGGCCACAAGACATGTGGGATCTTAGCTCCCCAGCCAGGGATTGAACCCGCACGCCCTGCCCTGGAAGGCGAAGTCTTTAACCACTGGACCGCCAGGGAAGTCCCTCTAAGCACCCTCTAAAGTGAAAAGTTTGCTCTTCCCCTCCCACCCCACTCCCATCCCCACTGCTTCCCTTGCTTTTTGAATCCCTGGCTGAGGACACAGCTGCAGGAATCCACAGCCACCACCAAACAAAGCAGGACATCCTGTTTGCTTTCAGCTGTGGGGAGAGGCCGGGGCCTGTGTCAGAGCAGAGTGGGGACGTGTGCACGCACTTCGCTGAGTCCGCGGCTCTGCGGACTTCTTTGTTTGTCCAAATCGCTGGACTTTCTTTCCTGGGGAGTTCAGTTTACACAAGACTGCAGGTTGTTTAGCTTGAATGCAAAGATGAAAACAAAGCTTCTTAATGCCAACCCAGGGTCTGCTTTATAGCTCTCTATGAAGAGAAAAATCTATTTACTAAGAGTTGAGGCAAGAACGTGCCTTGAGGCTAAAGTACAGATTCCCTAGAGATGTTATAGGGATTTGCTTTTATTGCTCAACTTTCCTTTGCTTTAAAAATTGTCCACTTGTTTGAAATTTCAGTTTCCCCCCACCCCCAACACACATATACCTATCTCACTTCACCTTTTTTCAATGCTTGAATATCACTTCCCCAAAGTCCTGATTCCCATACAGTCTCCAGTTAAACCTCTTCTGTCTGCGTTTTGGGTGAGATACATTTTTTTTTTCCACAGAATCCTTTTAAAACTTCTATTTTCCTATTTGTAGCGCCCAAAGGCTGAACACATAATGGCCGAGAGAGAAGTACATGTACTGAATATTAAAATTTTACAAAGGAAAGAGAATCTGACATTTTCAAAATCTCAAATATGGCTTTGAGTTTTTTTTGTTTTTTTTTTAAAGAATACTCTCTTCTTGTTATTGTTGTCAAGTTAAGGTAAAAATCGAGATTCATCCGTTTCCTCATGCACTAGTTCAATCAGTGTTTATTAAGCATGTCAGTCTGTATGCTGTGCTCTGAGGCTACACGGATAAACACGCCATGGTGCTATCATCGAGAAGGGAACACATATGCACGTAGAGAAGAAAGGCATGCATAATAAATAATTGTGATAAGTGTTGCAAAATTGCAAAAGAGCACCGTGGTAAATTGTCTGCAGGATGGGTACCACCGCTGATGGGTGTAAACAGGACACCATCCCATGTCTGTGTGCAGCCCCTCCCATCAAGAGGTGGAATCAATTTCCCTTTCCTGAATTCAGGCTGTTCAAAGACTTGATAGACCAACAGGATGAGACAGAAGGGGTGACATTGCCTCTGAGCCCGGACATCAAGAGGCTGCCCAGCTTTCCTCCTCTTTGAAGCCAGCCGCCATGTTGGAAACTCAGGCTGGACCCCTGAATGGTGAGGGTCCCAGGGCAGGAGAGAGGCCACGTGGATGAGAACTGAGCCACCCAGCTGACACCATGTGAGCAAAGATGAACCATCTCTTCTAAGTCCTGCCCAATTCCTGAAGCATAAGATCAGAGGCAGTGAGATGGCTGTGGTTTTGAGCTCCCAAGTTTTGGGTGGTCTGTTATAGAGCAACACTGATGATAACCTGTACAATGTGGAATAAAAGTATGAATAATTCTACCTACATCATCTGGGAATGAGTCAAAGAGGCCACAGTGTGCAAGGTGACAGAGAGACACCTTATCAAAAGTTATCATTACCAAGCTTCCAAGTCAGGAAACGGATTCATACACAGCGATAGTGAACACCTAGGTGATGCTTATTCCATGCCTGGTGCTGTTTTTAGTGCTTTACGCTCATTAACTCATTCAGGCCTCACAGCAAACTTCTGAGGTAAGTGTGCTGCTATTATCACCCCCATTTTACCAGTGGGAAAACTGAGGTCCAGAGAGCTAAAGGACCTTGTCCAAAGTCACACAGCCAGTAAGTGATGTATCAAGGAGTCAGCACCAGGCCCTCCAGCACCAGTCTAGGCTTTTAGCCACCATGTCTCATTCTGCCTAAAGCCAGAGTTTGGGAAGGAGCCCAGGCTTTGTCACTTAACTATCAGGGTTCCGTTGAGGGGAGGATTCTGTTGATGCAGACATGTTTGAGAACCACTGGCCCAGATGATCACCAAGGGTCTAAGATTCTGCAGTTTGATTGGCTGTGCTTTCAGACCCAGCACCGCAACCCCGCCCTCCTCACCTAGCTGACTTCCAGATGCCGGATGCCGCAGGGCACGTGGCCTCTCTTCCGTGTCCGGCTCTCCCATCCAGCGTCAATCTGGCTCTTTTCAAAAGCTGCAGGGGCCAGTGACACAATCAGAACCCTGGGTTTGTCTGTGATCCTTGTGCAGGTCAGAAGTTAAGAGGAGATGAGGGTCCCTTCCAGCAACGTGATTTTTTTTCATTAACGCACCAAACCAGAAAACAACCTTGTCTAGAATGTAGTCTCTAATTCAGTATTTTGAAGTATTATTGAGATCTTTCTAGAAAAAGACACTTTTATATAACGTGTCACTTTAAAATTGTATTACATGCTTAAAAGTTTAATTTTTCTTATTTGGGGACCATATTGATTGTGGTCTATAACAGCAGTCCCCAACCTTCTTGGCACTAGGGACCAGTTTCATGGAAGACAGTGTTTCCACGGACAGGGGCAGGGGATGGTTTCAGGATGATTCAATGGCAATACATTTATTGTGCACTTTATTTCTATTATTATTACATTGTAATATATAATGAAATAATTACACAACTCACCATAATGCAGAGTCAGTGGGAGCCCTGAGCTTGTTTTCCTGCAATTAGATGGTCCCATCCAGGGGTGACGGGAGACAGTGACAACCAAAGTGTGTTGCTTATGTCCAGTCTACTCAGCTTAATTGTCACTTGCCACTCACTGATAGGGTTTTGATATGAGTCTGCAAGCGGTTGATCTATTATGGTCTCTGTGCAGTCAGACCTCTCTGCTAATGATAATCTGTATTTGCAGCCGCTCCCCAGCACTAGCATCACCACCTCAGATCATCAGCCATTAGATTCTCATAAGGAGCACACGACCTAGATCCCTCCTACGCACGGTTCACAGTAGGGTTCGCGCTCCTGTGAGAATCTAATGCGGTGCTGATCTGACAGGAGGCGGAGCTCAGGCCGTTACGCTAGTGACGGGCAGCGGCTGTGAATACAGAGGAAGCTTCGCTTGCTCGTTAGCTTGTCGCTCACCTTCTGCTGTGCGGCCCGGTTCCTAACAGGCCATGGACTGGTACCTGTCCATGGCCTGGGGTTCAGGAACCCCTGGTCTATAACATTTGAGAAAATTCACGTCTGAGAATCACACTGATTCCATGGAGTGAGGTCTACCGCCCACATGTGTGTTATCTATATTTGATACCCACCAGAGGCCCCAGCTTAGCTTAAGTGCAGTAGGCTTATAAAGTTTTAGTTTCCTCCCATCGGCAATTGGAAGCAATTCCTCCCCCTAAGAGGAGGGTCCCGCGGGGAAACTGCAGTCTTGCCCCACGGTGACCAAGGCATAGAGGCTCAGGCTTGTCTCCTGCAGCGTCTGGGGGCAGTGGAAACTGTCCTTACTGCTGCCCTGGGGTCAGTTTCAGGCCTCCTCGGACAAACACCTGGAAACCTGCCCTTCTCTCTGGGGTCGCTGCCTCCTTGCTTTTCTACTCTATCCTCCACTGAGTTCCACTGCAGTGTGATGTCTGTCCTCATCCCCATTACATTAAGAGTGTCTGCCTTGGATGTTCACAGCCATCTGTACAAAGAACCAGAAAAAGCAAACCTCCTCATTGGTACTGGCACCGCCCACATCTCTAGGCTTAACTCTGATCTACCATTTGCTAAAAGGCTGCCTTCCCTGGGGGGAGGGGGGGAGGAGGAAGAAAGTCAAGAATCCCGTCACACCAGCTGGGATGGGCTGAGAGAAGCCTGCCTCCCCCCAGATGGATCCAATCCTGGACCAGACTGAGGTGAAACAAATTCCTCTTTTGTGATGAAATTACACCGTCTTGTGGCTTCAGGCAACTCCCCTTTACAAAGTAAAGAGAATCCTATCTGCTCTGTCAACTTTATAGAAAAATTATCAGGATTAAATGAGAAAAGCCAAAAGTAAACATTGGGTATATCATGTACCATGTCGTTGTCATCATCTTAAATGATAATCGCGTGTTACAGAGAGAATTCATTTCTCACGTGAAGGTGTGGCCTTTTTTGTTTTCTGTTAGCGTTATATTTTTGGTAAGAGATGAAGCAGGGTAGGTTTAAAAATATTAATCATATTCCAGCCTATGTTTCTTCTAGGGCACTACTAATAAAAGCCAAGTTCTAAATTGTTTTGCTGCACAGAAGAGAAGCAATGTATTTGACATCGTAATCTTAAAATGAAAATCCAGTCTCCACTGACTCTCCTCTTTTTCAGTAAATTGCCCTTTGCCAGGTCTCAGGAGCCCCCCAGCACGTCAGGGTCGCCAGTTGGTGAGAAGGTGTCCAAAGCACCTGAATGGATCCAGGAGAAAGCCCCCAACCCAGCAAAGGCGGCCGAGAGACTGGCTGCTGTAGAAGTGGACTGTGTTTTATGGGAAAAAAGGTGGACACAAGCCCCATGGTAGGGACTCCAAACCCTGATTTAACCAGCAAGTCAGAAAGCCTCTGGCCTTTGTATCCTGAGTGATTTTGCTGGAGGGGAAGGCGCAGGACCAGGAGGCCTGCATCTGCAGAGGCAAGAATGCTCATCTGGGAGAAGACAGAGCTAAGGAAGTTTGTGTTGGAAGCTGAGACTGGAACACGTGTTTCTTGGCTTAGAGCAGCACCCGCAGAAGGGTGGTTACATTAACCAATCCCCTGTCGGAGCAGCGAAAGCCTGTTCCTTTGAGGTTCACCTCCTACCGAAACATGTTTTCCTAGTGTGAGCAGAGATGTCATGTGTCCTGGAGTTAGCAGGAAGGGGGTTTATCTGCTCCACTGCAGCTGTCTTAAGGGACCAGTGGCAGAAGAGGTCTGACCTTCTCCCCGGGACCCAGAGCAAGTTTCAGGAGAGGCTGGCAGGGAGTTGGTGGCCCAGCAGTGGAGCCCTAAAGCCACGGGGCTCCCTCCAAAGGTAGAGGTCTGTCCTCACCTTCAGGGAAGATTGCAGGGCCCAGAGTACTTAATCTTCCAAATTTACTTGACCAAAAGTCTTTTCTTTCCCAAGTTTATGCTCTGAAATGCTTCACCATTTTTCAAGGTGATGTCTAGATATGGAAAATTCAGAATATCCCTCCCCTGTTCACGTGGCTGCCTCTCCACACCTGATCACTGCTCTGAGGGAGCTGCTGTCATAGGAAGAAATGTCCCCAGCATGGCAGGAAATGGAGAAACAATGTGACGTCAACATTCATAAAAAAGAATGGTGTTTCCCTTCAGTTCCATCATTTGGCCACTTCCTCAGCACATCTTCAAGTTTAAGAACTTTATAAACATTGCCACAGAATGCACCACACCCTTAATTAAAAGTTTTGAACTTTGTATTAAGTTGGGTGTTTGATGGGTTTAGAGGTTCTTCTCTCTGGAAGTGAAACACATGCCCACACAGCCAAATGCCATTCCTGCTTGAAGCTGGCAGGCTTTGGGCTTCATTGCCATGGTGGCAGTTTTCAGAAGACATCGTGAGTTTCCATAAGACCCATCAGCTGAGTGAGGCTTTGGAGGGTTACCAACAGCTGAGAGGCGCCGGAGCCGTTAGGGTGAAGAGGAAGCTTCTGCTCTGTGTTTGCTTCTAGGCAGCTGCTAAAAAATTACGTGTTGTGCAGACATAGAGAATAGACTGGTGGTTGCCAAGGGGGACAGGGGGTTGGGGAGGAAAGGATTGGGAGTTTGGGATGCAAACTATTACATATAGAGTGAATAAACAACAAGGTCCTCCTGTATAGCACAGAGAACTATATTCAATATCCTATGATAAACCGTAATGGAAAAAATACATAAAAAAAGAATGTATATATATTTATAGCTGACTCACTTTGCTGTACAACAGTAATTAACACGACATTGTAAATCAACTATACTTCAATTAAAAAAATAACGATTACGTGTTATGTGCAACGAACATTTCTGTGGGCTCACAGTGAGCCAGGCATTCATCTGAGCACGTTACAGATGCTAACTTGGTTCTCGAAACAACCCATGAGGCAGGTACTCTTATTTCCATTCTAGAAGAGGAAACGCAGACACAGAGGCTGGGAACCTTGCCCAAGGGCTCAGAGCTCCCAAGGGGTCCAGCCAGCAGTGAGGCCCAGAGACGAGCCCCTCCCACACACCGGGAGGCCTGCCCCAAAAGGGCCCGCTCGCTCCCCCAAAACACCAACTTACGGGAAAGGCTCCTGAGAGGAGGACAGTCAATGCTGAGCAGAGATAATGATAACCCCTGTTAAGGTTTTAAATTATGGATCATTAACTATGGCTTCCCTGTCACCATCTCAGGAGCTACCACCTAAAATGAAGTGTCAGGTGACCTGCGAGACCAGCGTGAGGGAGAGTAAATCTCTTGGGGAGAGAAACCCCAGGTCTTTATCTCTTTTTGGAGTAAAAGAAGGAAGAAGAATTGGCCACGGAGGGCCGGGGAATGTTTGGTTTTGTTACCTTTTGAATCCTCAGCTGAAAGGGTTTCCACAGTTGTTTTCACTGTCACATTGGCTGTTATTTCTTTGTTATTTATTTATTTTTTAAAATAAATTTATTTATTTACTTACTGGCTGTGTTGGGTCTTAGTTGCTGCGCGCGGGCTTTCTCTAGTTGCGGAGATCGGGGACTACTCTTCATTGCGGTGCGCCAGCTTCTCATTGCGGTGGCTTCTCTTGTTGCGGAGCACGGCCTCTAAGCACGCAGGCTTCAGTAGTTGTGTCACACGGGCTCAGTAGTTGTGGCGCATGGGCTTAGTTGCTCCGCCGCATGTGGGATCTTCCCGGACCAGGGCTTGAACCCGTGTCCCCTGCATTGGCAGGCGGATTCTTAACTACCGTGCCACCAGGGAAGTCTATTTCTTTGTTATTTAACATCGTTCGTCCTTGGGGAATGTCGACTGAAATAAAAAAGCACAACCTAAAAGCTGAGAGTTATGTTTTATTTGACGGGCAAAACTGAGGACTTCAGCCCAGGACAGTATCTCAGATCGCTCTGAGGGACTGCTCCGAGGAGGGGAGGGGAGGAGCCGGGATACACAGGAGTTTTTGCAACAAAGACCAGGTAGCCAAACATCAAAAGATTGCTGTTAATTAAAGAAAACCAGACATCTCAACTTAATAAAATTAGCGCTTTCTATGTATGGGAAGATGCAAAGTCTGGGCTCATTGAAATCGTTCCTTTGATATGCACCTCAGCTACCTGGGACCAGTATCCTGTGCTTTTTCACCCTGGGTCTCCTCAAGGTGCACCGTCAGGGGTGGCTGCAGCGGCCGACTGCTTGATGGTGGGCATCCTGTCTCCATCCTGAGTTCCCCCAGAGCTCACCGCTGGGGGTGGCTGTGATGTGATGGCTTGATGGCTGCAACATCCTTTGTTTATGGATATGGCAGGCAATATTTTTCATTCACAGTAATAAGAGTCTACACTGGGGGCCTCGGCTTAAGCTCTAACCACATCTTTCTCATCTGGTGCCCATTCCCCACCTCACGGGTGTGGATGCTTCATGGGCTTTTCCAAAGCAGAGATGTTCTTGTAAAACAGAGCGCTCTGGGTCCAGCCACATGCGAGCTCATCTGGCACCAGGGAGTTCTGGGAACAAGACATCTTCAGTGATGAACCCAGGAAAGTTCTGGGCAAACTGGGTGGACTCTAGACTGTGCTCATACCCATCTCTTTGCCAAGGGAAAAGGATTTAAGCTATTAATCTCTATCTAATCTTAGCCCACTTGTGACAAGTACTGCTCTGTTTGTGAATCACCTGGTTGACACAGAGGAAAGACGCATTGGAGGGAACCCCCAGCTACCCTGGAGTTGGGCCAGATCCAACTGGGTTGGTGTTGACTTCACTGAAAGTTCCATGTTGAAATGGGAGTGAGCGGGGGCTCCTGCTGGGAATACTCTAGTCCACAGCACCCTCTTAGCACACCCCGCTCTGTAGCTGAAGTGAGGCACTGAGTAGATGTGCTTTGAAAAGAGCACCTTCACCTTTGGCTTCTGACCCCTGATACCAACCTTCCCTAACTCACCTCTCAGCCCAATCATTCACTCCATGAATAGGGCAAAATGCACATTCGCTGCTCCGCTCTGCAACTCCTGTGTGATAGAAATACTAGAAATGACTTGGACTAATATTTGGACAAATACTTATAAAATCACAGAATAATCCAGTGAATATTATCCCAGTTATGCTTTGGGCTATTTTCTTTCTGAAATGTTTGCAAAGAATTAGGAGATTTGGAGCACGATCTTAGTACCAGTCTTTAAGCTTCAGCACAGTATACAATTTTTTAAACAGTTGAATTGGGGTGTAATTGACATGTTATCAACTTAATTGTATTAATTATATTAAATATAGTTATAATTATAGTAATATATTACATTAATTATATTAATTTAATATATTATATATATTTAATTATATTAAATATAATGTATTAAGTTTTGACATATGTATTAATCCATGAAACATTGGTGCGATTGAGATAATGAAAATAGCCATCACCCTGAAAGTGTCCCCGTGGCCCATTGTAATCTCCTCACCACCCACTCTCCTTTCCCAGGCAACTACTGATCTGATTTCTGTCATTTGAGTTGTTTGCAGTTTGGAGCTGTTATAAATAAAGCTGCTGTGAACATTTTATGTGCAACTCTTTGTGCGGAGATATGCTTTTATTGTCTAGGAGTGCAATTACTGGTCAAGTTGTAGGTATATGTTTAACAACAACTTCTGAACAGGTCATAACATTTTACCTTCCTACCAGCAGTGGATGAACATTCCAGATACTCCATATATTTGCCTATACTTGGTAGGGTTAGTCTTTTAAATTTTTGTCAATCTAATATGTGTGTGAGTTGTATCTTATGGTTTTATTTTTCATTTCCTTAATGATTAATGATGTTGAACTCTTTCGTGTGTGTATTTGCCATTCGTATATCTTCTTTGGTGAAGTGTCTTTCAAGACTTTTGTCCATTTTTATTGGGCTGTTCGTCTTCTTATTTTTGAGTTTTAAGGATTCTTTATGTGTTTTGGAAACTAGTCCAATATCAAATGTATACTTGCTTGCAAAGACTTTCTCTCAGTATGTGGCAGATTATCTTTTTTTTCTTAGCAGTGTCTGTTGAAGTTTTAAGTTTTGATGAAGTGTAAGCTATCAACTTGTTCTTTTATGTATTGCGTTTCCTTTGTTGGAAATGAGAAATCATTGCCTGACCCAGGGTCACAAATATTTGTCCTCTGTGTTCTTTCTAGATGTTTTATACATTTTAGGTTTTACAATTAAGTCTATAATCCAATTTGAGTTAATTCTTATATATGTCATGAAGCATAAATTGAAGTTTTTCTTTTTCCCAATAAGGATATACAATTGATCCAGCACTATTTGTAGAAAAGACTGTCTTTTCTCCACTGAACTGCCATTGCAGCTTTTTCAAAGTCAGTTGTCCATATATGTGTGAGTCTATTTCTGGATTATGTTATTCTCTATTCCACTGTTCTATATGTCCACCAATACCACAGTCTTAATTATCATTTCTTTATAATGTCTTGAAGTTAGATAGTGTAAGTACTCAACTTTGCTCTTCTTTTTCAAAGAATTTTAGTTATTTCATGTCCTTTGAATTTCCATATGAATTTTAGAGTCAGCTTGTGAACTTTTATGAAAAAAGCCCAGATGGGATTTCATTGAAATTACATTGATCAAACTGGGGAGAATTGATATCTTTAATTATGTTGAGTCTTCTGACCCATGAACACAGTATATCTCTCCTTCATTCAGGTCTTTAAGAATTTCTCTCAAGAGTGCTTTGTAGTCTTTAGTGTACAAGTCTTGGACATCTTTTGTCAGACTTATCCTTAAATGTGTAATATTTGAGTGTAATTGTAAATAATTTTTAAAATTAATTTCAATTTCTAATTGTTCATTTCTATTATATAGAAATACAGTTGACTCTTTTTTTTTTTTTTTTTTTGCGGTACGTGGGCCTCTCACTGTTGTGGCCTCCCCCATTGCAGGGCACAGGCTCCGGACGCGCAGGCTCAGCGGCCATGGCTCACGGGCCCGGCCACTCCGCGGTATGTGGGATCTTCCTGGACCAGGGCACGAATCCGCGTCCCCTGCATCAGCAGGCGGACTCTCAACCACTGCACCACCAGGGAAGCCCCAATTTGACTCTTATATACATTCATTTGTATCTTTGCAGACTTGCTAATCACTTATTATGTCTAGTAGCTTTTTTCTAGATTTCATCTGATTTTCTACATACATGATCATTTTTCTTTCCAATCCAGATGCTTTTTATTTGTTTTTCTTGCCTTATGACACTGGCTAGAACAATGTTGAATGGAAGTGATTTCAGTGGATGTAATTGTCTTGTTCCTGATCTTAGAGAGAAAGCATTCAGTTTTTCACAATTAAGTGTGATATTACCTGTACATCTTTCCTAGAAGCCCTTTGTCAAGTTGAGAAAGTTCTTTTTCCCCCCTAGTTTATTGAGAGTTTTTATCATGAATAGATGTGAGAGTTTTTTCAAATGTATTTTTCTGCGTTTATTCAGATTATCATATGGTTTTCTTTATAAGTGTGTTAATATGGTGAAATGAATAGAAAGATTTTTGAATGTCAAACCAATTTTGCACTCCTGGGATAAAACACACTTGGTCATAATGGCCACGATTCTTTTTATGTATTGTTTATATATTACCAGATTCGGTTTGCTAAAGTTTTGTTAAACAATTTTGCATTTATGTTCATGACAGATATTGGTCTATAAATTTCTTTTCATGTAATACCCTTGTCTGGTTTTATTACCAGCATAATGTTAGCCTCATAGAACGAGTTTAAAAGTATTCTTTTCCCTATAATTTTCTAGAATTTGTGAAGAGCTAGTATTATTTCCTCCTTAAATGTTTGATATAATTTACCAGTGAAACAATCGGGGTCTGGTGGTTTTGAAATAAAAATTTGATTTATTTAAAAAGCATAAGTTTTTTCAGGTTATTTATTTCTTTGTGAGTGAGCTTTGGTAATTTGTACCTTCAAAGGCTTCTTTTTTGACTTCATCTAAGTTGTCAAATGTACTGGCATAAAGTTATTTATAACATCCCTTAATATTTCCAGGTTCTATAATGATTCCACCCTCTCTAATTCCTGATATAAGTAATTTGTACCACCTCTGTGTGTGTGTGTGTGTGTGTGTGTGTGTATATATATATATATATATGACAAATATTACTATGTATATGTATACATATATTTTCTTATCAGGTTGGCTAGAGGTTTATCAATTTTATTGTGATTTCCCTTTTCTGTGGAACTTAAAGAAGATCAAAAATCGGGAAAATAAATTATTTTTTAACCCCCAAAAAGCAAACTAACTAATAAACAAAACCTCAAAGATAGATCCAAAGCATTTGGACCAAATCTGGATGTATATTTTCACCTTATAATTGTGAATCAAACCCATTCTGTGTAGAACTGCTGTTGCACCTCATAACAGAACAAATTGGATCATATAATTTTATATAATTCTGAAGTTAGGGGACATAACTCTGTCAGTAATTTCCTTTATATGTAAGGATTGTTTGCAAATAGAAAAAATAGGAAGTGAAACCTTACCCCTGCAGGAATAGTAAAAACTAGTTGCTTCAGGTTCTCTCCTGTTCATGCTGAAGAAGAATGAAAATGTTTCTTGCTTTTGTAAGGACCCAGAGACCAGCCTTGCTACTGAAGAAGGTAGCAGCTTTCCTCTCTGAGACAAACCAGAGAGGGGTCAGGTTACAGCCACTCAGCAAACCTCACTGGAGAGACCAGGGTCCTTCCAGTGGGAATAAACCGTCTGCCATCAGGGAGATAAAGGAAGGAAGAGGCCAGGAAACTGGAAATGAGGAGGATCTGTGTTGAGAGAAGTGACAGGAAACACAGAAAAGCAATGACTCTCAACTCTCTGAGAATACTGATTGTGTTGCTGGCAATGATGTCCAGACCTCCAATCTAACTCATTCCAGTTCCTTTGCTGTTAGAAGTTAGACATGTAAACACAGTGTCTCTAAGGGTGTTTCAACTGCGCATAACATTTGTTGGCTTTAATTAGGCACAAGAACCCGGCCACCTTCCAACTCAGTCTTTGCAGACCGTGATTTTCATACCACTGATCTGGATCGTTCATTTCAAACCCAGACAGAAAAGAAAAGATCAAACAGTGGTTGGCACCACAGGGAAGTCTTCATCTGAGGGCAGGGACGTTATTCCAGCAGGAAAACACTTCCTGTTATCTATCCCGTTGTTTTATAATATCCAAGACAACCTTCCTTCCCTGCCCCACAAGATGCAACTAGGACTGGACATTTGTAGAGGCCAGTTCTAGATAGATATGGAGCAGGGTTCTGGAAGAATGCTTTACTTTTAAATCTTAAAAAAAAAAAAAGCATAAGTGGCTGGAACATTAAAATAATCACAAGGAATACAAAAGGTTGTTTGGAGTAGATTTTTGATTGCGTTAGCCTCCTAGAAAAATCTCTTTATCTCCATAACGCCTGGAAGATCTACTGACCCTAGCAGTGTGGTTTCCTGTTCCCTCTGCATTTGCAACTGGTTGCCTTGGGCTGCTCTATACTGGGAGCTTCTGAAACGCTCCAGATTCACTTTGTCAGGGCTCAGCTCACACCTTTCCTCCCCATCCTGCTTTTGCTCCAGAATGTCTGTGTTTGCAAAAGTGGTTCAACCCACAGGTTGAAACATATCAAGGCCACAGTAATAGCACCACGAAAGGCTCTCGGCAGAAGTGGCTTTCTAGCAACTCCAGGGGTCACACAGCTGTGTGGCAAAGGTGGGGTTAGAAAGTGTGCCTCTTGTCTACTTGCAGGACTCTTTCCAGCAGGATTCTTTCCAGTCTATCCTGCTCTCTAAGCCACTGTTTTTCCAAACTAGGTCAGGGTCTCGAGGGGACGGCTTCCCAGTCCCCTCACGGCCTCTGCGTGGCACAGGGGCCGACCATATACACACAGCACTCTGGCCTGTGCTGAACCGGTGTTGCATTCCCAGAATTCCACCTCTCTGCCTACTTTCAAGCACGGGGCAACCTGGTCTATCTCTGGCTGTTCCTCTTCCATTCCTCCCAGTTCTGGGATGGTTCTGAGTAACAAAAGTCTCGACTGTCCATGTTCACGAGGCAAGGGCTTACACCCTCACACGGAGCCCACATGGACACATGTGCACACACACACACACACACACACACACACACACACACACACACACAGGAGAGCATGCAGCTAACAGCACAGCATCCAGTCATGAGCCAGGACCTATTTGGCCATTCCAAGGGGAAAAATTCATCTGGAACATCACAGGTGGGCTGCCCCTGCCCATCTCTGTATTCTAGGTCTAGCAGCTGGGGTGCCTCCAGGATCCTGCAGCATTAGGAGCAGGGCAAGAGGGGGAGGAGGGAGGACATGTATGTAGCCTGGTGTGAACAAGAACTCAATGAGAATAGGGGCTGCAGACAGGCCCCCCCAGCACATACGGCATCCTTGAGGGAATGAGTAGATGGTGCCCCATCCAGGTGGATGATCACACACATACAAGGATGAATGGGAAAAAGGCTGCCCAGTGAGTTTGCCAGGGATCAGGGCTCGGCAGACCTGGTGGGGGACTTGGGAGACTTCAGCCCACAGGTGTCCCTTGCCAGGGCACCCTCGTGCAAGGAGGAATCTGCCCAAGAGAAGACGGACCCCTCCAGTGACACAGTCTCTCTCTCCCTCCCCTTCCCCTGGAACATGGGGTTTGAGAAGAAAAGTCAAATTACTCAGTGAAGGAAGAAGCCAGTACAGCAAGAGGGATACATAAGCAATGATTTAAAAGATAACAGCCCAATTTTTCCAAATCATGGGACGGATGCCGTTTCCACCTCTTTTACATAAGTGCCCCCTGACCTGGTGGTCATGGCAAGGCTCCAGGAATCAGCACTGCTCAGTCACCACATCTGTGGACAAGAAAACACAGGGCAGTGTGTTTTCTCTTTTCAGAGAGCACCCTAGGAACACCGCTTTATAATTATTTTGAGGTTTCCTGCAGTCCTGGGGTTGCCATTCTTACACACAGGAAAGCCATTAGGTAAATTTATTTTCTTCTCTACTATCTGACTAGGCAGGAGATTGTCTCTGCTCATAAAACCGTCTGTCGTCTCTGCTGCTGGAAAGTTCATCAGTGATTTCGGACCTTCTTTCCTTCCCGTCCCCATGTCGCACACGTGTCTTCACCTTTCCTGGCGAAAATGTCCTCCTCTGGTAAATTTCCCAGTGGTTGGCTGAGGTGCAGCCTCGTGCATTTGGACTTGAGCTCCTTTCCCATGTCCCAGTCAGCCAGCAGCCAGCAAGGCAGTCTAGTGAACAGCGCAATGGAAATTCAGCTGACGGGTGGAGGAGTTCCAATATAAATTTCCCTTTCTCACCACAGTTTTATAGAACCGTGCAAAGATGCACATCAGCACTTTTGCAAGTCCAGCTTCTGAAAAGAATCAAGCCCACCAAAGCCCTAAACTTTTATGCTGTTATTTTTAATGGTTCAATCAATTATCCGGCAAATGATGCTCCTGTAACCCTATCCTATACCATAAGAAGACAGTTGGAATAACAGGGTTTCAGGAAAGTCCGTGCCACGTCAGCCAGAGTTTTATGTAACCCACCTCCTGCTCAAGGATTTACTTAGTGTATTTTCTCCGGCGTTCTCAGACACTGACCTTTCTCTTTTATCCTGATGTCTCATTATTGTGTGTTTTTTTTTTTTTTTTTTTGTATATGGGGGAACATTCGAGCTCTGACTATACAAGGCAGCATTTCCATAAAGCACCTCTCTAGCCTCTATCTGTAGGTGAATATCCAGCAAAGAGGGCTGGCTTGCTCAGGCGGGGTTTAATTCTATGGGATAGGACTGAAGGGAGAAAATATTATGAACAAAGTGACAGCCCTCGGTAAGTTCTAGCAAATTCCAAAAATATTTTATAGGATCTTGATCTCATTGTGCCCTCCTTGGTAAAGGAAGCTTACTATGCAGTTATGTAATTTTTGTGTACTTCTCATACGAAAACTTTGAGCTCTCAAGTGGGAAGATCAATTTCATGGGTTTGCCCTTACACTTCAAAGTGAATCAAACAATGGCGAATGGCTAGAACACACTTCAGAGTTGATATTGTAAGTGTCCTTAATTTATGTTTCCTCACTTCTGTGTCAAAACGAAAACTTGACAAGAGGAATTATTTTGATTTACAGGTATGACTGGTCTTATATAATATGAGCTCTTTGAGGGCAAAACTGATGTGCAATTATCTTTTTTTTCTGGACACCTCAGAAAGTAGTTTTTGTAACTGGATGGGACCTAACCCCAAGGGCTGGACAGTCTCCCAGACCTAGGAGGTCACAGCATTCCTCGCCCTTGGTCTTGGCTTGTACCTGCACCCGCCCACCCATCTATCTGCCAGGGCACCTCCTGTTCATCTTTCAAAACCCACTTTTTCCAAAAAGTCTTCGCAGACTTCCCTGCCCCCACCCACAGTAGAATTGATCATATTGTCCGTCGAATCCCCACTGCATCCTGTACAATCCTGACACCATCATGTGCTTAACACTTTATTAAAAATTTATTTTAGATTTTTGGCTGTGCCATGCGGGATCTTAGCTCCTCAACCGGGGATCGAAACCTCGCCCCCTGCACTGGGAGCATGGAGTCTTAACCACTGGACCACCAGGGAAGTCCCACACTTTATTGCACTTACAGCTTTATGTGTGGATGTCACTTTCTCACTCGGGGGTTCCCAGTCTCTGTGTTATTGCCATTGTGGGCCAGATGATGTTTTGCTGTGAGGCTGCCCTGTGTCTTGTGGAATATTTAGCATCATCCCTGGCCTCTACCTACTGGATGACGCTGCTAGCATCTGCCCCCCCCCCAAAACCGTTGTCAGACACATGTCCCTTGGGAGGCAAAATTACCCCAGTTGAGAACCACTGTTCTGGACTCTGAGATCAGAGGGTGATGATAATGTTTTACTTATCTTTAAATCCCTAACACCTAGCGTATTCCCTGTTGTAGAGAGGGCATTTAGTAAGTATTTATTGAATTTTGAGACTCAAGTGAATTAATACATGTTAATAAGTTATTAATATTCAAAAATGTTATTATTTATTTATCTATTAACTTATCTATTCTTATTTATCTATTATCTGGAACTATTGCCCAATCTCAGCTATAGGTAGTGGTGGTAAGACCCAGTTTCTAACTTTAGGGTGAGGATTAACTGCGAGGGGTCGGCGCCCAGCACCTGCGCTGTGCAGCGTTTGTTGACTCTGAACTTGGGATGACCTCTGAGCAGGATCATAATCATTGAAGCTCTGGCTGAAACTCTGGACTCCTGCCCACAGGCTTGTGCCAGAGCCCTGGTAATCCTGGATTCTGGACCCTGTCTTGGGTATCGACGTTAGTTATGAGCGCTTGCTCTGACTTCTGACTGCAGGCCTGGCCTGGCTCACCAGCCTCCAGGCCGCTCACGTCTCCTGACTTCTGAAAAGGATGGGCCCCTTACTTGCCGTAAACCTGAACCAAGTCCTGTTCCTTCCTGTCTCAGTCACATCTGCTGAGTTAGCCCATGTCCTGGAGTAACTTGTTTTGCCATTTTCTGGGCCCTCTGATGAGGTTATTTGAAAACTGTGTAAACCCGGCAAGATCTTATACATTCACCCTGGTTCTGAGGCTCAATAGAAAAGTAACCAGTTCTGTTCAACAGCTGAGTTTGGGGCTCTCTACCATGTAAAATCACGTGGTACCTTTAGTTTCTGACTGCTTCAGTGTGTGAACACTGTTCATGACAGAATTCAGTAAGTAATAAACAATCAAAAGGGGGTCTCCTTTAGACCCAGGATAATGTAAGAAAGACAATGAGATTGGCTCGAAGCTGGGGCAGCATCAGTCCCCTCATGACATCAGTTGCCCCACTTTGAGCTGGAAATGTGACCAAGTAATCGCTACTCAGAGGAGTAAACTTTGACAAAAGTTTACATAGTTTATATTTTTATCCATCTTGCAAATTCCACTCCTAATTTTCTTTCCTCCTTCCCCTAATAATCATAACAACGTACATCCCGTAGTAAGGAGTATGATGTTAGCAGAGATCAGAAAAGCTAACCCGTGAAGGGACTTTCACCGCCATAGCATTTCCCAAACCCGGCGGCTCATCTATTCATTCCCCTAGCCCTCCATTCATTCATTCACCTGTTTACCTATTCATTTATTTGTTCATTCAACAGATTCAGTAGCTATGATGTGCCTGGTGCAGTGCTAAGACCTGACTTTCAACGGTGAGTGAGAATGACACAGTCTCTGCTCTTGTGGAGTTTTGGTTGAGCGGGGAAGACAGAAAATAACACATAATCATGCAAATAAGTGTATAGTCAGCACTGCAGCCCATGCTACAGCAAAGTCGGGGAAGGCTTCCCCGAGGAAGCAGTGCTGAAGATTTTCCTTTAAAAACCTACTTATTTCTAGGAACCACCTTCAGAAATTCTAATTCAGAGGTTTGAGGTGGGCTCCCGGGAAGGTGCATTTCCTAAGAGCACAACTGAGACTGCGCAGCCCTGACAGGCACGGAGGCCACGCCCACTGAAAGCTAGGTCCAGCGCGCCGGAGAGCTGTAAACAGATGGGTCAGGAAACCAGAAGAAGAAAATGCAGGTGAGGATCAGTCCGATACAGTCTCCAGCTCCAAACCCCACTTCCTAGCACATCTGATTCTCTTCCAATCTTCCCCTTTTAAAGACAATTCCCATTAAACAAACAAAAACCTACGCTCATCACCTCCAGCTCAAGGACTGATACCAGCTTCCAGTCCTGTTCAATGTTGCCCAAGCTTATTTCTCTTTATGTTCTTTTTGCTACTCACTAGTGTCTGTGTGAGGTCCTGGGTCCCCCGTGAGAGATCCAGTTCTTCAGAACCTTAGAGCTCGGAAAATTTGTTGTGAAAGTTTATCCGAGAAGAGATGTTCCAAGTTCTCTTTAGTTATTTACATGTGAGCAATCAAAAAGCAGGATTGTGTTAAATGACTTAATTTGCCTTTTTTTCCTTGTGTGATTCCAACCTAAAACCAGCAGGACTGAATCCATGAATGGTCTGATGTTACTAAGCTGTAAAGGCTCCCCATAACCCCCGAGCTGTCAGGGCCTAAGAAACTCTAGATCCCAGAATGCAAGAGCCAAATCTCCAAATACCTATTCTGCTACCAGTAGAGATCAAAGATTCTGCTTCCCATTTATAACTTTTTTTACCCTTACTTATACCAAAGAAGTGGTAGCCAAACCGTAAGTTTCATGACCTTGATGTCTCAATGACGTGCAGGATCCAATGAGTCTGTATTTATGATAAATACAGCCTTTGGAAAGGCTTTTAATGTGTTATTGAACTGGTGTCAAGGAGAAAATGTCAAAATACTAAAAATAGACTGAAGTTTAAAACCTGGCCTCCGAGTCCACTAAAAGTTTATTCATTTCTCTCATTTTATGTACACAGAAGTGATCTCACACTGCCACATGGTAGAGGGAGCAAAGTAATAGGAAAACAGTCAGATGGGCTTCACAGAAGTTCCCAGACCGGGACCTTGTGAGTGATGAGTGGCCCGCAACAGCACAAAGCATTGACTACCTGCTCTATCTGCTCAAATCTTCCCTTTATATAAATGATTTCCAGAGTTTGTTATTTTTATCAATGCCATCACAACTGTACTGAATCAGATCTAGCTGATTTACACTCATTAACATGTGTAGAGCTGGAAGAATATCTAAAGAATCTCTTGTCTAGGAGTCTTCAAAATATGTTCCTCAAATTGCTAACGTTCTTTGCAGGTATTTCAGGGTCTTCCATAAGTTTGAGGTGGAGGCTGAAGGGCAGATGACAGGGGTCCGGGCCCAGGCTCCAAGCCCCAGCTTCAACCAGGAATGTTGCATTTGTATCTGTTACTTATATTAGGATGCTGAATTCAGATTATTTTGAAAAAATTGCTGTAAAAACATTATGCTTCCCAACCCAGTCATGAGGCTCAAATGACCCAAGGGTTGAGAATTCCCGAAGATCACGTAATTGAATAGTGGTAAAGTACGGTGGAAACTTGTGCTTCTGGGCCTCAATACAGTTTGCAGATTTTGAAATTTTAATCTCAATTTCAGATTTCAAAACCCTCTGATTAGTCTCTCAAATGTTTCTTTGCAATACTGTATAAGTTCATGCTGTGCATTGACTGGGAAAAACTCAGTAAAAACTCATGTTGTTCTAATTCATTCTTGAACAACAAATCCTTAGAATTCCCAAGCTACTTTATTTTCTTAAGCAAAGATCTTTCAGGCACAAACCCAAATGAAATTCTCCAATTTGGAATTCATCTGAGCACTTATATAATTTATTCCAGGGATAGATAAGAGGCTCAGTTAACATACCAATATGGATTAATTGATCGTGACTGACCACTGGCCACAGAGATAATGCAGCAATGATTAGTGATGTCTGCCATGGACATGGGAGGAAAGTGTGGCATGACTGCTTCATCTTTGTCATCCCCAGCCTCTTCTGATTACTAAGCTTCGGCTTACAAATAGTCTTGGAGTTGTTCCCTTTCCCAGTTAGATGACGAATTTTCAAATTCAGGGACCATGACTGAATGCCTAGCAAATTGCTATATGTAAATGTAGGTGCTAATAATCACCTACATCAATTCCATCATACTAATTGATATCAATTAATATGATGGAATTGAGCTGAGTTGAACTGAATAAAATCAAACTGAATCAAATTGAATGAAACAGTTCATCTAGATAGGATCATCAAAGTAAATGCTCAGTGGAGAATGCATATATACTCAGAGGCCAAAAATATTTTCAGCAACACTTAAAAATAAAAATATTCTAGATTTCTTCTGAGAATATCTCTCAACAAGTTAATTTAAATTGACCCATGTTTTCTAAATTTTTTTTTATCTGCAGGGTATCAAAGCATAATCTTGGAACAAAATTAAATCTAAACAAAATTAAATGTATTTTGTAACTGTGCTGTCCTTGGCTGCTGAGTTATCAGTGGTCATGAAAAATGGGGATGTAGATAATGGAGATCATGGAAAATTGATTTGTGAACATTTTTAAAAGAATGATTGGAAACAGGAATGAATTAGATCACAGAAAGGAGCCAACTCCACAGAAATTTGCAAACATCCCGAGACTGGATGCTGTCTTTCCACGATGTTATTTCTGCGTTAACTGTCCTTCCCAGGGAGCTTTGCTCTCAGCTCTCCTCAACAGCGTACCATTCTCAGCACAAAGCTGAAAACAGAGTAGAAAGTGTCTGAGTCACAGTGACAGATAAGATAGACTGGGTGGGATAAACAGCAGACATTTATTTCTCACATTTCTGGAGGTTGGAAGTACCAGAGCAGGGGGCCAGCATGTTTGGGTTTTGGCGAGCGCTCCCTTCCTGCCTCGCAGATGACGTTCTTCCGGATGTGTCCTCACATGGCAGGGAGAGAGCAAGCTCCCTGGTGTCTCTTCTAATAAGGGCTTCACCTTCATGAACTAATCACCTCCCAAAGGCCCCACCTCCTGTCACCACCATACTGCGATTAGAGCTTCAGCA
The DNA here is from genome assembly GCF_005190385.1 of Monodon monoceros. NCBI lineage: Eukaryota > Metazoa > Chordata > Mammalia > Artiodactyla > Monodontidae > Monodon > Monodon monoceros. The sequence continues at coordinate 80,565,119 of NW_021703771.1, read as the reverse complement.
TACAAATCCTGGGGTCGGGGGAGCACAAACAGTCCATCCTTTGCAGGGTGTGAGAAGAGAGATGGGTCTAAGGCTGACCTTGGGGGCAGTCTGGGCTTTCCAGACTCATTTGAAGAGGGGACATCAGCAAAGGGCAGAAGAGGTGAGACCACAGAGGAGGAGAGAAGCCCGGGGGTGGGGAGTGCGGGGGGTCATGGGGCCAAAGGAGAAGCCGTGTCTTCCCCCTGCAGTGGAGCTGACCCACTGAGGCACCTCTCTGTGCTGTCTTCTTCCAGGTCAGTGACAGACTGAGCCTTGATGGCTTATTTTTACTTGCAGCCACGTTAGGTTTGCTTTGCTGGTCTTCAGCATGGGTTTCAAGTACAGACTGTCTCCAGGAAGAAATCTTATTTGTGCCTAGTTGTTATAAATCTCAGCCACTCTGTGACCAAAAATGCACCTTTGATTCTGAGCCTCGCTACCCTGATCCCACCGGGTGGCAAAAACTGAATCTCCGTTCATTGGAGGCCCCTCCCCTTTTCTGCAGTTGTGCTAAGTTCTATAGTGCGTACATTGAACTAAGCCATTGTGCGTGTGGGAGGAGAGAGGTCCACGTTGCTCAGTGGTGTCTCCTCAACAGGTGTCTGCTGAGATCTCCCTCTGATCGTAGGGTCTGTGGTTATCAATCCTTGTAAGTCCTGTCGACTGGCCTCTTGCAGACTCAGAGGCTTTGCTGTTATTTCTATCCCTCCCCCTGGGGCACAGGGATAATTCTGCTCCTGGCTTGGGAACCTTGATGAGACTCGCCTTGTCTGCCTGGGTTTGCTGGTTCCTCCCCAAGTTCTAGCCACTTGGGCAGGGCTCTTGTGGAGCCACCACATCGAGCCCCCCTCAGATTCTTCCCAACTTCCCCAGGTTTGCTGCCTTGCCAGAAGGTGGAGTGCAGGAGCACTGTCCAGGGAAAAGAGAAGACCAGCCACATTCTTCTCAAAGCTCCTGCCATCCACTATCTTGTTGATGCTTGCACTCTCCATTTCCCAACAGAGATGCTGGAAACGCAAAGCCAGGAGAGATCATAGGCTCCATTATTCATGGCTGATCTTCAGCACTGAGATCTGTGTCAGTCAGGCAGCTCAATAAGTAATTACAAAATGAGTTAATACCTTAATAAATGAATGGATATCTGCTCTTCACACCACCACATCCCCCTCCCGAGACAACGAACACAGAAGAAGTAGCCATGACATAGAGGGGGAAAAAGGGGAAGAAAAAAACTTAATATTTCCAAAATATTACCCCCTCACATGTATTTTGACCTGAATTTGTAAGGAACTCAAAGATAAATCTCTGCTGTGCTAATGAATAACCTCCATATCACAGGAGAGACACAACAGGTGTGGATCCTTTGCTCTTGCTGCACATACAGGATGAGTTGGAGACACTCCGCTCACTGTGGTCACCCAGAATCCGGGATGGTCAAGGATCCATGGCAACACTTGCCTTCATGACCTACAAAGCAGGAAAAGGGAGTGCCTCACACAGGAAATTCACTGCTTCTGCTTGGAGGTGGTGCACATCACTGCTGCTGGAAGCACAAGGAATTTGCCGTCCTACTCAGTGCTTGGAAAGAGGAGAATAGAATATTTGGGAAGAGCCACAGTAATGGCCATTGTCCACTTAAATAAGGATAATAATGTTCGTAACAAGAAAAGCTCTGGATGCTATGGACGCCTTTCTGCAAGAGTCACACAAACCTTACATCCTACTGACCCATCCAGGTCAACTTCTATAGCCACAGGCCCAACTCAGAGGGAATGAAAACACCTCCGTGACCAGAATCCACCTACTCATCATCGTTCCTCGCCTGCTTTTTTTTTTTTTTTTTTTATCGGCAGCCTCTTATGAAGATTCTCACTGCTTTATTGTACCTGAATTTTCTCCTCACTCTGAAAGAGAAAAGAAACTTTGGAGTTGATGAGATTTAAGATTTTCCTTGCATCGCTTCCATTTGGAAGGTCCTGTGTCTCACCTAGCTCTGTGGCTGGCGGGACCCCTGGTGTGTGGTCAGCAGAGAAGACATAGCAGACGGTGGTTCTGGGGCATTTGAGTAACTTGGTACGTTTAATAAGCAAAGTACTTTGTATCTTCTCTTGTAAGTGAAAGTTAACAGTTCAATTTTATTTCACATTTGGCAACAGGTTTTGATTATTTGAAATATGGGGAAACTAATAGAAAGCAGAGACTGAGTCCTCAAAAATCTTTTTAGGTCTTTCCACATTCTTGCTCAGTGTGCAACCTATACACCGTTACATGTGTGATTATAGCAGCTCAGTGCATGTGTTCTGCAACAGTTTTTACAGACACCCTAAGGGGATGTCATTAAGTATAAGTTCCTAGCAAATTCTCACAGTGCTCAGGCCTGGCTGTGTGCTGGGTGTACAATGCTGAAAAAGTTATACAAGCAGCATTCACTCAAGAAGACCTTTCCTCCGAAAGACACTACAACTAACTTGATTTTTCTGTCGAAATGGACATGTATAACTTCATAATTCCAATCTGATACATATATATTTTATTTCCACCTTTAATAAATTTAAGAAGTCATTCTATGATGGCAGCAAAATTCAGGTGATTTTCTTTAAGGAGGGTCTGTCAGCAATATGTGATAAAACATTTAGAGAAGTCTTAGAGGATCTTGGTGGCTTTTGCGGGGGGAGTAAATCTAGAGATATTTGCTTTACACTGGTTATCATGGCAGAAACCAAGGAAGATGAACTCTGAGTATGAATCCTTTACAAGCTGAGGGCTGCTGTATTGGCCCAGATCAGAAGCCACTAAAACTTAGTGAGGTTAGGATTTCAGACTAAATTAAGATTTTTGTTATTTGCCAGTTGCAATAAAAGTGACTTTAGCTTTTTTTCACGAGGAAAAGACAGTCTTCTTGGCTCCAGCTGAATAAAATTTTAGCCATGAGATATAGATGGATCATTGATGTAGGAACAAAGTTTCTATTACTCGGTGGTTGACATTCAAAACTGCAGACAGAGGCTGTGCAAATGTCTTTGGGGTTTATTCAAAACCTAAGCATACGAGCAATGGTTCTGGGTGATTAATGAGCCCATAACAATGCCAGGATTTCATCCACCCTAACGTGGCAACAGACACAGGAAACAGCCTGCATTTAGGAATGGTGGTTGGCTCTCAGAGAGCAAAGAACTAAGGGCAGACTGTTCGGCAGATAAGAATAAGAATAGTTGTACTTTTTATTATCTCTCATGAGCATAGTTGCAAGAATGCTCAACAAAAATACTAGAAAATTGAAATTAACAATATATTAAAATAACAATAATACTACATCATGGCCAAATGAGGTTTATTCCAGGAATGCAAGATGGGTTGTATATTTGAAATCTAATAATATAATTCACTATATCAACAGATAAAATAATAAAAACTATCTCAATAGATAGTCTGACAAAATTCAATATTCATTAATGACAATAATTCAAAAGAAACTAGGAATAAAAGGGAGTAAGTACAAGATAAAAGGAATCTACAAGAAAAGCTTACAGCTAACATCATGCTTAGTGGTGAAAGACTAAATGCTTTCCTCCTAAAATCAGGAACAAGGCAAAGATGTCTTCTTTCACCTTTCCAATTCATCATCATACTGGAGGTCCTCGCAGAGTGATAGGCAAGAAAAAGAAGTAAAGTGCATATATATTGGGAAGGAAGGAATAAGCCTGTCTCTATTCATAGATGATATGATTGCCTATGTAGAAAGTCCCAAGATGTCAAAAAATGTCTCCTAAAACTAATAAGTGTGTTTAGCATGATTGGGGACATAAGGCCAACATACAAAATAAATTGTAATTCTATATACTAGCAATAAGCAATTGGAAATAAATTTTTTAAGTACCATTTATAGTATTGCCAAAAAAATGTGAACTATTTAGACATAAGTCCAACAAAATATACACAGGATTTGTATCCTGGAAACTAAAAACATTGATGATAGAAATCAAATAAGATCTATATAAATCAAAAGATTTTGATATCAAATTCATGGACTGGGAGACTCAGTATCGTTAAGATATGAATTCTTCCCAAATTTATCATTGATTCAATGTAATGCCAATCAGCCCCACAATACATTTTTTTGGTAGGAACTGACAAGCAGATTCTAAAATTTCTATGGAAAGGCAAAGGAACTTGAATAGGCAAAATGATTTTGCAAAAGAAGGGCAAAGTTGGATAACTCATGTGAGTTCAAGACATTACAAAGCTACAAAAAAAAAAAAAAAGACTGTGGTATTGATGTAAAGATAAACCAATGGAACAGAACATAGAATCCATAAATAGACCCACACATACATATCAACTGAATTTCAATAGAGGCAATTGAATGGAGAAAGGCTTGTCTTTTAAACAAATAACGTTAGAACATTTTTTCTGCATATGCAGAAAAAAAGAACATCAACCTATACCTCACATCTTCCACAAAAATTAGCTCACAATGGATTATAGACCTACAACTAAGAGCTAAAATTATAAAACTGCTAGAAGAAAACATAAGAGGAAATCTTTGTAATTTCTTAATTATTTCACTAAAATCACAATTCATAAAAGGAAAAACTTGATAAACTAAACGAATAAAATTTAAAACTTGTCCTATATAGAAGACACTGTTAAGAAAAGTAAACAGTCAAGCCTCACACTGGCAGAAAATATATGTTAATCATGTATCTGACAAAACACTCATTTCCAGACTATATAAAACATTTATAAGTTTCATATAGTAAACTTAAGTAAAAATAAGTAAACAAACAACCCAATTAAAAGAAATGGACAAAATATTTTAAAAGACACTTCACTTCGACGATATCTGGATGGCACATGAAGAGATGCTCAACATCATTAGTCATTAGGGAAGTGCAAATTAAAGCCACAAGTGAGACATCACTCCACACCTGTGAGAGTGGCTAAAGTTTTAAAATAGAAAAATCCAGGTGCTGGCAAAGATGTAGAACGACTGAAACTCTCACACACTACCAGTAAGAATGCAAATGGTACTCCACTTTAGAAAGCATTTTGACAGTTTCAGACAAAGGCAAACACACACACACTTAACATATGACTAAGAAAGTCCACTCCTGGAGAAATAAAAGCTTATGTTCGCAGAAAGTCCTGTACATGAACATTTATAGCGGCTTTATACACAAGCACCCCAAACCAGAAACTACTCAAATGTCCTTCCTTCTGGTAAGTGCATAATCACACTGTGGCATATTTCTACAATGGAACAGTACTCAGGAGGTAAAAGGATGACTCCATGTGGTAACACCAGGTACGAATCTCAAAGGCATTAAGCTCATTCAGAGTGAAGGCAGCCTCAGAAGTCTGTATGGTCCCTTTTACATGACATTCTGGAAAAGGTGAAATTATAAAGACAGAAAACAGGTCAGTTGGTGACAGGGCTGGCGATGGGGAATAGAAATTTGGGGGGTGATGGAATTTAATTATATTGGTGGTTACATGACTGTATGAATTTGTCAAGATTCACAGAGATATACGCTACAAAGCGTGAATTCTACTGAACAGAAAAAATTTTTAGGTGAATAAAAACACATTATACATACACACACACTCACACAGGAATGTTATTCAGCCTTAGAAAAGGAGGACATGTTTGAACCCAGAGGACATTAAGCTGTGTGAAATAAGTCAGCCACAAAGGTCATGTACTAATGATTCCACCTATAGGAGGAATCTAAAATAGTCAGACTCACAGAAGCAGGGAGTAGAATGATGGTTGCCAAGGACTGGGAGAGGGGAAAATGAAGAGTTAGTAGTCTGCAAAGTTTCAATTATGCAAGATGAGGAAGTCATAGAGATCCACTGTACAGCATAGGGGCTATAGTAACACTGGATTATATACTTAAAAATTTGCAAAGAGTGTAGATTTTTTTTTTTTTTTTTTTTTTTTTCGGTACGCGGGCCTCTCACTGTTGTGGCCTCTCCCGTTGCGGAGCACAGGCTCCGGACGCACAGGCTCAGCGGCCATGGCTCACGGGCCCAGCCGCTCCGCGGCATGTGGGATCCTCCCGGACCGGGGCACAAACCCACGTCCCCTGCATCGGCAGGCGGGCTCGCAACCACTGCGCCACCAGGGAAGCCCCAAGAGTGTAGATCTTCACTGTGTTCTTATCACATGTGAAAATAATAATAAATAAAGAGGGTGTGAGGAAACTTTCGAAGGTGATACATATGTTTGTGGCATAGATTGTGGTGTTGGTTTCACAAGTGTAGACTTATCTCCAAACTCATCAAGTTTTATATATTGATTATACACAGCTTTTTGTACGTTACTCATAGCTCAATAAAATGGCTTAAAAATAAAAAATGAAAACAAAGAATGAATCTGTACTTGGAAAGGTCTCTGGAACTTAGTAAGGACAGTTGGCTATTATAGATGTATGGATGGATGTATTAATGGTATTCACCTTGTATTTGAACTGTGAAGCAGATTACAAGGTATATTCCAACTCAATCAGTACATGAAATACCCTGACTACAGCAAAAGCCATGAATTTATACCAAGAAAATCTTCTGGACTGGTCAACAAGCTTTGTACCTCTCAGACCACCGTTTGTTTTTCATTAACCAGAACATTCCCAAAGGAGAGACCACATTTTCCAGTTCAGCATCAAAAGCTGGACAGAGCAGTCGTCACCGAATAAATATTTCCTATACAACAAGGCAGCCCAGAAACGTTGGAAATGGAATTTAGAGAGTCTCAAAGCAGCTGTGCTTTACACGGACATAGAACAATAGAGATGACAGCACACAGAGAAACAAACATAAAATACGCATCACTTAGATGTTATTTCACCAAGCTTCAAAAAAAGTCCGGTTTTTCAAGTATTGTTTTAGGGTAGAGTGTGAACTCTGAGATGGGCATGAACTCTATGTGTCTGTTATTCATTCACACTCCCTGGCACTTGTTGTCATGGAAAGTTTGTTGAATTAAAGAAAGGATGGATAAACACTGAACAGTGGAGAAAGCCTGACATTGTTGCTAAACGTCACCAGGTACTGAGGGCACAAGCTAGGTTGCATCCACTCTCCCGACATGGCCCTGGGTCTGCAGTTGGGTCCCGTGAAGTCCTGGGCCAGCGTGGGCATGTAGTGCCCGGGAGCAGCTGGCCATACACAGCCATTCCTGAAGGAATCTCAGTTTAGTAGGGCAGGACCAGCTCCCATAGGGAGCTTTCGAGATCCATCTGTGAATTGCTGCACTTTTTCATCCTGAGGCAAATCCATACATTTCCAAACCTTCCAAGGTTTGGTAGTGGGGTTGGGCTTACTGGGGTCTTGTTAGGGTGGCGGGTGGTCCGGAAGCGGTGCCTGCGCAGGGCCAGGTGGGAGGGCCATGAAGAGTGCGTGCGCGGCACATGCGCAGGGACGGACACGGGAGGAGACAGAGCGCTCCTGAGTCTGGGCTCAGAGGAGGCGGCTGGGAGGAGTAACCCTAGGTTCAGCCCCGCGCGAGGGCGAGGCGTGGGTGCTTTTCCCCTGAAGCTGACTAGACCTTTGAGGGCAACAAACCCAGCTTCTCTCCCTTTGGGCTCAGCAGCAAACAGCAAAGTGCTGAGTACCCAACAAACGCTGAGCAAATCCTTGGTAAATCGAACTAAATGAGAACCTGTTGCTGAACAAAGCCAAGTTTGTCAACCAAGGCAAAACCTGGGGTGGAAAACACTGAGTTCATTCAAACTATCATTTCTCTTCTATTCCAACCACATTATATGGGGCCCTGAGAATGAAAGTTTAGTTTTTGTCAGGAATCAACACTAAGAGACATTGGGAATTCCCAGGCGGTCCAGTGGTTAGGAGTCCACGCTTCCACTGCAAGGGGCACGGGTTCGATCCCTCGTTGGGGAGCTAAGATCCCACAGGCTGGGCGGCATGGCCAAAAAAAAGCCCAAGAGACATTTACAGGGATGAGACAGTGTAGGGTGGGGACCGCAAGCATGTTTGAATTTGACTACGGGTGCTGTTAACTGAGAGCACTGCTGAGAGGTCAGTGTTCACAGTGATGCAGCTTCTTCTGCCTTGATCAACTAGCGATGTCCATCACAATCAGGGAAACAGGAATGGTAGCCAGGTGCTCATACCTGCCATTCCTGCTGCTGGGAGAGCAGGGCCTGTAACTAGCTGTGTGCCTTTGACAGGTGATTTCAGTTTGCCGGGTCTCAGTTTCCTTAACTATGTAATGATTTAAACTAAATGTCCTTGAAAGTCTCTACCAGCTCCAAGAAGAAAAGGGAGTATGAAGGCCCTTTCTATTTAAATGAGCTCTCTAAAAATTGTCTTTAACTAATTTTTGCTAATGGTATCATAATGGGCTAAAAGTAACGAATGATTGCAAAAAATGCATTATCACTTCCCAGAAGCGGTGGATGCCTCTAATCGTGTCTCTGCAGACCTGCTCTCTTCCTTTCTTCACCCTGCTCTCTGCGGCGGGAGCCAACCTGTTTCAACCTCATCAACCAGCCTCCTTGCCACCTGGCTTCCAGGTGGCTTTGGGTAACGAGGACCCCGGCAGGAAATAAGAGGGAAGGTGAGAGGAAGGGGAAAGAGGAAAGGAAGGGAGGAGAGTGAGCAGGAGGAAACCTGGGCTCCCTCCCTGCAGGGTTGCTTGATCCATTGAGTGAGGTCATCACTTCTCTAAAGCTGGGCTTGTCTGTCAGACTCTCCTTCTGGATTCTGCCAACCACTCATCCCTCTGGCCCTCCAGGCTGCAGGTAGTAACAGCCCACTGGTGCACTAGTCCTTGTGCTTCCCCACCTGCACCTACATAAACAATCCCTTTCTTAAACCTCCTTTAATTATCCTAATTTGAAGGTGACATCTGTTTACTGGTGGGATACTAATCCATCATCACAGGGCCTTCTACAAGTTAGTAAAGAATAAAGGTTTGCTTAATTAATGAAATATATATAAGGTCTATATCTGCTCAGATGGCTGCATCATCTTTGAAGAAATGGGACAACGGTTGCAGACAGCAAGGATAGAGAAGAATTTGTGGAGCAGAAACCAAGGTTTCTGATTGAGAGCAAACATCTGGACCAAACAGACAGATGTGGTACCTGTAGACCAGCGTGGCTCTTCCAGTGTCTCTCTTGCTCCCTGAGCCTCTCTCTTGGTATCACTGTTGAAAATCTTGATGCTGTTATTCTCCCTAATCTATCTATCTATCTATCTATCTCTCTATCCATCCATCCATCCATCCATCCATCCATTCATCTATCTTTCTACTATCTACCTACCTATCAACTCCATAAGGGATACGTAATCTGATGGATGCATCTCAGCCTTCCCTACTGTCATGCTGTAGTTCCAGAACTGTTCTTGTCCAACGAGAATTGGACAGTGTAGCCAACTTTTGCTCCTTCACAAAGCTGCTTTTCTCAGAAAGGGACAGTGGATTGAATTGTAAATTGCAGGTGCTCTGAGGGGTCCTGTCCAGTACAAGTAGACTGCAAAGACATGAAAAACAGGCCAGAGAGGAGCAGGAAGGCAAGAAGTCAACATAGAAGTCCATCTTTAGAATCTTTCTCGCCACCTCTTCCCTAGCCTGAGACACAGCTCCCACCCAGGCCCTTCTACTACCTGGCATCAACCAGCCTTCTGGAAGACAGGGGAAGGAGTAAACTTCTTGGGACCCCTATTTGCATGGGTTTTTCCTTCCCTGCTCAATTTTTTTTTTTTTGCCCAACTACAAGTTCCCCTGCTATCAGATAGAAAGAAAAAAACGAAATAGGCTTGATTTACCAACATTTTATATTCCAGGTTCTATGTTACAAATGACCTACAGTGTATCTCATCTCCAATTTCTAAATGGAAAAAAAGTCACAGAAACCAAAAACATTGTCACAGAACTGGAAATAAGCTAACAGAGGACCACTGTCAGACACTGGACAGATTTCTCCATGGCAATGGGACTTCCTTGAGAAAATGATCTTGGCCTCAAATTCTCTGAAACAAAGTGAACAGGGCCAGCAGAGTGAACAAAGTAGGACACATGGAAGAAATGCACTTAGAGAAGAGCACAGAGCACCAGGCTCTGTGTTAGATGGCAGGATGTGATATAGTAAATGAAATAACAGATGTGGCCCTGTTACCGAACCAGACTTGGGTCCGCTTGGTCACGCACAGTAAAGCCAATCTACTGACACTGGGCTGTGCTGAAAGAAAGGGCAGCATTTATTGCAGGTACCAAACAACGAGTCCAGGAAGCTAGTGCTCAAAAGACACAAACTCCCCGAAGACTTTCAGGGAAAGGTTTTTAAAAACAGGGTGAGGGAAGGGGATTGTGGGGTGTGTGATCAGCTCGTGGACATGCTTCTGACTGGTTCGTTGTGATGTAATTGGGAGTCAGCATCATCGACCTTCTGGTTCCAGCCAGTCTGGGGTCTCCGTGCTTGTGGGCAGCACGCAGGTAACTTCTTCCACCTGGTGGGGGTTTTGGGATCTGAAAAACAGCTCAAAGGTTATGACTCAGGATATTACCTATAGCTCTTGAGGAGGAACTAAAAGTCCTTGACTTTGTTTAATGGCTAAGCTATTATTATTGTGTCTTGCCTGTTTTCCTTTCTTTCTGCAATTTCTCACTTCTCTGATTAAACTTATTCTTTGACTAAAATTTTTCTACAGACAAAAGGCAGGCAGATGACATGGTGGGGGGGGCATCTGTTCTGGGAAGGCCCCATAGGATCCTGCTCTGTTACAGCCTCTGCCTTCATAAAACTGATAATTCAGTGAGTAGTGGAAATTGGTATGGCAAAGTTCCAGGAAAGGTAGACACCAATTAATTTTTCTGTTGGATGGGAGATTTCAGCTTATCATGAAGTAAATGCCTTTTGTTCTGGGAAAATTACAAAAGGACCCTTTTTCCACCCAAATATAAAGTCAGTAGGCAATCACTGTTGAGAGGAGGGACGAGGTCTGGCTGGGTGATTCTGGGTGCAAGACCCCTGCTGTCCCTCTCCTCTCCCCTAGATGTGTGGATCTTGAAGATGGGCGATTAGTTGGATGGGTGGACTTGGATTGGGGTCAGCCCTCCCTTGGGTGGGACAGGAACAAGACATTTTCCTTTACGGTGTCAAAGTTTTAGCAACATAACGGGTCAACTAGGTTAGTTCTACTGAATTCAAAGACCAGAAAATGAGCATTATTTTATTATTGCCTTTAAAAGTCAAGTCTGAGATCCCACATGCCAAGGCAGAAACACTTCGGTCTCAGGTGTTGCTGGTGCTCCCTCCATGCCCACCTCCCTTCTCTCCAGCCATTGAGGAGCCTCTTTGCTGCTTTAGGTCCCCACTTGCCCACAGCACAGTCATCTGCTCTATTTGTCCCATTCACATCCACCAGCTGACACCTGGTTACTCGCTTGTGTGTCTTCTGCCTGCTCCGCGAGGATACAGTCTCCACGAGGGCAGGGATCGTGTGTATTTTGGGCACCCTGCAGCCTGGAAAAGGGTCTAGAAGGATGTCCGGCATGTATTTTGGATTCAGTTGACATCTGCTTTGTGAAAGAGCGGCATGGTTGTCACTAATACAGTGTCCACCACCCAGCCTCCATGGCCCTGGAAGGCAGACACCCTCCTGCTTCCAGCCCCATGGGGTGGGATGGGCTCGGATGGGGTGAGCTGGAAGCCTCCCTTCACCCAGGTCCAGCCTCATCAGCTCCCCACGGTCCTCCTCACCCCGCTGTATTCCCAGAGAGATGGAGAGAGAGAGGTCTGTGGGGCCCTGCTCCTCCTAGAACCCCAACCAGCGTCCTCCCCGTCTTGGGGGTGTGTCTCCTGCACTGCTCTTACCCGTCTCCCCCCCACTCCACAAAGACCCCATAATACCCACCTTCCTCCTCCCCCACCTCAAATAATCTCTTTATGTGTTTAGGCTTTTGAAAGAAAAGCCAGGGGAGAAAGTGGCCACAGTCACCCTGAAACACCAAAGCCCCTTAAACAAGGACCAGGAAGGCTCGGATGCCTTTGGAGCTGGGAGGGAAGATCCAGGTAGGAGATGGCTCACGAAGGACACGCTGTCAAGTGCCGCCGAAAGATCACAACAGAAATAGCCTGACCAGTGTCCACAGGATGTAGCCACCAGGAGAGACCTGGGAGAGCTGAGCTGTGAGAGGCCAGGGTGTGGCTGTGTAAGAAATACAGGGGAGTGGGGGGTGAGGGGATGGAATGGGGGTGATTAATTCAGGAACTGAGCTCAAAGTCAGCACAGTGGGAAGGGAGTAGCTGAAGGGGACCACGGGTGTTGAAAAAATTTTTTAATTCGAATTAAAAAAATGTTTAAATGAGAAGCACTAAGCACGTCTGAATGTTGGGGAAGGATGTTTCAAAAGGGAGACACTGCAGTTCCAGATCAGAGTCTGGTCCTGGGCCGGAGGGGGCAGCTCTTTGTGAGGACGGCAGGATGGACGCGGCTGCAGGTGCGTGGAGATCTGCCATCCGCCTGGTGAAGTGAGGTGGGGTCTCCCGAAGTGGGAGGGGAAGCGGATAGAGGTGAGTGGCGATGCGGGGTGGAGCGTGAAGACCATGGGCGTGGTCTGACAAACAGTTGCAGAAAACCACAGGGAGCTGAGAGGGACTCAGACGGCTTGGCAGGCTGGAGGGGCGCGTATTTGTTCATTGACCGGGAGGCAAGAACAACTGCTCGCTCACCTCTACGACCTGGCAGCACCTCTTGCAAGTTATTCCCTGTCCTGAGACCACGTGGTCCAACCTCACTTAAACCCTTTCCTTAACGCTTGAGGGCATTTCTGTTCTTGGCCAACAAACAATCTCTGCTTGAGAGAGAACTGCTTTCCCAATTTGGACCAAGGATTTTTTTGTGTGTGTTAAATTTATCAGCCTCCATTTCTGTGTTGATTTTATTTCCCTTTTATCATAAGTCCTTATGTGCTTAGCTCTCATCATGATTTTTTAAATGTGCACATTGATCATCTTACAATTAGCATTTAAAGTCGATCGCCATTCATGACAAGTACACTTTGTGTTTTCATACAATTTTCCTGACTCAGCCTAATCTGAGAATGGGGACATGGGGCGATGGGGAAGATATTTTTAGACTCACTTCTTGTCTCCAACTGCAAAATAATTACATTTTAAGGAGATGATTATAAGGCACCTACAACCTGTATTCTGTTGCAGAAGTGTGGGCTGATTCTCCTGGTGGAATTGTTTTACTGTTGTTGCTGTTTTAGAATTTTGTAAGAAATACATTTGTGCTTTTCATTAAGGAAGGATTTTTGCGTTGTTTGAGTTTTACTTTTCTACCTGACTTTAAGATAACTATATATACTGAAAGGAACCACTCTGAATCACAAGGCTCCTTCTGGCCTGATCCACCCAGTTTGAGGCTGTGTATCCTTGAACAGTCCTTTTCTTCAGTTTCCTCATCTTTATTTTTTTGTTTGTTTTGTTTTGGCTGTGCTGCATAGCATGTGGGAGCTAGTAGTTCCCCGACTAGGGATCGAACCCGTGTCCCCAGCAATGGAAGTGCAGAGTCCTAACCACTGGACCACCAGTGGGGTTATAATTATACATGGTGACTAAGATCTGTGTTCTGTGCAGAGAGGCAAACGTGTTTTAACCCCATTCATCACCACATTCTCAAATTCCCCACCCTCCTGAACTGGCCGAGATATATGGCTTGAATAGGTCAAAAGGGGGAAAAAAATAAGTCAAAACTCATCTGGTAAAAGCTGGAAATTATGTTCTAACCAAATGGTTATATTAAATATGCATGAAGTCCCCTAGAGACCATAATACTTCCCGAGACCACAGCACAGAGGGCTTGACCGATAGGAAACTGGGGGACCCAGATCAACCGCTCAATGCAAAGTTCAGATTTGCTAGTTAGATGATAAATATAACTCAAGTCAGAGAAGGGCCAACAAACATCTATTAAGTAGCATGTGCTAGTTTTAAAATCTGGACTTTGCTAAAGCCTTCTTTAAACCTCAAGAAAACTCTTATCTACAGCTATACAGACTTTGTCTTATAGGGTAAATATTTTAGGCCTTGGAACCACATATGGTCTCCATTGCACATTATTGGTGTTTTTGCTTGGACTGTTTGTTTTGTTTACAACCCTTTAAGTGCATAGAAAAACCATTCTGAGCTCACAGGCCAATTAAAAACAGGCTGAGGGCCTCAAATTGCAAGTTTAGACATTTCCAGCTATATTTAAGGTTTTTCAGAGATGAACATCTCAGTATTTTCCAACAAGGCTCATTTGGTAATTAAACTCTTCTAACTTGACATGGAATGGTTTCCAGACCCTCTACTATCGTGAATGCCCCCTTCTTGGCATACCGCTGCCAATGGAGTCCCTAAAACGTGTCCTCCAGGACCACACAGCACTAGAAACTTGATGTGACCACTATGGTGGACTCATTTGAACTTGCATAACCTAATTTGGCGAGAGTATTGAGAATACTATCACCTTTTTGTATAAATTCAGTGTTTTTGTTTCGGTTGTGCTATCATCTGGGATTTGCAGTAATTTCTATAAAGAACTGCAAACATCTCTTTGTAATCAAAGTTCAGCTTTCCAGAATCAAGTACAGTCTAAGGTTCCAGGTGGGGCTCAAAAAACATTGCCTGAATGAACACCAGGGCAATCTTTGTATTTCTGGGAAGTAAGGATAAAATCCTTCTGAGGGAAACGTGTCCTTCTGTGCATGAAATGAGTGTAAAACCTTTCAGGGTGAGGCCGACAGGGAACACGACGTTTAATGTATGAAAGTGTGAATCACGGAGGAGAGGTGCCTGCATCTCTGTGTTGGACCTGATCCCCCATCTCTTCCGCGGGAGGCCCCAGAACAAAGATGGGTTTATTAGGAAAATTCACTTATATTTAAAGATCTTATCCTTGCCTGTTATTGTGAAGCATGTTTGAATGTCAGTGTGGAAAACAGGTGTTTTTTTAGACACCCTTTTAAACAATTCCCCTTTTATGTACAAGAGCCCCAGAAACCCAGAAGATTCCTATCCTAGTATTTCCCAGACTGTCAGAACACCTGCATTTTCTTCACCATCGTTTACCGTAGAAGAGGGAACTGTGGCCACTGGGGAAGATGTCAGCTCCCGCTGCCCCATCACAAAAATCCCGCAGTGACTTGTTTCCTGTTTTATCTCCAAACCTACCGGACACGTCAGGCTTCACCTCAACGCGCTGCTGGCACCGAAAATAACTGATTCCAGTTGGCATAACACTTTCTGCCATTACATCATTTACGTAGTGGTACAGCCCCCGGGCCCCAGAAGTGTGTCTGCCTCTGGCTCGTTCCCACTACTGGTTCTTCTACCCTGAAACTTAGAAGACAAACCCTCCGTTCCCCAGAGCTGCCTGAGGACGCGGAGGTGCCACTCACGTGGAAAGGACACCACGTTTTAAGAAGAGTTAAAGTGTCATTAAATAAACCCTCTCATGCTGCAGCTGAGAGGGGTAAGATGCTTCTGTTTCAAGGAGTAGATACCGAGCTAGGCAGGAAAGGTGAAAGAAGTTTTTTTTAAACTGGATTTCAAAATCATCTGGGACCTAAAATCTTAATCTGGAAACTGACTGGATATGTCCGCAGAGAGACCACCAGTCCATTTCTCACACGAGGATGGAAGGTGGAAATCACTCAGTTTGCCACCGGCTCACAGCTAGCATCGCTGCATCCCAGTCATTTCCACAGCTCAGCAGCGCTCACAGAAAGAACACATACCTTGCCATTCTTGCCGTGTTATACAGAGTACCTATCCTTTGGACCCTTCTAAAAAGATGTTAATAAACAGCACCTCTGCTCCAAAAAGTCCCACACACATTTATCTAGTGAACAAGTACAAACTTAGCAATTTTAATCAGTCTTTGCAGACAAGTGTGGATATGTATATGCATATATACATATATATATATATATATATATCAAAATTGAGAATTTACAAGTAAGATTTGACACAATTGGTCTAGCGGTGGGTTAATTCCATAGGATAAATCTTAAGTAGGCTACATTTCCTTTGGTGGCATTTTTAGTAATTCAGTTCTACTGCATAGAAAGGGATCCAAAGCTTAAATTTAGCTACTTTTGGAGGGGTCCAGTGAGAAAAAAGAACATGGGTGGTGTTCCACAAAGCAAGCACAGCGTGTTTATGCTGATCCCTGGAGATACCAAAGTGTCTGAACTTTGTGCCTAAAACGTATGAAAGTCACACCAGGCGTCCTGGTAGCTGCGCATGTCTGCCGTCTCTGGGATGAGCTATTATAAGCAAAACATGTGGAGAAGCAAAGTTAACAGCAACATTGAATCCTGTGTGTGGTCCAGGCCAAGAAGTAGGACTGAGCTCCAGATCAAAGATGCCTGAAGTGTCCGGTGTCCACCGTGTGGCCTTGCTGACACTGGGGACAGTGAGGCTTGGGACACCATCCCTTCTCCTGCTCACAGGCCCTAGTGCAGGTTAGTCGAGGGGGCCGGGCAGGACGAGCTTCCGGCACGACCGTCCTGTGGTTACCACTTCCCTGGGATGGAAACCCCACACTCGTACCAGCCCACGTAGTAGTAGGGGGTTCCAAAACCTATGTTGCCAAAGCTGACTGGCTCCTGGCGGTACTGGCGATAGTAGCCTGGAAGGTAAAAGGAAAGAGAGGGAAAGAATAACCAGTAATATTGTGATTTATAAAAGAAAACGTATATTTGGTCTTCATCTCCATTGTTGGCACAGAGCTCCTGAAGCCCTTGGAATTTCCTGAGTGACAAGAGCTATAAAGGTGTGTGGAATATTATTACATTCATAGTAAACCCTGTTCAACCACACCGGAGTTTATGCTAAGGACGTGACTTTCGGAAAGCATCTAAGGATAAGGGCTGGTCGCCAGAGGAACCAACCGTGTGATTGTAGGGGGGGGGGGTAACCTTCAGCCCTACCCACAACTTCCAGGGAGGAGAGAGGGGCTGGAGATTGATGAAATCACTACTGGCCAATGATTTCATCAATTGTGCCTATGTAATGAAGCCTCCAGAAAACCCGCAAAGGACAGGTTTGGAGAGCTTGCAGGTTGGCGAGCACATGGAGATTCAGGCAGAGTGGTGCTTCGAAGGGGCATGGGTGCTCCCTGCCCTTCCCCATACCTTGCCCTATGCATCTCCTCCACCTGGCTCTTCCCAAGTCACCTCCTTTTATAATAAACTGCAATTTAGTAAGTGAAATGTCTGAGTTTTGTGAGCCCCTCTGGCAAGTTAATCAAATCCAAAGAGGGGGTCATGGGAACCTCTTATTTACAGCCTGTCCTTATCAAAAGGACAGGTGACAAGGTGGACTTGTGATTGGCATCTAAAGTGCATGAAGAGGGGCGGTCTTGCAAGACTGAGGGCTGGAACTATGGCATCTGATGCTATCTCTGGGTAAATGGTTTCAGAATAGATTTGAACTGTAGAGCACCCGCTGGTGTTGGAGAATTGCTTGGTGGTGCGGGAAAAGAACCCACACTTGGAATTGGTGTCTGTATCATAGCATCAAAAGCACCTGAACCAACTGGAAGAACCCTCATCCTAACAACCTCCTTTCGGACAGAAGGTTTCTGATAAGTTGTTCTTGTGACAAAAGTTACTTCCAAATAAATACGACCTGTGCGGAGTCACAACACCCACCCTCTGAGGTTTATCCCAAGGATGATTTGTGGGGATAATCCAGTCTCCACATGTGTGACACAGGTAGGAAAGAGTGCTCATTAGTTCTCTCTCTCTCTCTCTCTCTCTCTCTCTCTCTCTCTCTCTATCTCCCCACAGAGGAAGATCATTTTAGTCAATCACAATGGAGCACTCCCAGTAGGGCAGGCCCTGAGCTGGGCAAGCAACCTTAACCAAGATTCCCACAGAATCTGGGGCCCCTGACTTGCCTAGAACCGCAGGCCTCCAAGATTTACCTCTTGGAATCTGCGGTAGACTTTCAGATCTTTCAAGTAAATCTCTCAGAGGAAAGAATCCTGTAGCAGTTCTGACCACTTCTCCTTTCAAGAAGTGATGCTCCAACCTCCTCAAAAAATGTTGGCAACTCAACAACTGCTCTCACCCCTTTGGCCCTGTGTCCTCTTGTAACATGAAAGGTTACCTGCCATTCCGCCAGTGAGTTTCCGATGAACCAGCACCTCTGTTCAGAGCCAAAACCATGACAGAACAGTCACAGAAACACAGTGAAATACAAACGATGCATTTAATACTAACCCTGGGGCACTGCAAGATCCTGAAACAATTAAGAGATGTGGGGTATTATGTATGTTTATTTTGATTGTTAACTTTCTGTGTCAACTTGGCTAGGACATGGCGTCCAGCTATTTGGTCAAATATTATTCTAGGTGTTTCTGTGAAATTATTTTCTAGATGAGATTAACATTTCAATCAGCAGACTTTAAGTAAAGCAGATTACTCTCCACAATGTGGGTGGGCCTCACCCAATTAGTTGAAGGCCCTAGTAGGAAAGGAGTGACTTTCCCTGAAGAGAAGGGTCTTCTGCCAGAAGCCTGCCTTCAGACTAACTGCAGCATTGGCTCTTCCCGGGCTCTCTAGCAGGCTTGCTGGCCCGCCCTGTAGATTTTGGACTTGCCACAGCCTCCACAATCATAGAGCCAGTTCCTTAAAACAAATCTTGTTCTCTCTCTCTCTCTCTTTCCCTCTCTCCACCTCTGTCTCTGTCTCTTTCCCTCTCTCCATCTCCCATTGCTTCTGTTTCTCTGGAGAACCCTGCCTAATATACTTGTTTTACTGTTTTGTATATTTTAATGTATCTTAATTTTTTGAAAATGGGTAATCTTTGTACCACCTATGGTATTTTTTTCCACACTAAAAAATGTTAAAGATCAGAGCACCTTATATCTTAAAAAATGCCACATCACTAAAAGTGCTGGACTTCATTCAGTTGTTCTGTCTGTTTATTTGGGGACTTGGGGCAGTTAGTAATGTATTACAAGTTGTTAACTTTGAGATTAATATACTTATTTTCACCTTGCAATGCCATCATGAAATAGTTGATACATGATCTCCTGAAGCATATCATGGTTGGTTTGTATTTGTTTATTTTTTCTTTCTCTGGACTCTTGTTCATGGCATTCTCCACCTGGAAGGCCCTCTAATCTTTGCATGTGTTTTTATGACTCAGCTCAGACTCTGCCTCTTCTGAAAACCTTCCCTGGAAGTCTCAAGCGGCAGCCCCGCCCTTTTTTTTTGTTTGAAGTATGCGGGCCTCTCACTGTTGTGGCCTCTCCCGTTGCGGAGCACAGGCTCCAGACGCGCAGGCTCAGCGGCCATGGCTCACGGGCGCAGCCGCTCCGCGGCATGTGGGATCTTCCCGGACCGGGGCACGAACCCGTGTCCCCTGCATCGGCAGGCGGACTCTCAACCACTGCGCCACCAGGGAAGCCCAGCCCCCGCCCTTTGAACTCAGAGAGTAACTGTAATCTGCACAATTACCTGACAATGGGACCATCATGTGACATAACTCTTGTCATTATTTGTACTTTAAGTTGCTTGCTCTTGGTTACCTTTCACATATTTATCCTCCCTTCCCAATTACTGACCATGTTTCCTGAGGGTAGGGGTAAGGTCTTATATTCCTTTGTGTCCCTACCTCTCCAAGGCTCACCCTAAACCCAGCATGTGGTAGGAGTATTTTGTTTCTTCCTTATTTTTATGCTCCAAAATTCTGCTAATATCCATCTTCAAATGGTAAACCAAATGCAGAGCTACAGTGAATTTTCTCCTTATGTCAGCCCTCCTCTCCACCCCCCAGTATATTACACTGGGCCTTGGTTCACATTACCTTGAGTGGTAGGGAGGGCTTCTATGTAGGACTGAGGCCCTGTTCTTCCATCCAGGTGTGAATCCACAAATTGACAATGGTCTTCACCTCTTCCCCAACTGTCCCCAATGCTGTAGAATGTATCTGCGTAAGGGAATGCGATGAGTCACTGACTGCTCCGGAACTGCCGCGCTGGCTGAGGAATTTGCACAAGCTTTGAAGTGGGCACATGACTTCAACTCTGTGTGTCACACTTTCCATGTTTGAAAGATGGTGATAATGGCACCGGTTTCAAAGTGTTATAAGGATTCAGCAGGCTCATGTATGCTAAATACTTAGCAAGTGTTCATTAAATGGAAACTACTAATATTATAGGCATTTTCAGCCTGTAGATGGGAGACCTTTCTACTCTTTGGTTTAAAAACAAGGAGGAAACTCTGATAGGCAGAGAATGTATCATGAAATAATTATGAAAAGCATGAATACCTAGAAAAATAGAAGAAACTATTTTCACACATAACTAGAAGTAGGGGGTGTGTCTGTAGCATGAGGCGCTGTCCTTGGTCCTGAACCAGAGCTGCACAGTAGGGCAAAGGTGTTTCTCTCAACCTTGGGATACCAGACATGGCTGTGTAGCCTCTCCCGGAGCAAAAGGACAGTGTGCAAGAGGGAAGAAAGAGCAGCAAGAAACGAACAGACTGGCTGTAGGGAGAGGCATATACACGGAGAAATTGCAAGGGTGGGGGATGGTTGGGGAGATTTTGACATTATCTAGAAATCATGAGCAGCAGCAAGAAACAAAACAACAAAAAAACTGACCTCTGACAAAATATAAACCAGCTGAGGGAAAGTTTTCTTTCTTTTTAAATGTATGTATTAGAAAAATTAAAAGTTGTGCAAATTTTGAAATACAAAACAATTTTGGGTAGATGGGTGAGTTAAAACCAGCAGGGGAGAAATGGCACTTTGAAATGTTAGTAGTTCAAAGTAAATACTTATGTTATTCTTTGTTTTAATCCCCTACCATGATGAAAACAATGTAATTTTTGGACACAGAACAAATAGTGCACCTCATATATGTTTCACCATCCACAATTGTTTCTCTGTAAAGTTGTTCCAATGGCAAAAATCGTAGGGGGTACTTCTCCTCAATACTTCCAGCTTACACTCATACCTTAAAGAAACTTAAAGGCCATTTTTCTTCGTTGTTAATGTTATGGGATTAACAACAAAGAAAAACGGCCTTTAAGTTTCTAAGAGAATTTTGGATTTCATTCCTAAAAAGTAGTAGATTTAAAATATATACATATATTCCTGGGTACCAATGTAAATACTAGTCACTCCAGAATAGAGCCTGCAAAACTGGCTTGCACTTGAGCCAGACTGAGATGTGATGGGTCCATACCTCAAATGTATTCTGATGCACCTGCTATGTCAAGTTAGCATCTGATAAACTAAAAGCTTTCCACACCTTCCCATAGCACAGCATCCCTAAAGACCTACCTTTCAGGTTATCACTGAGGTAGATCTTATACCGCAGTGAATTACAAAGAACGACTCCCACAAACTTTCTGTACCACGTCCGCTTCACATACTGTCGGCCGTGGCAGTCCGTGTAGCCAGGGTCATGTTTGAAAGCAAATGGGATCCAGATGGGCTCACCACCTGGACGACACACAGCACACCTTCTAAGTCATGGCGTTTCACAGTGTTTATTCTTGCACAAAATACCGGAGAATTTGATTTATTCACTGGGACTTCCCCTTCTCTCAGGGCTTTTCTGAGCAGTTTTCCCACCTCCCAGTGGTCTCTCTCTCTCTCTCTCTGTGTCTGTCTTTTCTCTTCTTTCTTTGTACTGAAGTACAACTGGGGAGTTCCTTGTACCTGAATGCAGTTAACGTATTTGCATTTCTATAAAGGATTCTCAGAGTAAGAAAAAGCCTAATTTAAGCCAAGGAACATAAGCTATAATGGCAAATTTGACCTTGCAGGGCATGTCACCCTACCTCCCCACCCCCAAAATCCCTCAGCACAGGCACCTCCTGTTCTTATCACTCATAAGACCAGTCTTGAACCTAAGCAATAGGTCTTTCTTGGTTTATTTGAAAAACAAAGTAAAATTTTGTCGTACACTTAATGCATTTTGCTATCTTTTCAGCAATTTAAAGTATTCAAAGGGGTTATGAAAATAAAGTTATCTATTTTCATAGATACTGGCCACCCATAATGGTTTTTATAGATATTGGCTGCTATGGCCCTATTTAAAAATTTCCAGAACATGCTTTTCCCTAGATTAGGATGATGGGTGCAAAGAAACCAAAGAAGTTGTCAGAAAATTATGAAAATACAAAAGCGGTTCAGCGTGTCTACTTGTAACCATAACAATCTCATATTCAATATTCAACTTGATTACTAGAATGTCAAGTTTGTCAAGAAACGAAACTTACCTGGTGGCCTCACAACGAGCAAAGGATTATCTGTAGATTGAAAAATAAATAATTGACCTCACTGTTACATCACACAGCCACGCAACTGTTGAAATGTGGTTTTTTTGTAATTAAAAGAACTACCCAAGCTAGAATAGATAAAGAAAGTATAAGATTCATTTGACAGATGCCAAGACATTCTCTTAGTTTTTACTTTCTAGGCATTTCCTTTCACGAAATACTCTTTTCTATTTACATTGTCTTGTTCTTTATATAGAAGGTGTGGGTCCTTGACGATAATATTTTGACATTGGGTACCACAAAATAATTCAATACTCATTATGTTTTAAAATGTGTCCATCTTGGGAAAACAGTTCAGTGGTTTCTTAAAAAAGTAAAAACACACACCTACTATGCAATCCATCCATTCTACTCCTGTGTATTTACCCGAGAAATGAAAGCATATGTCCTTAAAAATACTTGTACATGAATGCTCATGGCAGATTTATTTGCAATAGTCCAAAAGTAGGAACAATCCAATGTCTATTAACAGGTGAATAGATACAAACTGTGGCACATACAATGGAACACTGCTAAGTAATAAAAAAGAATGAACTACTTATAAATATGACAACATGGATGGATCTCAAAAGGATGCTACGTGAAAGAAGCCAGACAAAAGAACTCACACTGTATGATTCCGTTGATACAAAATTCTAGAAAGTGCACATGAATCCATAGTGACAGAAGGCCCATGAGTGGTTGTCTGAGAAGAGGGGAGAGGATGGGCACACGGGGAGGGAAGGGAGGGCTGGATTGTACAGCAGCAGGAAGAAACTGTTGGGGTGATGGCGCTGTGCACCAGCATGACTGCCGGGATGGCTCCAAGGGTATAAACATACCCCAAAGCTTCCTCAGCTGTACACCTTGAGGATGAACAGTTCACTGTATGCCATTTCTACCTCAATAAAGCTGTTTTAAAACATGTCTATATCTTAGCCCAAATAGTGCCACTTAATATGAAACTACATTATAAGGAATTCTGCTTTAGAAGAAGTTCATTTTTATAAAATACAGGCCAGGTAAACATGGGCCATCCTTTTTTTTTTTTTTTTAATTATCACAGAGTAAAATTACTTTTTTAGGGTACACATCCTATGAATTTTTACCACACGTATAGACTCATGGAACTCCACCACGATCACACACAGAACATTTTCGTCCCCCCAGATCTGCTGTGCGCTGCCCCTTTGTACAGACCATTCATTCTGACATCACCTGCTATCTATAAAATAAAGTGACATACCATTAGCTGTAAGTGTAAATGCTTGTTTTACTCTCCTGCTCTTAGGAAATAATCTAACCAAATGGAAGCGACAGCCACGTTAGAGTGGAGCCGACCCAGCTGGGCTTCTGTAAGTGCCTGTCTTGGGACCATGGGTACCAACTCTCCAGCCTGGCTTCCTATACAGAAAGGCTGCCAACCCGGCACCTGCCACCATGGGCCAGCTCTGTGTGTACTGCCTCAGACCATGACCACGGGGACATTTCACGGAAGGGCTTGAGAGCTCTGCACACCTGCATCCCAAAGTAGGGACATCCTCTGAGTGATATTGCTTGCAAGATGGACAGTATTTTAATTAGACCCTCCACGTTAAGTAGAGACATTTTCGTCTCCTAGTAAAGGAAGCAACTTAGAAATGTGACTAATTGAAAGAAGCACCTGCCCCTCAGGTCACATGACATTTATGCTCTTCAGCTGTTTGCAATTAAAAAAACAAAAGGAATTTATCTCTGTAACTAAATCTCTACAGATAGATTCAAACTTATCTTTCCCACATGGTTGAAAACTAGATTTTTTTCCCCCCTTTTCATTGGAATTTGACCTTCTCACTTCCCAGGCAGTTCCAATGAAGATTACTTTAAATTTTATTATCCAACTTTTAGCTTAGCAGAAAGAAAATCATGTTTATGTTATAAAATGACATCCAATATGAACTGATTAAAGAGAAGAGGATTTCACTTCTTCAGTTTTTATTCTATTGTAGACATGATTTCAGACTATTTGTTTTTAAGAAAAGGAAAAAAACGAGGACATGAAGTCACCCATACCTGATTCTGTGACAAATGAGACCGAAGGGCTGATAGGTCCGTAGCCGTGAGGATTTTTGGCTTGAACTTTAAAATAATACCTGAAATTGGAAGAAAACATATTTTGAAAGAGAACCTTGTTTAATTTTTGGGTAATGAGACAAACACCCAAACTATTCAGCACCTGCTCCGTGGCAGGGTTTGAGTCCTATTTTTCACAAATGGATACACCACTGCTATTTCTTCGGGTTATTTCTAAACTTTCTCATTTGCCAATAACTTTTCAAAACAATACATGTGACTAATGGGAACAGAGGGGCATACTGGGCAAACAGGTCACTTAGATTGTGTGTGTTATTTAGAGCGTCAAGGGTTGAACTGCCCTGCGCAGGCCCGTCCTTGGATGCAATGGTCTCCTCTTGTCCCGTCTTGAGTTCTACTGACCGGAGGGGGAAGATGGAGCAGTGAAACGCTTACCAAGCAGAATTCCAATTGTAACCTAATTCTAATCACTGGACTGTGTGTGAAAAAGCAGGATGTTTGACAGTGTGATGATGCAAACCCATTGTTGGCAGGGAGAAGGCTGAGCAGTCCTGAGGCCGGTCTCCTCGGGGGAACTAACACGACAACAATGTTCTGGGTGCAGGACAAGTGCTATGCTTGCCTCTGGAGCCTTAAAGTCACTGAGTTTCCAGCTTCTGTGCCTCGTGGAAAGAGAAGCAAGTCCGGGAAGGGGAATAGAAAAAGGCCTGGAGAGGCTTTGCTGTGGATTAATCTTTTTCTTGGAACAGAGAATGTGCTAGAAAGCACATTGTCTGAATCAGCCCGTTCATCTAGAGGGAGAATGACAAGCCAGGTAGGTTGGGAGTCCCAGAGCGTCTTACTTTGGACTCTGATGAGCTCTAGGACCAAAAGTGGTGACGAGAAAATACTGGAAACCAACACAGTTAAGACCCACTCTACCTACTGCTCATCTCTGTGTTGTCCTCCCCTCTGGGATTCCAGGTGTTATCTGTGCTCTCTTAGCCCCTAACTATCAACACTTCCAGGTAAAGAAGGTGGGTAAAAAAATCCCCGTGCGGGGAAGCTCTCCACCACTTCAGAGAGTTCACAAGGAGTCTTGGTTTCCAGCTAGCAGAAGCTACACTTCAATGTTACAAAATCCTGTATTTGATTGTCAGACACACAGATCACATGCACTAATTAAGGTACCCTACATTTTTAAAAGGAGAATTATTTACATTTAGAGAGCAAAGGCATGTGTCCGTGGCACCTCTGCCCTGGCACCAAGCCTCCTGAGTTTCTGAGCTTCTGAGAACCACAAGGGAGCCTCTGGTCTCACAGTTACACAGAGGTATTTGACTTGGGGTTTGATTAAACAGAGAGCAAAGAAAAGCCCATTCGGTAAAATCAAGTCTTCTTTTAAGCTTTCCAAGAAAGTATATTCACATCTCATTTAGGATAGAATGCTTTTTTAAATGTCATTTTTTTATAAAAAAGATATGCACAATTAAGAACATAGGAATTCCCAAATCTCAATTCACTCAGCATTTCGTGTTTCCTCAGTTGTGCGTACTTTTAACTCCGCGGTCGTGGAGTTATTTAAGGCAGACTCTGCTGGCCGTTCAAGCAGTGGGTTGGGCATACATCAATGATAACAGTCCAACTTTACAGATACTTTTTTTTCCTTAAAAAAATAGGAGGGCTTCCCTGGTGGCGCAGTGGTTGAGAGTCCGCCTGCTGAAGCAGGGGACACGGGTTCGTGCCCCGGTCCGGGAGGATCCCACATGCCGCGGAGCGGCTGGGCCCGTGAGCCATGGCCGCTGAGCCTGCGCGTCCGGAGCCTGTGCTCCGCAGCGGGAGAGGCCACCACAGTGAGAGGCCCGCGTACCGCAAAACAAGAAAGAAAAAATAGGAAATCGAAACCTGGAGAGTGACACTGATATTCAGAGGCTACAGGGGACCTTTCTGTTGAATATTTCTCAAGCCATCCCTGGAGCCACGCTGCTACCTCTTCCCCAGCTCCACAGAGGGAAACACCCTGTGCAGTTGAGGAGATGGCAGAGAGACTATTCCGATTTCTTGGTTGTATCCATTTTGTTTTACCACTGAAACCTACATATTCTCCAAATCTACCCTCCTGTCCACACAATAATTCCAGTGCTCCGCAAAGCCCACATGGCCCAGTTCTAAAGATGTATTTCCACTTGAACTTGCCTAATGTGTCAAAGTAAGTTTAAATATGCTGAGCTGAAAAACAACATGGGATTATGAAAGGAGTAAAATTCCTATTTTCGAAAACCACATAAGACTTTTTCTACAGACTAAAATGTACATTTCATACACTGAAGAGTCTCTGTCTCACCCAAGAAACAAAAGCAATCCATGCCTTGCCTTCTTCTACAAGCTTCTGGCACCTTCTTTTGAACAGCCTCCATGGTGACAAATCTTTGTACCTTAGGTATGGACTTACAATATGAAGATTCCAGAAAGTGATTCAGGGCTGAGTTGGGTGAATAAGGTGGGCAATGCCCACTTAATCTTGTCAAAAAAGAAGATTCAGTTACAAAGAACCAAAGCCAGTTTGTACATCCTGTCTCCTCTTGGGCTGGACCGACTTCTGCGTCTCTTACGAGGACTCTGAAGGGGGTCCTGAGAAGCCCTGAGGACTGTGCAGAGGGTGGGGAGACGCAGCCTCCGTGGAATAAGCACGTGGACACCCCAGTGAGCCCATCGGAGACGCCCTGCGTTAGGGGAAACGCGGGGAAAAATGAGCGTCCTTACATCGTGGCACGCTTCCCGGGCTGTAGAAGTTCAGCAGCTGTTGGGGGGTCGGAGGAGGCCTCCGTAGGAGGAGGCACACGCCCCGCCTTCCAGCCGGCCCACTCCCTCCGCAGGACGCGCGGACCACGGGGCAGAGGTAGCTGCTGCTCCCAGCCTATCAGGGCGCTCAGTGTGGGTGGACGCAGGACTCGAGCCTCAGGGGACACCAGGGCCCTCTGAGACCAGCTGGTCCAGCCTCCAGCCTCCTCTCCTCCCCATTCCCGCCCCCGCCCCCGACATCAGCCTCCTTCTCTTCCTTAAACCCACCGGCTTCCCAACACCCTTCCTGCCTGGAGCAACTTGACCTGCTCACCCACCTTCTCCAGGTGAAGTGCTGCTTATCTTACTCCCCATGGAAGCTCACCTGACTGCATGCTAACCCCCAAGTTCAGGTAAAAAGCCCCCTATCGTACCCTCAGAGCGCAGTGTACTTCTCCCTCACAACACTGGCCGGGGAAGGTTCATACTTATGCATCTATAAACCATCTGTCTCCACCAGGCTGTGCGAGCCAGGAGGGGCCACGGCGTACTGTGCACCCCCGCCCCACGCCCGCCCCACGCCCGCTGCTCTCTCCTGTGTGGGGCCCGGTGCCTGGCCTGAGCAGACACTCAGTGAGCACTTACCGGTGGATCGTGGACACTCAGTCATACCTACTGAAAGAATGAATCAACCATCCTACGTAACCGGGCCCTGATATTATTCACAACTCAGCATCAGTTTGGTACCAAAAGTTGCCACAGGAACGCTGGACTGCGGAGGGCGCAGGGGACTGGGATTTGCAAGGAGGCATGCGGCCAAACATCCCTAAGGCCTCTTTCAGCTGATACTGAGGCTGTGCTGTAAGAACATTCACTCTGCCCACAATAAAAAAAATGGGATGTTGACTTCATTTTCTTTAGTTTTATTCTTTTTGTAATGAATCAACTTTTCGTTACTATCAGAGAAGAGCTAAGAAAAGTGCTCTCTCAGTTTCCTGTTTTTTATTTGCTGAATCTCAAAATTTATAACAGTTTATGAAAGTGCAGTCCAAGGGAGCCCAGGACATTAACAGGCCCTGAGGAAAGTTCTCCGCTAGTGTAGAAGTCTCTCGGTGCCCAAGGATATTGTCCAGTTTCTATCCCTTTCAACACATTTCTGTTTAAGGAGAGTATTTTGTTCCAATCTCCTCTGTGTTCCTCTGACTCTATAAAAAGTGGGAGACCTTGGGTCCAAGTCACTTCACTTAGAACACTTTGCTATGGAAACACAGTGGCTTGACATGACACGGTGTGCTAGAGCCATTCTACAGGCTTTAGAGAGCCGATCGCTAAATATCAGGAATTCTGCAGAGCCAGGGTAGCTCAGAATTGGCCACGGTGGGAGAAATTGGCAAATACCATAAATCAGTTGTTATTGGTTTTTTTTTTTCCCCAGAGAGCCAGTTTACAAGCATACCACAGCTCAACCACTGTGTTCTTTCCTGATGGCTGTTACCAGCAAAACCAGACAGTATAAGAGAGGAAATGCACACTCATGCTGTTTGTACCCTCGAAACAAGTCCTGCGTATTTCACACTGGGGGCTCACTCTGAGATGGCCCTCTGGCTAGCGAGCCACTGCCCCGACTAGCTTACACGCTTCTTGTAACCGTTATTAATGTGTAAAATACATCTTTCTTGAATGATCTGAACTTGTACAGTATAGAGTCTGAGTAATTGCTGCTCCATCAATGTCACGTACAAAGCTCGTGCTACCTAAGCCACCATGGGGTGAGTGCAAACAGATCGATCCCCTTTCAACACACAGAGCAACCTTCCCTTCCCCAATGGCGGGTAGTTTTAGTCTCCGGAAAATAGGGAACAGAAATACAATAATCTAACAATTACGGTGCCCTAGTGCTTTCTCCTAAGAAAAATACATGACATATGGTGAGCATTCATTGATAGTCTATGAGAGCTAACTAGAGAATTCAAAAGAAACCATAAAAACATTTTTGATTAATCCTTTCCTTTTCAACCTAAGGCTATCCATGACCAGGCACATAGGTCTCGTTTTCTGTTTGTAAATGACTGACACGTCATACCTTGTGTTTGGCTTCAGGTTCTCGATGGGCAGGTGAGTTACTGATGAAGCTTGGGTGGACCACTTGTTCCTGATGAAGTCTTCATAGGAAGCACTGTAAACCAGGTAACCTACGAGTGGAAAGGAGGCAGAACCCGATGAGCGCCAAGGAACCACATCACACCAGAGGCATAACCCAGGGGAGGACGACGGGAAGGAAACAGTGGCGTGGAGGCAGCTCTGTGCGAGAAGTCAAGAAGGGGAGTGTGTTGGGTCAGATGGGATAGAACGCTGGTACCCACTGGTGAAACCAGATGCAGATGACAAAATTAAAGACACTTCCTGGTGACGAGCTGGTTCCCTACTTCTCTTCCGTGTCCTCATCTCCCACATTCCCTGGCCTTCCTCATCTCCTTAGGACTGATAACATCTGTGAGCGCGCAGCAGAAGAAAGGAGCAGTGACCTCCACACGAGTATTTAAGAAGCTCCCGGTAGAGATATATACAATCGTCCTTCAGGTGAAACGAAGAAACCGTGATGGTGAATGCCGTGTGTGTGGCTGAAAGACCCCAGACTCACGGTGGGTGATCTCCTCACCTACTGCTATTGGCTCCCCTTTAGTTTCTAGTTGTTGAATATCTCTGCCTGCCCTTGACCTCGACGTCTAGTGACAACAGTCAGGCAGCTCTTTTCTCTGCCTTATCTGCTGTTAATGGGCCTCAGCGGGTGGGCCCTCAGCCCTGACACCTGCCCAGCCTTCAAGGCTGCCTCGTTAGGCCAAGGGAAGCTCACGTCACAGCTTCACACATTCTTTACTTACGTTGGAAGGAAATCGTTGTCAAGTACTTTCTACGTGCCAAACATCATGCCGAATCCTTTGGATTAAGTTTTACTTCGATGAATTCTCCTGGTCCTAGTACATAGGTTTCCCTGCCCTCATTCTGACACATGAAGAGACTGAGTCTTAGAGAGGGGGTAAAAATCCAGTCCAAGTTCACATTCGTTAATTCATTCAACAAATATTTACTGTGTGCCTTCTATGTGTCAGACCCTGCACTAAGTGCTGAAGGTCAAATGGCGACTCGTTTTATCTAAAACTCCAGGAGCAGTAGGCCGGCAGACAAACAGGATTACACAGCCGTGATGAGAACTAAGGAGCAGCCCACATGCTGGGGGACAGGGGGCGGGCAGAGCTCCCCCAGGGCCCCGAAATGGGGCTGATGACTGAAGGATGGGAAGCAGCTAAGATGCATGGTAGGAGGTGGAGTGGATTCCAGGTAGCGGGAATTCGTGGGCAAAGATGACGAAGAGGGAGGAGCCAGGAGAAGGCGGAGCCTCCGAGTGGCAGGGTGGGAGGAGGGGCGACAAGAAATGAAGCTGAGGAAGCACAAAGTGGAAAAAATATGCAGGGCCCTTTGGTCACGAAGGCTTTTGCTTTTCATTCTAGAAGAAAGGGAACGTATTGAAGGGGTGACACAACAAGACTGTCTTCAGCGCATCTCTCTGGTGCAAAACGGAGGACCGACACGGTGTGGGGCATGGATGGGATGGTCTAGCTAGACAGCTGTCACAATATCCAGGTAAGAGGCGGTGACAACTCAGGCTCCATCGTGTTAATGGAGGGAAATGGATGCATGCAAGAGAAATCTGAAAAGTGAAGCTGACAGGATTTAGTGATGAACTGAATATGGAGGGGAAATAAAAGGAGATTTTAAGATGACTCCAAACCTTCAAGCTTGCAAAAAATGGGTGGAAAAGTGAGGGCTCCTCTGAGACAGAAAGCCCAGATGAGCAGGTTTGGGGCTCTGAAGGATCATGAGTTTGATTCTGGACACGCTGAGTCTGAGACGCTTTGGAGACATCCCGGTGACGATGTTGAGTAGACATGCTTTTACTGTTTGAGGCTCAGAGGAGAGGCAGGCTGGGCCTTGAGCTATAAACCAATGACTCCCCTCCCAGATGAATTAAAACCGTGTGCGTGGGTAAAATCCTGGAGCGAGAGAACACAGAGTAAGAGGAAAAGAGAACTGAGGACCAAGCCTTCAGCAAGTCCGATCTTTAGTGTTTGGTCAAAGAGGGTGAGCCTGTGAGGGAGACTCGGGTTGAGAGAATTGGATCGCAGGTCAAGGAGGAAAAGATCAATAGCACCAAAAGCATCTAAGAGGCAAACAACTTCATTTAGCAACCTGTTCTCTCTGACTGCCTCCATTAAGACCTATCCCGGTGATGGAAAGGGTGGATTAGAGTCACACAGCTAATTGCCGAGCGCACAGGGAGCAGAAGCAGAGGCACTGGGCTCTGAAGCCTTTCCACGCTGCTTTCTGGAGGAATTCGTTCTTCTCTTTTATCAACAAATATTTCATAAGGACCTGGGAAGGGTTGCTGCTCTCTCCACAGGGTTCCCTCCTCCTCTGAGGACAGCCGCATCAAGCCACACATGCTGCATATAACAAAGGCACATCCTCACACATGTGCCCGAGGAGCCCCGTTTTGACGGGTCTGCCCGGCTAATCCGCCTTGAGATCAACTCCATCAGAACCCTGTGCTTCGTCCCACATGCTACGCGGGTTTCTCTGCTTATCCTTGGGTCTGAATTTTTATAATGTGCTATCAGAGCACGTGTAACTCCTGCTTTCTCTGTTCTTATCAAAACCTGTCCTGAAAAACTCAGAGGCCATCATGTGGGTGATTTCCTATGGAGTCACTCCCGATGGAGTAACTGCCTCACTCATTGGGACTGATCAGGGAAAGCAACGGGTTGCAGGCCTACTCACTCCGCAGGAGTTTCCTATCGTTTGGATACCACCTGGTTACATGTTGACTCAGCCGCCTGTGCAAGAGAGTACAGCTGGTGGAAACCAGCAGAGCGCTCAATATCTCACGGAGCTACCAGGACCCAAATGCCCTGCAGTGGGCCCAGAAGTGTGATGTTCTGTTTGGGTCTGGGAGGTATCTGTGTATCCACTTTGCCTCGCTGTTCTACAGCGAAAGGAGCTGGTACTTGATTCATTTGTTGATGAAGAGCTCCCACGATATTCTCTTTTAGCCTCTGGGGTCTAAACAGCCCTGCATATTGCAGGGCTGTCGTGCGCTGAACTATTCCACAGTAAACAGCTTCGCAGTATCAGCACAACCTTCTACTGGGAGTGCCCGGATCCCTATAAATACTTCAGCCACGTTATCTATGCTCGTGGCATGAGTACTCGTGATTAGGGCACTGAGGTTTGGTTTAGGGTTAGGTGTAGGGTATGTGTTGATGAGATGACCTCAAAGTCTCCAGGAAGGCTTGGGATGTGAAGTTAACAAGAGCATGTGTTTCAGAAGCACGCCCTCTATGGGATGATACAGGAACTGCTTCGGAGTTAAGTCCAGTGACATTTACCGGGAGTTCTCTGAAGGCTCCTCACGCGGCAGCCCTTGAGGCATGTCTAAGGTGACCGGCGCTCTCATCCTGTATCCATCCTTCTGTTTTTCAGAAGCCCCGTGGCTCAGGGCACAGTGGTATATTTATTCTAAGTAACATCTGTTATGCAAGAGATCAAAAGCTAAATAGCTTAAGCTAAGATTTTCCATTATTTTTTTTTCTGTATGCTTACTTGCTTGCTTTTCAAAATTGCCATTCATAAAATCACATTCAGTTAATAAAAGGATTTTCTGGCTGCTTTGACTACAAGCTTTCCTCCTTCCGTTGATTTATTCGTTTTCTATTAGGAACATGCTGGACTTCACAGAAGCTGGCCTCTGCAGCCCATGCAGCTCACAGGCTGGGGGCGACCGTCACTTACAGTTAGACCAAGACTCCGCCCCCTTGATCTGTACCCTCGCTCTCCCCTGGCCCTTCCGCCTTACCCGGCACAATACCCAGGCACTCTTTCCTGTGTTCCTTATCCTGGTTTTTGGGCTGCTGTGCAAACTCCATTAGAAAAGTTGCTCTTTGGATGTGCTTGGATATTTTCTTATCATTTTAAGAGATAATATTGGGGACATAAAGCAAAAGCACTAAAAATTTTGAATTTGATGAACCACACTAGCATAATAGTGACAGATAATATGTCAAACTCTGACTTACAGCACCATCCCCAGTCCCGAGTCACACACACACACATATGTTCCTTCCTCTTATATAACTAACTGACCCAAAAAGAATCATTTGCAAAAGAAGGGTCTATTCAAAAAAACATTAATTCTTTACTGTAGGAACTTATCTCAACAAATTTATCCGCAAATATATCCTTGGCAGAATCAAATGAACTCATGAACATCTCACAGGCCAAGACCTAGGAGGATGAAGATCCCTGGGCACTTTGCCATCACATCTGGGGCCCATCTAAGGAATTCAGGGACACGGAGACTGGTTTGGAAGCACCCAGCAGACATGGAAAGAAGGGAAGAGGCTGTCACGACCCCAGGGTTGACTGTGACTCTGGGTAGCACACAGTAGGAGCTCTTTCATCACCCATGCTGTGGGATCTCATCTTACATGTGGCTCTGTGGACTCCCTGGCTATTTGCAGGATTACAGAGTATAAGAGATGTAACGACATTTTGCATAGGAGGAAAGCAAGGTCCAGAGAGATGAGGTAGGTAGCTTAAAGTCATAAAAACCAATTTGGGACTAGGATTCAGGACTTCTGACTTTCATCTAGTGCTCTTCATACTACCCCACAAGGCTTCCCATACTGCCTCTATTTCATCCTTTTAAAAGAAGACATCTGCGTTCATCCATCCAATTCATCATCCAGTTCATGCATCTGTCCATCCATTTAACCTATCCATCCATCCTTACATCCATCCATCATTCATTTATCCAATCCATCCATTCATGTACCCATCCATCCATCCATCCATTTTCCATCTATCCACTCATCCATCATCCATCCATCCCTTATTGTCTGTATTTCCCACCTACTGGTTGACAGGGGACACACCTGTTATCATATCTCCCGGGGCGGATTTGTCCCAGTCCACAATGACAAATGAGTGGCAGCCTTCCACGGCGACCACAGTGATGTTGCGGGGGGCATGCTGAGGAGGCAGGTCACTCTTCTTCAGGTCGTTTGGAATGATTTCATCCAGGCTGTCCACTTGGAAGTGATCCAGAGCATCAGTCAGAGAGCATGGGGCAGACGGGTCTTTATTTAGGTACGTCACATAAGGAGCTGGAAAAGAACAAAGATACCCAGTCGGATTGCTGAAGGCTTTCTCTGGAGGCAGAAACATGATGTCTGCTCCATGGAGTAGACCCCGATTCAGTCTCGTCCTACTAAGCATCCAGGGTCATCAGCCCTGATGCCAAACTCAGACGCGCATCCCTAGCTCTCTTGTATGGATCTATATATCTTTTAACATCATGGTGTCAAAAGAGCTTATCGCCCCATCAACATCAATGATTATGACCTCGGTGGTTTTGAAACATCTCTGAGCTACGATTTAGTATAACATAAGCCTGCAGCATTCTGCCATTCCTATGCCCCAAAACTTAGAAGGGTGTGAATCAGCCCGACTTAGAGTTCTCTCAACCTCAGTTCATTCCCTAGGCTGTCTTGGGACCAGAAGAAACCATACATTGATCAAGATACACAGCCTTAGCCTCAGTTCTGGGTGGCCTTCCCTGGGACTTCAGGGACTCACATAACTACCTGCAATGTCTGCACAGGCCAGGCCTGAATACCCTTCTACAACATTACCACTCAGGACGATAATAGCTACCTCACATTTATGGATAGGCTCAAGCTTTCTCTATACACGTGATCTCAGTAGACACACGGGCCCCAGCATTAAGGCAGGACAAGAACTGATAACCCACACTCCAGCTGAGCCAACGGGTGCTGACAGAGGCCCCCAGAGCAGCGGGCAAACAGAAGCTTTTCCCTCTAGTCCACAGCTCTTCTTATTACATACGCTCTAGAAGTTAGAAAATCCAAGGAATTGGATTTGAGCTTTATACATTCAAGACCCCCAAGTGCTCCCAAGTAACAATTTCTAGAACTTTCTAAACGTTCCATTGCATCTTTTCATACAGGTTCTCATTCTCAGTGGCTGTGAGGACTGAAAGCAATTTTTAGATCCCCTATATTCCAATACTCTGTATAAAATTAGGCCTTTCGAGCTTGTTCATGATCTCATCAGGAAGTTTGGAGGAGTCATCTACTACGCTTTATAGAGTTATAGGCATATGAAAATAGCCAGACAATAGTAAGCCTTTCAGTCTTTTAAGAGTTCTTTGGAGCAGTTAATAGTAGCACTGAAAGCATTTCTATTTCTGTCACGGAACTACAGAGAGAAAAGTCAGCACATTCGGGGGATTCGGCCAGGCTTCTGCGTGCCATGGACCAGCATTACCATTTGTCTCAGGACTCCTCCTTCTAATTAAGATTCTTAAAATTCAAAAAAAGAAAAAAAGAAAGCACTTCAAACAGATAACACACACACACACACACACACACACAAAGATTCTTGTTCTTCAAGTACGTGTGGTTCAGACACTCAATACTACATCTTGGCTGGCAAGAGTTGTTCTCTGCTGATGGCAGAACATTTGTTTTGGAAACAGAAAAGTGTGATATTAGTTTAAGCTGTTGCCTGTCTCCACTCAGTAATAACTTATTTTTTTTCCACTTAGTAATATGTTAATCTGTCTTGTTAGCGAAGTTCATTAAGGGCATGGGAAAAGAAGACTCCCAAAGGGAATGAAACACAGTTTAGTGAAACAGAATATCCTCCTGAAATTGTTTTAATAATTGAGAAAGAAGAATAGAATCAATTTCTAGGTTGCAAGTCCCTGAGGCTAACAAAAACTATAGGAAATAAGATGAAGGGCAAACGAACCTATTTACAAAACAGAAGTTGAGTCTCAGGTGCAGAAAACAAAATTGTGGTTACTGGGGGGAAAGAAGAGGGAGGGATAAATTGGAAGATTGGGATTGACATACACAGTACTATACAGAGGAAAGATAATAAGAACCTGTTGAATAGCACAGGGAGCTCTATTCAATACTCTGTAGTGACCTATATGGGAAAAGAATGTAAAAAAGAGTGGAAGAAAAAACTGAAGGAATGGGTTTCCCTGGTGGCCACTGGTTAAGAATCCGCCTGCATATGCAGGGGACACGGGTTCGAGCCCTGGTCCGGGAAGATCCCACATGCCGCGGAGCAACTAAGCCCATGCACCACAACTACTGAGCCTGCGCTCTACAGCCCGTGAGCCACAACTACTGAGCCCGTGAGCCACAACTACTGAAGCCCGCGCCTAGAGCCCATGTTCCGCAACAAGAGAAGCCACCGCAATGAGAAGCCCGCGCACCACAACTAGAGAAAGCCCGCGCGCTGCCACGAAGACCCAACGCAGCCAACAATAAATAAATTAATTTTTTAAAAAACTGAAGGAAAACAGCTTCAGCTCTTTGAAACTCTAAGTAGCTCAATTCAGTAAACTGCTCATCTTTTAGGAAGAAGTTAATGAAGTGCAGGCAAGGCCTAGTGGAAGTCTCATCTCAGAAAAGTTGGCTACAATAAAAATACTCATATTCCCTGGACTGGTGATTATCGAAAGTGTTCCTTCCTCTTTGTCCACACAAGGCAGCCTCTGTAAACTCTATTCTGTCGGATACCAAACGTTCTCCTGCATTCATCCCCCCTCCCGACTTCTGCAGAAAGCAAGCTCACGTGCATCTAAACAGGAATGACTCGCTGAATCAGCCCAAATGGAAAATTCATCTGGGAAGATAAGCCACCGCTGCAAGTGCGCTGCCTTGGCCAATCCAAGGGATTAGTTGTGCTCTTCTTCAAAGAACGAAAGTTAAAACCCATGGCTCTCTGATTCAGGAAGTTCTATTTACCAACAAATCGTTTCTTTCCAGCCAGATCGAACTCTTCTTCAGGGTAGGAACTGATGGAGCCTTCCGGGGGGATGACAGCAGGAGTGGCAGCAGGGGTGGAGGGCTTGGTGGTGGCCGGCAGCCTTGAGGTCTCAACTTCATAATCTGAAACGATGCAATGGTTTTGTAATTGGGCACTTCCAGAAAAGGGGCACCGTGTGCCATCAAAAGATACCTTCTTAAGATTGATCTCTACACGGAAGCATGTACGTGCACACACCCCACCACTCCGAAGAATAAATGCTATGCCTGAACAGAATTTGTTGCTAACAAAACAGTATCTCCTCCCATTTCAGTCCTCTCGGAAAAGCAGCTCCTGGTAAAAGAAAGGAAGGAAAAAAAGAAACACAATGACCAGAAAAATGAGATTTTTAGAATCAAAGCTGGACAGAACCTTAGAATTCACCCAGTTTTGCAGGCTCCTGTTACTGGTCCAAAACCATTCTCTGCCTAAATAATTTTCCCTTTTAAAGCCATAAAAAATTCACATGAGAAAAGAAACTTGATTTTTTAAAAAATTTACCTTCTGTGTATGGGCTTTTCTCTGGGGAGGGGTGTAGGATTAATCCTCTTCAGAGAACTAATCCGTTAACAAAAAAGAAAACTCTGCTCCCTTTCAACAGCTCCAAACCATAAGAAAGGTGCTATTTTCAAAGATGCTAAGAAAGCTTCCTTTGCTTTCTCACATCTGCTGTTTTTCTTTTAAGTCCATTTTTTTTTTGTTTTGAAAACTGGGGGATTAAACCACTACATGGAACGATCGTGATGGCATCAAAGGTGACATTATTCCCACATTCGTGATTTAAGAGCCTTGGAACTACAGACAGCAGCAGGCAGGCAGAGCACAAAAGTGGGGACAGACATCCCGAGTGTCAAAGGCCAGCACTGGGGTGGGGACAAGATTTCCACGTGAATTCCTTCAATTTCGGAGGCAACTTACAAAACACACAGAACCATCACAGGGTCGTAAGTACAATGACAGGATTAGTTGCCATTGATGGAATGAGTGTTCCAGGTGCCATGCAAGGCGTGTGTATTCTTTATCTTAGAAACTTACCTTGACATGAAAACATGCTATGATTAAAAAAAAAAGAAAAAAGAGTCAGCACATCTAGAGCACTGCATTTTTTTATGTAATTAGAAAAGGAGAGGAAGGAAAGAATGAGAATGGGAAGAGTCAAGACTGGAGGCTGAGACCTGGTTAAGCCAAGTCATTTTACTAACGGTGTGGATGGGGGACAGGAAGGCTCAGAATGAAGCAGCTCCAGAATCTCTAGAGGAAGGAGGGGCTGAGATGGAGGGAAAGGGGGGCTCAGGGAACTTGTCTGGAAGCTGCATCTGTGTATCAAGCACACTGTTTTCCTTTAGGTTAACCTGTATTGGGGGGTAACTTGGAGGGGGACGGTATAACCACCCTTCCCTAAGCATTGCCACCCACCCCTGAGTTCCGAAGGAAAACGGAAATTCAAGTCATCCACTTAGTCATTAAAATAAGATTCTCCCATCAGAAAAGTATGCAAATAATGTGTTTAAAAACATTAGTACCTTCATCATAGATCACGTACGCCTCTTCCGTGGGCACTGCCGTGTCGGTCTCCAATCCTGAGAACTCATCTAGTGAAGGAGGAGAGGGGAAGGGTCAGCAAACGCCCCAGGGTTTCTTCTCAGCATCACGTCGAGGGCACAGTGATCCAGTCCCATGATGGTTCCAGGGGAATAAGCGCCCCCTGCCAGGGGCTTCTCAGCTTCCTCAGAAGGAAGGGAGTTGGAACCCAGATTTTCTCTCCTTTGTACTCAGAAAAGGGCACTGGGGTACCCTCAAGGATCAAAACAAAGATACCTCCCCAGCATTCCCGACCAGCACAAGGGGCTGTTTCTGACCTTCCTCCCACCTCTGCGGTGCCCAGGCTCCCCCTGGCCCGGGATGTTGCAGGCCTGAGAACAGGCATTCTGGGAGAGCAGAGAGTGGCAGCTGGTACTCAGGATGGGGACAAAACTCCTTCTTCCGGGAGCTCCTTTGCTCATGGCACCCTCATTCTCTCCAACCCCTGGATCCTGCCACTCACATGTTCCAGAAACAGGGTGACCTCCTGCCTCTCCTCTTTTCCAATCTGGCTTCACTGCCCCTCTAAGCTCCCACCCTCTCTCACCGACTCAGGAGATAAATCTGTACTGATTAGACTTGCATATGAAGTCTAGAAATAATATTCCAATGATTACAAACTTCTTTACAAATGGGTAGGGCTTTATTTACAAAACCATGAGATCTATTATGACTACAAAATTATCCTCTAAATGCAATTAATAGACTTTTATATGTGATTTTTTGATGTCTTCCAGAAAGCCCTAATTATAAGAACCATTGTGAAAATGACTATTATTAATGACTGAACTGATATCACGAGCATGGATGACAACTTGGTTAAGAAAGGTGAGTGAAAGCAAAAAACACATTTTTTGTGTCCACCATCTGGGTCCTTTCAGCAGAAGCTTTTTTGAGAAGGTGGGAGGAGATCAATATATTACTTCTCGACCTGTGGGAGGAAAACGCCGCTGCAAAAAGGAGACCGTTTCTTTGTAGCTGGTAAAATCTTGAGGCACCTTAAAAATTCAGAGGAATTCCTTTCTTTCTTTTGACCTGAAGCCACAGCAATTATACAGAACTCTCAATTCAAGGCACACTTAAAAGGCAGAGGGGGTGTGAGGGGACAGCAAGCAGGAACTAGGATTTATCACTTGCCTTCTGGGCATCAGGCAGTGTCACATATATATTGTTCAAGTTAATCCTCACATAAGATAAATGGGGTTCATTATACCCACTTCTCAGCCAAGGACACCAAGGATTTATAACATGCCTGGAGTCACACAGCTGGTAAAGGATAAAGCGCTGAAACAGAATTGCACTTGAAGGCCTCGGCTCCAAAGACTATGTTCTTTATACTTCATCACTGCCGCCACTGTTTAAAAGTTGGACTAACCAATCTTTTGCTTGTAAACCTTAAGGCACTTTATTAGAACCGTCATTCCGCAGCATAATTAAAGGGGAATTGAACTAGAAAGTATACCGACGCCCTTCACTCAAAATATTACAGGCACGGGGCTTCCCTGGTGGCGCAGGGGTTGAGAGTCCGCCTGCCAATGCAGGGGACGCGGGTTCGTGCCCCCGTCCGGGAAGATCCCACATGCCGCGGAGCGGCTGGGCCCGTGAGCCATGGCCGCTGAGCCTGCGCGTCCGGAGCCTGTGCTCCGCAACGGGAGGGGCCACAACAGTGAGAGGCCCGCGTACCGCAAAAAAAAAAAAAAAAAAAAAATTACAGGCACCAATTTTGAATGGTTTTCTTGCTAGGAAATCACTGATCATTCCTGAGAGATACACCAACGTAACCATTCTACTGGCCTTGTCTGAGCCTAGTTTGAATAACTTCAGGAGTGCGATGCTGCCGAGACAAA
Source organism: Monodon monoceros (assembly GCF_005190385.1). NCBI lineage: Eukaryota > Metazoa > Chordata > Mammalia > Artiodactyla > Monodontidae > Monodon > Monodon monoceros. The sequence goes on along the minus strand of NW_021703771.1, from coordinate 80,524,571 downwards.
CTCCACCAGCCGAGGACAGTGGCAACCTTGCCTCACCTGTCTGGCCCCTCTGTGATGAAAAGCCCCGCATACACCCGAGGCCCGTGACACGCCCCCCACCTGCCTCACCATGGAGGTGGTGACCTGGGGATGTTCTGACAGGGCCAACGAAAGTCAACAAAGAGAAGTTGTAAATGATCCGCCTTTCAGGATGGGCATTTCGAGAAAAACGATTAGACGCGACTTTTTTTTAGGTCATTCCAATGTCAATATGTCTGGATCCAAGAGGAATTACTTCTGGGCTGGTTTCAATTAGACAGTTTTCAGGTTGACACCACCTAACGTTTGGAGTTACCTGGCTGTTGTGTCCCAGAAACCATCTTTCTCCCTGTGTCCATTTAACTTTCAAGAATGTAGTCTTGTTTCACCTCATTATCAGCTCAGGTTCATTTCCTTTCATTATTATTCTTGCTCAGGTCAAAATGAATAAACTGTACAATTTTTGCATCCCGGAGTGAACGAGAAAAGGGGAAACTATAGGGTTTCTTTCATGGATTCCTGATACTAAATACAATTCCTTGAGGAGCTGAAACGCTCTGGTCCAGCACCAGGCCACAGAAACGATGCCTTTCACCTGCGAACTTGGATCACTTCTTGAGATGAGTGACAGTTAAGTCTTCTGGCAAAAGTAAACATCCTACTGAGTGATTTAGTGCTCCTTTTTTTGTTTTAAGACCAAATAACGTCAGGCATAATTTTTCTAAAAGAGCACCATCTTGATTCCAAGTCAAAGAAACTTGCAGATGTAATGAAATAGATTTACAATTTTGGGGGAAAAGCTGACCCTCAGAATTTGCCCCACCTGAATGCCATTTTGAAGCACTTGGAGCTACATAAAACGGGATGTCTTATAAGCCAACCCAGAATCAATGTCAAAAGCTTCCACCTCTTCATATAAAAGTAGCTGCCAGCCACCAACCATGTGGTACTCAAGTTTATTTTCTTGAGTAGTTTATCCAGTCATGAAAAAAAATGAGCGCAAAATGTTCGGGTCTTAGCTCCAGAGATATTTTTTTTAAACTATAAAAAAGATTCTCATTAGAAGCTTAGAGAGAAGGTAAATTCCAGCCGTTTGAAACCCAAGGATATTTGCAAATTATTTGGTTGGTCCAGCTCAAGTGAATTTTCAATTATTCTGTTTGTATTTTCTGTCTCAAGAGTGAGCTGTGGCAGGAGGGAACTGTTTTCCACAATGACTGATGGTCTTCTAAAACATGCCCCAAGGTCATGTTACAAATTGTTGAAGACGTTCAGCTGGCTCGTAACATTTCCAGACACACACGGTACCATCAGATCTGCTGTCGAAATGGAACCTGAAAAACAAGGATCGCTGGTAAAAGACTTCTCAGTAGAAAACAGAGAATGCCTATGGCTTGGGGTATGGTGTAGATATCCAAAGGTGCATAATTAGGTACCAAGAGGAATCTGAGATGAAGCAGAGGACGCTATCTCTACTGCAAGGAGTTTATTATTTAATAGAGAAGTCATAGCAAACAAAAAAGTGTGCGTGTGTGTGTGTGTGCGTGTGCGTGTGCGTGTGTGTGTGTGTAAGAGAGAGAAAGAACACCAACACGCTGGAAACAAGCATATAATATGCAGCTATGCTTACAGGAATATGCAAACAATATGGCCTCTATAACAAATACTTAAATTACTGGAATGATTTAATGACACAAGGTTATTCCCAAACCACTATTTTAAAGCAGTGTTTTCAAGGGAAAGAGGGGCATGATTTAACCAGGGGAGCTGAGACTAAGAGACGTGAAAAGATGATTTTAAAAATGGAGGGCTAGAAACAAAATGTTAGGACTTTGCCAATGGAAGATAATGACAAATGATCGGCTATATGGGGGTTGAAGAGGGGACTCTTGGAAGGGCAGGTATTCTCTCAGCGATCACAACACAGGTTCTAAATCATCATCCCTACAACAGCAATTTCAGGTTACTAGGTTGCAAAGTGCCATGGCCAATATTTGCTTGGTAAATAAATATTGGTTGTATACACATGGAGCCCCAGCACTTGTGGGTATACATTATAAACTGAACTACAGTTGTCCCTAGATATACACTGGGACTTGGTCCAGGAGCCCCTGTGAATACCAAAATCTGTGGATGCTCAAGTCCTTTTTATAAAATAGAGTAGTACAAGGAATCCAAGTTTGGTTGAATCCGTGGATGTGAAACCCGCGGTACAGAGGGCCCACTGTACACCGAATACAACAAAAAAAGTACTGGAGAGAAAACACGAACACGAGAGCAGAGCAAGAGGCAGGGAGACACGGTACAGGTAGTACTGGGAGTGAAGTGTGAGGGGGAGAGTTGGGACTGTCGCTCCGCTGACATCAGCATCTGTCCTGAGTCTCATTGTCCCATTTACAGGATGTGTTTTTGCAGGTCGAGGCCACTGGAACGTTTTCAACCAAGAAATGGCAAACTCTACTGTACTTTATAGATAATGCAGAGGGTTTTCGTGAATAATTTTGACTGTGATTTTCTAATTACAAGCCGTCTTTAGAAGCCAATTCCCCCTTAAGATGCTCCCTTCCACCTCTACCTCTCTCCAGGATTAGCCCTGACAGTTGCATTCCAGTGGTAGATGAAGCGGGGACTGTGCTTTCTATTTCTGAGGCAAGCGCAGTGCTTGGCTGAGTCACATTCAAGGAATGTGTGTCGAGCTGCACATCTGGATAGGAGGCGCATGGACGCTGGTGTAAGGAAGCCCAGTAAGCAGTAGTAATTTGAGTGTTGGGCCAATAGGGTCAGCCTAACAATGGAGGTATGAAGTCTAAGAAATGTGACGGAGGAAGAACCGGTGGGAACGGATGAGACCTGACAACAGAGACGAGAGAACCAAAGGAGACACGAGACACCAAAGCCTCAGGCCTGCAGAAACGGATCTTTATCCCACCTTGCTCTGCCGTAAAGATAAACAACTTGGTTTCCTAATGAGAGGGAGCTGTTACTATCTACCGTAATTTCAGGTAGATCGTGCATTAGACTGTGAGCTTTCAGAGGCACAGCTACGTCACTGACTTTTCTATGTTTCCCACAGAAGCCAACCCATGTGGAGCAGATGATTAACGATCGTTTGCTGACATTATTTTCCAAAATTATGAATGAAGCCAGGAAAACAAAAACAAGAGCTCCTCCATCCTCTTCAAATTACCACACGGGCTTTCTCATAATGAAACCACTGTACAATGATAAAGAAACATTTATCAAATGAATTCCCTAAATCAGGGTTTATCTAGACACAAGACTTAATCATGCTCACTTTCAATTTCAGAACCTATACACAGAAAGTATAAAAACTAGCTATGTCAACATCATTAGTTATTAGGGAACTACGAATCTAAACCACAATGAGGTACCACTTCACACCCGCTGTGAATGAAAAAGACAGATAATAACAGGTGTTGGTGAAGATGGAGAGAAACTGGACACCTCATACATTACTGGTGGGAATAAAAATGGTGCAGCTGCTATGGAAAACAGTTCGGTGGTTCCTCAAAAAGTTAAACAGAGAGTTACCATTCGACACAGCAACTCTACACAAGAGAATTAAAAACAGGAATTCAAAAAAAAAAAAAGAACAAACCCGTACGTGAATGTTCATAGCAGCGCTAGTCGTAATAGACAAAAGGCGGAAACCACCCAAATGTCCATCAACTGATCAATGGACAAGATGTGGCCTCTCCGCACAATGGAATATTAAGCAGCAATAAAAGGAATGAAGTACATATTCTACAACGTGGAGGAAACCTGAAGACAAACCATGCTACTTGAAAGAAGCCAGACACAAAAGGACACATTTCACATGATTCCATTGACGTGAAATGTCCAGAACAGGCAACTATAGAGGCAGAAAGTAGATGAGTGGTTTCCCGGAGTTGGGAGGAGCAGAGAATGGGGAGTGACTACTAATGAGTCTAGCGTTTGTTTTGGAGGGTGATGAAAATGCTCTGGAATTTGATAGTGGTGCTTGTTGCACAACTCCATGAATTTGCTAAGAACTGTACACTTTAAAAGGGAGAACCTGATGGCCTGTGATTTCTGTCTCAAGAAAGCTATTATTAAAGATGTTTTTAATAAAAACAACTGTGATTGGAAATGATACTAGGAAGAAAATGTTTAATAAAGTTGTTAGCGGAGCAGCAGAAATAAACAAGGAAGGTAAGCCATATACAGAAGTATTTTTAAAATCATAAATTATAGTACATTATGATATTGTTTGAGGATGATAGGTTGCTCTCCCCAAATTTAATTGTTTTTCCAAGACTTTGTACTTATTTTCAAAATGCTGTCTAGAGGTAAATTGTTACTTTTTTTTTGTTTTACTACCATTGCATTTATTTATTTTTATTTTTATTGGAGTCTAGTTGCTTTTAGAGATAAATTATTATTAATACTTGGACACTAATTTGGCTTGGGCTAGGCTATCAGACGAATGGACAGGAGTGAAGTAAAAAATACACATCTCTAGCATGATCTGCAAAGAAAAGAAGAAACAAAAATACCAAGAAAAATATTGACTTTCACGCCAACTAAAAAGCCCCGAAATACAGAGGAAATGCAAAGAACATGCAATAAGGTCTACATCAAAAGAGACAAAAGAAAATGTAAAATATTAATAATAATAGTAGTAGTAATTAGAACCAAATCGAAAATAGTCACTCTTCTGTTTACAACCAATTATTAAACAAATATCTGTTCTAATTATACTTCAATTAAAAAAACGAAACACATCAACGTACGCAGAAGTAAGGAAGATACATAATATTTTCATACCGGAAACCCTAAGGTAAATTCCAATTTGTACTCACTGGGTTAGCTGGTAGTGTGAGAATTTTCCTCCCAATCGTCCTCTTCTTCAGTGTGTTCCTTGTTCTTTGGTATGAATTTTTCAGATATGTCAAATGTTCCTGTTTCTTCAGAACTTGTCCATGGAAAGACTAACTTCAAACAGAATTCCCAGTTTGGAGACAGCATTCATGTTCAAACTGATTGGGTTTATCAGGTCAATGATGCTATGTAAGAATTCGGGGCATGAGTGTGATTTCCTGAAATGAAGGGGCTTCACTCTGCGTTAGCTTAAAAAGACAGAAGCTTTACAGCCTGTATTGCAATTCATTTCAACCCGAGGGAAAGGGGATGAATTTGCCTTCTCGAGCCTGAGGCAAATACAGGATGACACAGCAGGGGTGCAGGACAGCCCTGGCTGGGTGTCCCAGAGCAGGGAAAGGGCTCAGTCTTAGCCAGTGGACGGCCCCTGCTGCCACGCAAGGATAAGCATTTTCCAAAGGGACTGCTGATCAAACATGCTTGGGAAAAAAAAAAAAAAACACATGCTTGGGAAATGCTACTTTATTTGAAAATTCACAGTGAGACTATTCAACGCTTAGAGTCCAACAGTAAGAAATTCCTTTAACCTTGTTTACATCACACAGGTAATCACAGGACCTTTTTTAAAAAATTACTATATAATAATAATTATTATTATATTTTAATTATTATTATAACAAGTACTAATCTACTAATATCCAGTGGGACACACTTTGGGAAGCACACTGGTCCAAACTAACAATGTCCCATGTTTCAGCCAGATTTTTGACTTGGGTGGTGACAAAGGTTGCCAGATAAAACAGAGGATGCCCACCTAGATTTGAATTGTAGAGAAGCTTTCATATAAGCACGTCCCACGCAATATTTTTGTTTGCTGAGTCTGACCATCCTAGTTGTGACACAGCGCGGTCAGTAAACCCCGTGAGCTATAAGTGCCTGCAGCTGCCTCTCCACTGTGCAACCCCACTCACCGCCCCGCTGTCTCTGCGGCCCTAGTCGGCAACGCAGCGCGCCATCACATGAGTTACCGGCACAACGAAGACGGTTACCTTCCTCGGGGTGGCACTCCGGGATCCCATCTGAGCCCACGACGAGGTTGCCATCCTCGTCATGTCGCTCCAGGGTCCCGGGGCGACAGGTGGGGATGCGAGCGGCGGGCTCGGGGGCGGTGGTAGTGGTGGTTGACCGCGTAGTGGTTCGGGTGGTCGCTGGGCGCGTGGTGCTGGTCGTGGTGGGCTGAGGGGGCGTGGCGGTCGGGGGTCGCGTGCTGGCGGTGGAGGCACTGGTGGTTGTCTTGACGACCCCCAAGCCCACCAGGGGCTTCCCTCCGAGGCTCAAAATGGGCTTATCCTGGGGACTGGCCAAGGGTTTGCCATATCGCCCCTGCCCGAAGAGGGGGAGGCCATCGGGGCTCACCACGGGGGTCCCTCCCAGATCTGAAACAAAAATCAAACAAAACCTGTGCAACAAGGTGAAAGGACACAGGGAAAGCAAAAAGCAAGTGGAAAATGTCTTCTCAGAGGCTTCTATTTTCATCAGTAAAAGGCAAAGAAATAATTAAAGGGACATCAGGTGAGGGAGCAGTATCTGCTGCTATCCAGAAATTTCTAGGCTATTTATATTATCCATTACTCTCTACTACCTTATATAAATACATAAATGTTTCATTGTTATGCCCCATTACCTGCAATAACTCGAAGTCTCCAGTAAGGAAAGTAATTCTTTCCCCCTCTTCATTCCTACCCCTAAAGACATCAGTGTTACTGTGGACAGTAAGGTGGCAAACTTATTCTGTAAAGGGCCAGAGAGTAAGTATTTTAAGCTTTATGACGCCACTACTCAACTTTGCCACTATAGGGCAAAAAAGCCACGGACAGTACACCAACAAATGCATGTTTCTATGCTCCACTGAAACTGTGTGTATGGATAGTGAAATGTGAATTTAATATAATATTCACATGTCACAAATGTTATCATTCTAGGATTTTTTGGCAGTCATTTAAAAATGTAAAAACTATTCTGAGCTCCCAGGCTATATAACAACAGGCAGCAGACAGGGTTTGGCTTTAGAAGCTGCTTTGCTGACTCCTGCTCTCGACTGCCCAATCCCAAGAATGAAGTCAAGAGCCACCTTTTCTAGAGGGTGGAGAGTCTGTAAGAAGACAGTTGGATCAGGGAAGAAGCTAAGTTCTGCCCCCTTCTGAGGCACCTCCTTTCCACATGGCTCAAGGGCCCCCATTAAAAATGAATAGGGGGCTTCCCTGGTGGCGCAGTGGTTGGGAGTCCGCCTGCCGATGCAGGGGACACGGGTTCGTGCCCCGGTCCGGGAAGATCTCACATGCCGCGGAGTGGCTGGGCCCGTGAGCCGTGGTCGCTGAGCCTGCACGTCCGGAGCCTGTGCTCCGCAACGGGAGAGGCCACAACAGTGAGAGGCCCACGTACCACAAAAAATAAAAAAAAATTTTTAAAAATGAGTAGGAGGAGAAAGAGAGAAGTTGTCACTCTACAGCTAAGTCAGGACACTTTTGTTCCCTAAAAAACACTCTCGCTTACCCACAATGGTTCGACCATCTCCTCCTAGTTTAACTCGAAGGGGATTTCCTTGTGAATCTTGGAGGTGCCTTCCTTCTCCGTTCAATACTAACCCACGATCAAGATCCACGACCTAAATCCATGACACAGATTAAAAGATATATTGAACATTTCAAAATGTTCACCTTAATCCAACTGCATGAACATATGTGAATAGGAAACATTATTTTTGTCAGCATCATTCATAAGGTTTAATAAGAATAAAGTATGAAACAGTCACATTTCATATTATAATTGCTTATCTATACAATATGTAAATTGTTTTAAGTTTCTCAAATATTCAAAAGATGTTCAAAATACTTTTACCATTTAATATGTTGTAGTATGTAAAAAGTAGGAAACAACCTAAGTGTTCATCAACAGAGGAAAGAGATTAAATAAATTATGGCCCATCCACCCAGTGAAATACTATGCAGCCAATGAAAAGGATTTGGAAATTCTATATTTATTGACATATCCTGATGCAGACTTAGATCATAGGACTGATTATGTTGTAAAACTAAAATATATTCATTTGTGTATATAAACTTAAAAGAGAGAAAATTCTGGACAGATTATATCCCAAACTGTTAACAGGGGTTCTAAGAAGTGGTTTGGGATGCTTATTATTTTTTTCATATATTTCTGAATCGTTTTAGCTTCTTGCCATGAACATGACATGCTTCTATTTGGCTGTTAGTGTTAAAAATCAAAGTTGCTATAACAAAACCAAGTAAATTTGTAATTAAATTGCCTAATACAGTATGCATGCAAAATTTTCATATTCTAAGGAATTATAAAACTTGAACAAAAGGTATTATTACCTCTGTTAAGAAACAACTCATGCTCTACACTGTTGGTTCTCCAAGTGTGGTCCTGGACCAGCTGCCCCAGCCTCACCTGGGAACTTGTTGGATATGAGAATTACCTGGCCCTACCCAGGCCGCACTGACAAGCCCCCCAGGGATTCCGATGCTCACCAATGTTTGAAAACCATGACTGCACAATCTGGCCATTGGAGGAGCCCCTGCAAGCAGGCCACTTTGTTGGGTGCTGTCTCAGTAATTAAAATAAAACTTATTTATATAAACCCTACTTTTGAAATCTACTCCATACCGTTTCAATTCAAAATTGTTTACAATGACACTTTGCTTTAATATGCATTCTTCCTTCCATAAATTTCTGTTCCTTTGAGAAATGATAAAATGGATCTTTAGGTCACCTGTGACTGAAAATTCTTTGAAGTTCTTCAGTACGTTTTCCTAAACCTTATTGTTTTAAATGGGAAGTTCTGACTGGGAATTCTACTATAAATAATTTTTTGACTCTCTGAAAAAATATTTTAAAACTCTGAACATTGTAAGGTGTTCTGCCTGTCACCCCCAACCCACCAAAAACTCCTAAACATTTATCTTAACCCCAGGAAGTTAAAGTCATTTAGCTTAAACATACATAAAGCACTAATACTTATTTTTTATTTTGGTCAAATTGTTGGAAGATTCAAAAGGTGATCTGATTAAAAACTGCCTATTTGATTCCGGGATTTTTGGTTTGTTCAATTGTTTTTACCCTCTTCCTTTTACAAAGGGTTTGAGACAATTTACAGAAAATATGTATACTCTTTAATCGAACAATAACAAGAAATAAAATAAAGCTATCAGGCAGGAGTGGGAAAACAGAAGTTCATTTGAGAGGCTGTGCCTCAGGTTTTCCGTAACTGTTTGGCCCAAACATTTGTGTGACCTTCCTAACCAATCAAGGCAAATGGGAACAAAGGCCCATGTCTGACCTAATTAGTTATGAGAAGAAAGCAAACTCGTTACTCAGGAGAATCAGGGATTTTTCTGAGCACTGGAAGAAACAATATAGTATAAGTATATCGACACACAAGTGGTTAAAACTAGAGAAGAAAAAAAAAGACCGCTTCGTTTTTTATTATACAATGCCCACCATTTTTCTCTTCCCAACAGCATGAAAATAACCGGTATGTGTAAAGAAGTTTACCCTACCCACTTTGTTCCTTGAGGGCCATTGATAATTCTTTGTCCACTTGGTTTTCCATTACTACCAGGAAGTACTCTCCCTTCTGCATTTGGTCTTCCATTATAACCTACACAGTACAAAAAAACAAAAAAAAAAACCAAAAAAACAACAAAAAACAAACCAAAACAGAAACAAAAAAAATCCAACAACAGAACCTGGTAAATTCAACATTCCTGGAAAGTTGGCTTCATACAAAACTACATGTAGTAACACATCTTTTCAAACAGGAACACTAAACAGAATTTTAAACCAATAGCTCAAATATATTAGATAATGATAGTCTTAAATTGTGACTTCTACATGACACATATGAATGCCTATGAAAAGTATGGTAAAGTCACAGTTTTCTGACATTACTGGGGGAATAAGTGTGTTCGGCATAAGTAAATTTTCCAGATAAGGCTTAAGACCTTAAAGCTAGTAGCTGTAGCTTTATTTTAGCCAGTTGGGAAGTAGAGGGAAGGAGAGTTGGAACGATGGGGAAAATTCTCTCTAAAGTGTACGAGATGCCGTCCTGCTCTCCTCCACAGATTATACGTAACATGCTCACTATTTCTAGCTGACTTGGGTCCCGATCATCAATTGCAGAGCATAAACCCAGAGCTGACTCAAAGCTTGACTTCAGTGGGGCTGCTTGAGAAGTATTTGTTCAGAGAGGAAGTGGCAGGCCCAGCTGGCTGGCCTTAGTTGCTGTCTGTCTGCTCCTTGCGCCTGCCCTCTCTCTTCACCTCATGCCCTTTCTGATCAGCTGCAGTTTGGTTGAGGCCTCCACTGGGAGCATTCTGCTTCAGCCTGCCCCACCAGATGAAGTGCTTGGGCTTCCTGACAGCTATTTGCAAGAGACATTTCTCTTGCTCAAATAGTTAATGAAAATTTAAAATTTATCGAGTTTTTTCTATGTACAAGGGAATGTGGGTTTTACCTCTACTGTCAGGGTCTTAGGTTTGTGTAAAAGAGTCCGTTTTAATGGAAAACTGAACTCCACGTGGGGTACTGTTCTATGTCTTTAGGCTGGGCTAAATTAACAACATCTTGCACAGATTAACAAATATTAATACATTCATTCAAAAGTGTTCTAGTAAGCCCTGATTCCATGCAAGGAGAGGGTAAGTCACCAGTTAACTGAATGCAGATTTTGGGTAAATACCTTAGATGCTGCCCTGGGGTCCATGTAGACTCCAGTTCACAGCTGCCTACATTCTGTCCTCAACCTAAGTCACACATCGGCCTGCTACTCCGCTGTGTGACCTTCATCTTCAACATGCCTTTTCCGGAGGTTTGAAGCAACATTCACTGATTGCAATGTCTGAGCAATCCCCACCCAAGACATTTGAGTTTGTCCCGGGGTATTTTCAGCTGAGGGTTTTATATGCAGAACAACAAGCACACGATCCAGCCCACACAGGGAGGTACTCCTTCCTGTGGACTCCTTAATATGCCCTGACACAGGGACAAGTAAAAATAACGTAAAACACAGGAACCTGAGTTTGGCATCATGGCTACGACATATTCTCAGATTTAGAGCATATGTTAAGGAACTCAAAGAAGCAGTATGGGATAGCGGAATGGCCGAGAGCTGTGGAGTTAGTGTTTGGGAATGGAATTGCAGCTCAGCCACTTCACAGCTGTCTGGCCTCCAGCAAACCACTCAGACCCCTAAGCACTGGTTTCCTCATCTGAAGCCCAGGAGAAGCAATGCAAACTCAGGCGATGGTTATGAGGATGCGCTCATGTTACATCTGCAAAGCTCCTAACACAACGCTTGGACAGAGCAGATGCTCGATAAAATAAAAGGCTCTCAGGAATTTCTACGAACACTGCTGAGAACCGTAAAGAAAACGTTAAGTTAAAAACAAATTACCTTGTCTGGAAGGGGGTCTGACAGGCGGGCGTGAGAAAGGGTTCCGGAATCTTGAGTTCATCATGCGCTGGCGCAAGGAGAGCATAGGGGTGGTGGACGAGTAGATGGCAGGGGCGCGCGTGGTGAACCGCGGCGGGGAGGGGGCGGCCTCTGTGGTACTTGGGGTGGCAGGGCTGCGAGGGGGGTGTCTGGGCGGGAGGTGCGTGGCTCTCGGGGAGCTGCCCGGAGGTGGAGGAAGAGGACGCTTCGCTGGGGTGGCGTTCTTGTCCTGCGGGGAGCTCACTCTGGGAGGCGCAAGCACGATAGCAGGCTCTGTCTCCCCCTTCGCGATGTTCCCATCCACGTGCTTGCCGCCCCTGGGGATGAAGGAGGAGGGCCACTTTGGAACAGAGGAAGACAGTGGGTCCTTGTCCTTTCCTCCGTTAAAAAACATCATGTCTTCATCTTCCTCCTCGGCCGAGACCGACTGCTGCGATTTTGACGGCAGGGGCTCCCTTTTGGATGGCGTGGCCTGGGACGCACCGTCCTTCTTCCCCACCGCCTGGGGCCCTGCTCTGCCGGGGACCCTGGGGCGGGCTTGGGGGTGGAGGCTGCCGGGCCTGCCTAAGGGTCTGCGGAGGTGACTGTCGCCGGCGCGTCTTGCCTGAGCCTCCACCTGGCGGTGCTTGGGAAGGGACGGGGTGGCGACCTTGGCAGCCGCCAAGTATGCGGGCGCCCGGATGGCCCTGGTCTCCGCTTCTGCGCTGTCGTCGGAATCCTCGCTCTGATTCTGGGGAGACGTGGGGAGCCCCCCCTGGGAGCTCGCCGTGAGGGAGGACTGCCTGCCTCTGGACGAGTAAGGGTCTGAGAAGGAGGCGCTTTCCTGCGACGTGGGGTGGGGACGCCCGGCTTGGGGATTGGAAGGCGGACGCCCCTCTTCCTTGCTCTGCGGGCCGGGGGACTGCTGCTGGGACGTGGAGACGGCCGATGAAGGCTGCTTTTCCGGAGCGGCAGACCCGGCACCCATCCTTCGGGGCACGCGGGTCCCGCGGTGGTGCTGCGAGCGAGGCGCAGGAGACAGCTGCGTTTGGGAAGAGCCGCCCTCCACGCCCGCGTCGGTGCTCTGTTGAACATCCTGCGCCTTAGAGGGCGGAGATTTGGCCTGAGGATGCGCCCCTGCCCAGGTCCCCGCGGACCTGGGGTTCTCTTCGAGGGGCTCCTTCCGCTGCGGGCTCGCCGCTCTCTGGGGGCCTCTTCTCAGGTGGTCCGCGCCCCGGGAGACAGGCTGCCCGGAGGAGGAAGACGCGTGGTCATTCGCCACGGTGGCCGGGAGTGGCTGTTCGTCCCCTGCCTCTTCTTCGCTGTCTTCATGGCCGCCCAAGCCTCGCCTGTGGTCAGAAGCTGGGTGAGAATTCACCCTCGAGTGAACCCGGGGGGCCACGGTGGATGGCGGGGAGCTGGAGGGCCGTAACCGGGGTCCTCGGCCGCCGCCAAGCCTGTGTGGATATCTGCCGGGGAAGGCAAAGGGCCTGTTCCTGAGCGCACTGAAATGTCCAGAGACAGGCGCCCGGGACCAAAATGTCGGGGCCGTGGCTTCAGCCTGCTTCCCTTTCTCTTCAGCATCATTGTCACCGCCACCGTCCGAGTCATCTGCGCCTTCAGAGGCCTGTGTCCTTGAGGAGAGACGAGAGGAGACCGAGGAGGGCTGGGTAGCCCGTAACAGCGCGGTGGACTTGGCGGCTGGGGCATCGTGACCATCCTTCCAGCCCCTGGAGAGCGGGGGTCCGGGCTGTGGTTGGGTGGGCAGCAGCCGAGATGGCCCCCTGTGGGATGGAGACAGTCTCGCGGGTGGGGCTGAAGCCCTGGAATTTTCCTCCCCATCCTCAGAGTGGGGCGCCCTCTGGGCGGGCAAGGCTGGTTTGGCACTGTGGTTCACGGAGCCTCCGTCGCGCAGGGCGCCCCAGGCTGGGTGCCGGCCGGGCGTCAGGGCGGGCCGGGCGTGCGCTGCACTCCGGGGAAGCGGCTGCGGGGAGCCTGCGGCTGGTCCGTCCTCCTCTTGGCCCACGGAGTCATTGTCATCAGAGCTGGAAGGGCGGTGAGCGGGGCCCTCAGGGGGTGTGGCTGGGACAGAAGAGGCGGAGAGGGGCGCCCCTAGGCGAGGGTGAGAGGCGGGCGACGAGCCACGCTTGTCCGCTCCGTCCTTCCGGGGCAGCCCCGGCGTTCGGGCTCTCCCGGGAGCCCGCCCCGCAGGGAGGACCGGGTGGACAGGTCTACTTGGTGGCCTCTGATGGGGCTTCTGGCCTTGGGTCTCCGAGGGCGAGGTTGGCGGGTGCCCTCGGGAATCCAGCACTTCTTCCTCGGTGATTTCTGTCGACTGAAGATCCACCCCTTCACTCTTCCGAGGGAGAAGCTGGGGTTTTCTGGGCAGCCCACCATTAGCCAATATTTTGTTCTTCAAGTCAAGAAGCAGGTTCTTGACGTTTCTCCCTTGGGGAGAAACAGGCAAACGAGTGTGTTTTGAGGAAGCTGGAGCTTTGGGCGAAGATGAGGACGGCTCGGGCTTTTCAGACTTGTGAGGATCTTCCGTGTCTGCTTTCTGCTGAACATCAGACTCACTGGTAGGGGCTGTAATAGATTTTAAAGAATTTGATGTCAAAGAAGAAATATGAAAGATATGCAACGGAAAATGAGTAAGATGGCAGTATGGAGGTGTTTAAAATTAGTAATAATAATCGATAACTTCTCCTCCTTTAGACCTGACACTTACTTTCCCAGTTATAGCAAATCTCTTTTAAAGTTCTATTTTGCTTTAAGTAATATAGTCCTAGAAAATATGTGTATTGAGTTTCTATAAATTGAATCAGGCTATGTATGCCACGTCTTATTTGAAGCCGGGCTTTTCAGGCTTGTGATGAGTACTTGGAAGTAATTGAAATGAGTACTTGGAAGTAATTCATTGATTTTGTAAGCACAAAATCTTATATAGGACTTTCTTAATATAACTGTCAAGATATTACAAGTGCATTATAGCCATTCTTGACAATGTAGGCAAGAAATACACACAAGCCTGGCACAAAATGTTGAATGATCTGTACTGAAAGCTATACGGAGACGTGTCGTGTATAATTTGCAGATGACTGGGGCGAGCTACAAATTTGTAATTTTTGAGGCATTACAAAGAGTCCCCTATTCCGCATAACATGTCCTTACTTGCTTTTTTCTTGCTTAAAATCCCTTTTATAATGGATACATTTGTAATCCCACAATAAAGCCTAAAATAAAAAGACCCCTGGGGTAGGCAAAACATTATATTATGTGTACCCTATAATTTACCCTTTATTGAGAGCAGGATGGAATGCGGGAAGGGATGCTGTAAGGGGAGAAGGACTTATGTAGCAATGGGGGATCCAGAGAGAGCAAACTTCATCTATTTCAGGTTTTTTTTAATGATAGAACTGTGTAATATTGCAGTATACTGTGGATCCTCACAGCATATAATGAAGGAGAAAGCTCCCAGTATCTGGTGTAAATGTAGACAAGCAGGAAAGAAAACACAGTTCAGAAACACCCCACTGCAATTTTGGTTTTTATTAACCTGCTGGGGTTTGATACTGAGCAGATAAACAAGGTAACTGAAATTCTTCTGAGTAAGGTTGCACCCCAAAATAACGGTATACAAACTATAAAAATTTTATGTGCCATTTATTCATTAAAATGAACTAAAAATGTCACATTCTGCCTGTAAAAATGTTCTTTCCGTGTCATCATGAACCCCAAATTACACAATGATATAAGATGAATCACATAATGAATATATTAGTCACATAATTCATAATTACTATTATAATAGTAATTAATGTTATTAGCCATCAATAACATTTTAGCGTTTGGGGAGACCAATTTCTAAAGGGACCACAAAAATATTATAGACATCAATCTGGTACCTTAACCCCAAAATTCATCAACAGAGCAGTTCTAAACCCAAGAGCATGATTCAAAGTAACACACCACAATTAGCAGTAATGAAGAGAGAGAAAAAGAGAGCCACAAATACACAATGCTTACTTACTTGCTGGCAGAGCGACAATGAAGGCTTTGGAATGAGGCCCCAATCCTCTCCTGTTTGCGGCCCGGATTTTGAAAAGATAGCGTTCCCCAGGCTGCAGACCATCCACTAGGGCAGAAGTAGTCTCTCCAGGATAGGTGAGTGACTTTGCTCCAAATGGTTTGAGAGCCGGGGCGTATGAAAGAATGTATTCTGAAATGATTTGGCAGACGGTTGGAAGGAGGAAACTGAAAACAGTCCTGTGTCCAGTAGACAGACTGTATGGGCAGGATGAATTAGAACGTGCATTACTAAAATTAATTCTCTAGCGATGCACGCCAAGTCAGTAGCTGGAGCATAAAGACACATTAGAAGGTGAACTGACAGTTCAATCAGGCTACCAGACGGGCCCACGGAGTCAGTCAGCCGGCAACTTTCCATTTACAGCAAACTAAATTCATGGACCCCAGGAGGCCAGTCTTCATACATTTACCAAAATTATTTACCCTTGTGTTTGGGTTTTTTCTTCATTGTGTTTATTTACTAATTTACTATGACAGACTGTATGCAGAAGACAAGAAACCACAGGAAAAAAAATGACAATTCCTAGGAACTGATTCTGAAGAGCTGCTGACACCTTTAAGAGTTCCATTTTATTAATCTGGGCTATCTGCATTTGTGCATTAAGCCAGATAAATTCCATATTTGGAATATAATTTCACTTTTGTAGGAATTATGAAAGTTCTTAATATATTCGGATAAAGATTTTTCACAGTATTTCAAACTGTGAGGAAAAGTTGCTGAGTCACGGATTTATGTGATGTTTAATGTCTCCATCCTTAATTGGCTATATCTATAAATATATAATGCCCTGGGCCTTTGAAAATCATAGCAAATCCAGTCCAAGGGACTAATATATCTCTATGCTTATATGGAACTGCAACATAAGGAAGCCACATTTTAAAGCATAATTTTCACCCTCAACTAAAAACTGTCATGCCTATTTTCCTGCTAATGAACTCAAGATTTACAAAACTTATCAAATTAATATGAGTAGGAGGTAACCAAGAAAAACAATTTAAATTACAGAATGACCAAGCAATTATCATACTTCCTAGGGGAGCATGGATGATCTTTCCTTTTCCCTAAGCTCTAATCTTTAAAAAGTACATTTGTCTGAAAAACAAAAAAACCCAGCATTCTTTTCTCATTGCAAATGAACAAACTAGTTATTTGTGGTGGTCAAAAGTAAGAATTAAAAGAACCCACTGTCTACAAAATTTTGTAATTCTGATTTTTTTTTTTTTGTGGATTCAATTCATCTGGAAAAAATTTAACCATGTCAAAGTATATTCTTTTATTATGTTTTCTATTTCTCAGGCATAAAAAAATGCCCCAGGATAATTATGAATTTACAATCCCACCACTACACCTTTAGGTTAGTGAGGTACATGAGTTCTTTCGGACATAAAAACTCAGTAGCTATTTATTACTTCTGGCAATATTTAATTGACTACCAGGGAGCTTCTTTTGCCAAAGAGCTATAAATATAAACTAAGATGTGGGAGAGGGGAAAAAAATAAGTGGCATGGTAGGTAATAAGGTCACCAAAGGAGCAATAACTGATTTATTTTTAATAACTTCATAACTTTTTTTATAAAAAAGGTAGTCAGCTAAAACATGTCTTTATTCAAGTTTCAGAAGTCTTTTCAGCATCACAATAATGATACAGAGGCCAATGTTCAAACTGTCGTAAAAAGAACGATTAAAAGGGGGTATCCTAACTATTTTTTCTCTTCATTTGTTTCTGATTTATTCCACTGAAAAAATGAACAAGAATAGTACAATATATTCTTTCAAAACGTGGCAAGTGAGAAAGCATTAAGTTTAGAAAATACTGTCCTACCTCTACCTTCCGTAATTTCTACCGTTCAGTGAAAAGATATCCTTATAGGTCAGAAAAGATAACTTACAGTTGACTATAAAACAGAACCACCCAATTTCTTCAATTAAGAAATTCTCAAAGAAGATCAGTGATAATTTTCTGAATTTTCTTAAGCTTACACAAACTTTCCATATTATAGTTTTCTTCCAAAATCAAGCAACAATAAAAAGTAGCCTTAGAGTACATTTGTATAGGTGATGTCAGGGGAACCCTCAACACCACCCTTTTAAGTGTTTCCAGATAGACTTCCAAAAGGTTCTTGAATGTTTTTACATTAAAAAGAAATTATCTGCGCTTTTATTGAATGTTCTCAACAGACCATTTTAAAAATTTAACTAGTTGTGGATATTCTATGCTATTTTCATTTTTTTAAATCTACAGTATTTTTTTCTATTTTAAGGTCATATTTTCCTCAACCAGCCCCCCACCCAAAATCAATTGTTCAAAATGCTGACAAACAGGGAAAAAGTCTATTTAACATTTTATTTTATTACTTGATTTTCAAGCCCATTAAATATTTATAGTCCCGTTCGAGACATTTATGGTCCCATGGGATTTCTGCTTACTCCTACCTGCCATGATCTTACTGGCACCAAGAAAAGGCCCACAGCGTGAAAAACAGGGTGTCCTTTTGTTTGGTTAAAAGTTGTGATGTCACATCCATACAATTAAAAACAGCCCTCTTGATAATAGCATCAAAATCCCTGCATAGAGGGAAGATGAAAAGTCATCTTCATGATGACCTGGGTCTTACTGACAATGAAAACCCCTCATGAAATATCCCTGTCCATTGCGTCAGCACCCCTTATAGGTACGTTGCTTCCCTGTTGCTTGTGCAGTCACCAAGCCTGCGATTAGAACCAGTTTTTATCAGAGTCAATGTACACAGCTCTCTTTGGGGTATTTCACACCCACGTGCTTCTTATACTTTAAGTAATGAGGTTCCTACCTTTCACTTTCCCCTCGGTCTCAGGCAGTGCATCCCAAGCTACCGTGACAGCCGTAGGTTTGCCATTGACTGGCCAGACGGTTAAATTTTCAGGAGCTGTGGTAGGAGCTACAAAAGGACAAGGATCCAAGGTTTAAAAGTGCCCTTATGGGTATTCTAAAAGTAAATGACATGTGGTCCCTACATACACATTTTTTATTGCAGAGCTACTGTGTTAACTTTTATTACACACAAGAGAAAATTCTCCACTTTCTCTTTGCGTGATTTATATCAGTTTTACCAACTCATATAGTAAGGTTAGACATACACAGGGAAATGCTTTTAGGAATTCAGAATTTCCCTCATTGCTGAATATCGAAATATACAAAGAAGATGAAAATCCAGTTTCAACTTCTTTTGAATAAGGTTTCTAAAGACACAGTTTAAAAGAAAATAATTTAGTCTTAAATATAAAACAAATTTCTCCCCCAAAAGCAAACACGACCTCAGCCTTAAAAAAGAAGAGTCTCTCCTCTATTCTAGAGCCATGTGTTGTCCAGGGGCATTCACACATACAGTGGGGATTTATGGAGGCTCCACGTGGTTTTAATGTGCTCCACATGTCAGAATAACACGCTGATGAAAATAGCCAGTGAAGGATACAACATGGACCCAAGGAAACTTCTTTGTGTTCATACATAGAAACGCTTCCAAAATTTAGGGTTAATGTTACTTTGAAAAATGCCACTGCTGGCCTTTATCACTACTGGCTTCTTAAACTGTCTTTAAATCTTCTTTTAGTGGTAATTCCCAAGTTGAAAGTCCAAAGGCCATTTTGAATACAGACCAGATTCTGGTGTTCTCTGGAAGACAGATGTACTCCATTTGCCATCTCGTTCACCCTGTGAGATGCGGACTGCAAATTCATACATGGTGTCTGGAATCAGGTTCTCTATCAGCACTCGTCTGTTGGAGACCTGCTTGTAATCCCACCTGGCGGACTCCCCCTTTTCTCGGTAGCGCACAGTGTATTGTCTGTAAGAAAATGCAAGGCAACAGCACACCCCTCTGACCAATTCTCCGCACCTGAACACCGGATTCCTTGACGTTCTCCCTTCCCCACAAGTGATGACTTTTGGAGGTAAGTAGAGAAATCAAAGAGGAGAAAATTCTAAACTTTTGACTTTGTTATTGGCTCAAAGGATCTACTTAAGTTCCAGGGAGATGTGTCTAAAATAGCCCAGAGGAGATGGACCTTATTGTCTTTTCAACACCAAAATGTCTTATTGCTCAAAAGGTCAAGCAGCGATTAAAAGGAAGGGAAAGAAGGGAGACTGTTTTTCTGAGGCAAGGGCCTTATTAGGGGTGTGTGTGTGTGTGTGTGTGTGTGTGTGTGTGTGTGTGTGTGCGCGCGCGCGTATGTTGTGTGGAAGAGGCGATATTAAGAACCAGAACCGGCCCGAAGTACCTTGGCTCTCCAGAAAAGAAAGACAAGAAGACTCATTTCATGCCAAAGCAGGCATGTTTTCTATAAGGAAAGGCACCATGTGGTTTTGAGTAGACTTATTACCATGAGATGGAACAAAAATGTGTAACAGAGCAGGAGAGAGGCGCTTATGAAAGGAACTCTGCTGTGTGATTATCAGGCAGAGAAGTACGGTGTGACCCAACATGGTCATACTGGGCAAGCCCCGACCTAAGACATCCTCAACACTTGACATTTAACAGTTGCAAATGCCATTTACTGGACTGCTTCTCCAAGAAGTTTTCTTTGTGGCCACTTTACAGTAGAAAGCATTTGATGCATTAAAAGTGTGCTATTCATTACGATATTTAATTAGTTAGGATAAGACTTCAGTTGCAGACACAGCACACCAATTCGCAATAAAAGTTCTGCTAAGAAAACTCAAGCCCTCTTGTTTTCATCAAGATGTTGGAAATCAAAGTCCAGTGGTAATCAGGAACACTTCATGTTGGGGGAGGCCCTATGGCTTGGGAGAGAATCACTATGCATTTTCTGAGGTCTTTGACAAGAAGCAGATGTCTTTTTTTACTAGCAGACAGTAACAGAAGCTCTATCTAGTACAAATAATATATCTAATATATATCTAATGTATACTAGCTCTATATATAATATGTATCATACACACATACACACACACACACACACACACACACTCAGCATTATATTCCATTCATCTTCTAAAGTATAATCACTTTTCCTGGTTGCAAATAGGTTCAAAAATTAATACATAGTGACTAGACCACCAAATCTTTGGCTTTCTCTTGGCTATGTATACTACTTAGTCATTTAACACACAAAATTTTTGTGACTCTATTAATCTACCACTAACTAGAAATGGCATTCACCAGTGGCCTTTTTAGCACAAAAATTGTTCTAACCTTATGGTTTTTCCTCCATCGCTATTGCAAATGAATGTAAAAACCAGAATAGCATAAGATCATGGCTTAGGACAAAATACGTGCACTTTGTTACACACAGAGGAGCTGGACAGGAAGCAGTGCAGTGTCTAAAGAAGAACCACTGTGTGCAAGGCATCAGGCAAACGTCCACCACTCTACATAGGACCCTTCCTGCTGCCACTCTTCCCGGATAACAGGAAGATGGTAAGACTCTTCCCAAGATGGACCCACGTCCCCTGTGCGTGAACAGAACATTCATGAGACGAAGCAAAACACAACTGGGGGCAAAGAAAGAAACAGAATCTAGGAAAATTCCAAACACAAGTTAAGACTTTGAACAGGTGAGAGGTGAGGTCCTACTGTGTGTCTTACACAAATCTGATTTGTGGGCAATGTGTACCACACTCGAGATTAGCTAGACTGTCATACAGCAGTCTACCCGTCAGCTACAAAAGAGGTCAGCGGTTCACATACGTCCAAAAATACAATCGTTCAAATAAATACACGTCTCTTCAGGGCCGGAAAAACCATGTCTCTCATATAGAAAATAACGACAAAGAAAGAAGGAAAGGTACCTTGATGTAACAACTTTCTTCTGTTTTTCCAAAACAGGATCCACCCAGGCTACCAGCACAGATTGGGATGATATTACCCGGACATTGATGTCTTCAGGTACATCCAGTTCATCCTCTTCTGCAATGACAGTTGTGCACATGGAAAGGCTGTCCCCAACAGTAGGCTCTGCCCTGAGTCCCTCTGGTCCCCAGAGTTTATTTTTTTAATTGCTTATGCTTGAGGTAGATAAAATGAAATGAATAGAAAGTCAAGCAATTATTTGACTGGTCAATGCAGAAAACCCAAAATCCCCACTCTTCCTCTTCTTAAACACATTCTAAGCTGCCTAACCCAATCGACATAAGAACAGTAGCACAAAAAGAGGTGCTTTGCCCTTGGTCAGAGATACTCCAAATCACTCAGCGTTTTCTCAGTATACACCGTGAGTTTCTGGGAAATAATGCAGTTTTTACAGGAGGCAAAAGTTTAGGGGAAGAAAGGGTCAATTCAGAGCATTTCCTGGGCAATCATGGCATGAAATAAAAATTCTAGCTCAACGATTGCACAAGTCGCATTGAGTCCAAGGTCCTCACAATTTAGAATCTGTGATTCCAAGGCAGATTAGAAGTAATATTCAGACAGAAAAGAGAATTCAGTTTGCCAGTTTCCAATGGAATACAGTAACGTCACAAAGTTTATAGTTTTTGTTCAATCTGTAACACCGAGACTCACAAGATGTCTTCAGTTTTGCTTTTAGTCTCTTGGAATTTTTTGGGTTTTTTGTCTGTTTTGTGTTTTTCTTTTCATCTCTTTCAGGGATCATGTTTCAAAAGGATGTGGCTTTCACTACAAGTAGGGGAAGGTGGAAATATGGAGCCTGTTAGAAAAGTGATACAGGGACTTCTTCTAGAGCAGCAATTAAAGAATTTAAAAAGTGAAACAACATACATGTGGGATTTTTCTTATACAACGTACCATTCTAATAATTATCAGTATAAAAGTATAATATATAGATATATGCTATATGATATAATTCAAATAAATTGTGAATTCATGAAAATCATTACGCTGTAGGTTCCCTCTTTAAATTAAGGCACATGAATCAGAAAAGGTATATTTAATTTGTTACTATATGATTGATATAAAAAATATCTGTTGAATGGATGTGGAAAAAAGTATCCCTTAGTTAAGTAACCAAGGATCAGGCTACCAGCAAGACACTATTACAATTTTTCTCACTCTTCTCAATGCTACTTTTAGGCAATTTTAGCTGAAATAAAGTTTGAGTGCGTCTCTTGCACGCTGCCCCCTCCACACCTACTCGTCCTTCTCTCCCTTTGTTCCCAGTCTCTCACCAAGGGCAGCTTATGCGTGGATCAGACTGTGCCTGTTAAATGGAGTAAATGCTCGGCACTCCTATCATGACAGATCTGAAGCCATTCAAATGTACACAGAGATAGATTTCATCACAAGAACACTCTAGCCTCTGAGTAGAAAAGAAACACACATGCTTCCAAAATGTGACCAAGTCTGCCCTGCTGTTTCCTTTTATACTCAACAAAATCCATGTGCATTGTCGCTCAGCCAGCATCATTCAGAAACAAACAAGCCCTAGACCATGGCTTGACCAGACGCGTCCTTGGAGACATACCTGAAATCTTCCGCTTTGTTAGGGCAGCCCTGTAGACGGGCTGACTCTGCCCCCGGGAGTTCAGGGACTGCAGTGAGACCACGTACACTGACTCGGAGGCTGTGGACCAACAAGCAAGAGATGAGGTTCTGCAGCTGGTTTTCTGGAAAGCACACCCCTGCTCGTCTGTGTTCCTCTCCCCTTACCTTCTCATCTCTCTTGGGCATTCCTACTTATTCAGGAAAACTACAGGGGAGACCAAGAACTGTAGGAACTAAACTCAAAAAGAACACGATTTACGTCAGGAAATGTGGAAGGGATTTTTACCTATAATCCCTGAAAAATGGGTTTCTAGCTCATTAGCATCAAAGAAAGATGAACAATGTTTAAAAAAGAAATGAACGGAATATTTACCCACACAATTCCCTAAATTTTTTTTACCTCCAAATATAGAGGAGGGAATGACTCTGTTTTTATTTGTCATCAAAAAGAAGGGAGTTATAACTGATTCACTTTGTTATGGGGCAGAAACTAACACACCATGGTAAAGCAATTATACCCCAATAAAGATATTTAAAAAAAAGAAGGGAGAGAGACAAGAAGAGCCAGTGCACCAGGCTTGCAGCCCGGATGGGATGCTGTGCCCTTCGAACTAAAATCCTCAGAACGGGGTCTCTGAAGATTAGCTAAGGGCAAATGGAAGAGTAAATTCATCCTATATTTCTGGATTGTTCTTTCAGTTAGTTCACCTCCACCCCACCCCCCAAATTGTGCATTGGGCCACTAATGTCCAACTTACCTGAAACTTGAAAACTTTATTTGGAAACAAATTACAATAATGAACTAAAACTTACAACTCTCAAGTGCTATGGAATCACGGAGTCTGAGACCCCAGTGAAACCTTGGCTAGCTTCCAATTTGACCTTCTTAGTTTACAAATAAGGACATAAAGCCATAAAAATGGATTGATTTGCCCAAGGTCACACCCCTAAAAGGACTCATAATCTTCCCTAAATCTAAAGTTGCTAATGCCCAACTCCAGGTTCTATCGACCTAGTTTCCTGTAGCAGCCTTGATCAATTCAAGAATAAAAATGAGGCAACCTGACATACTTCTAACACGGATATAGTTATATCATCAGGTAATACCTCAGCACATTAACAAGGCGGCACTAAGACCCTAAAGGAAACTTCTAACACTGGTGTCCTGCCTGCAGGAATTGCAAACTTCCATATGGCAGTGGGAAAATAAACCTGTCATATTTACAAACAGCATGTCAAGTTAAACCTAAAAGGAGACTCATGCTCAGAAACACACTGAGAGCCCTGTTTATGTAAAGTAAACTTCTGAAGTCTAATCACATTTCAAGGGAAGGGGCAACACTTGACAACCTGCTCCCTCCCGTGTGTGTGTGTGTGTGTGTGTGTGTGTGTGTGTCAATACACACACACATAGGGCAGGTGAAACTCATACTGTGACATGAATAAATTATTTAGACTGAGGCTTTCACATCTTATTCTGTCAGAGAATTTTGAAATATGTGTTTTACAAAAGGGAAGAATCGAGTTTGTAACGCTTGAATTCATAGAACATCAAACTAAACTTCTCAACATTGGAGTCCTTTCAGGTCTGTTCATTTCTTGCTGCTACTGGCAAGTACACCAAATGTCAACAAAGAAAAAACTCTGCCATTCAACCTCACAATCCAGGAACATGTATCAATAACTAAATGTGAAAAGCAGTGGCTTACCATTTATCAGGAACCACCAAGAAAAGAATAATTTCCCACAATTGACTCTTTTACATATCTGCGATGCATCTCTTAAAGTTCTTGGATTTGCTGAACGCCCATGTTCTTGATTTGCTGTGCTCTCCAAGTCAGCTTGGCCCGAGATGATCCCAAAGGAACAGTCTACACTGCAGTAAACTGTAACAATGGTTTCACACGTACTGGGTCTAGTCTCTGTGCCGTGTTAAGCACTGCACATCAATTCTTCATTTAGTGCCAACAAAGCCCCACGAGGAAGCTACTCTCATTGTCTCCTTTTCACAGATGAGGAACCAGCTCAGTGGGGTGAACTGACCCCAAGGTCATGGCCTAAATGCAGGACTGGTCTCACCCCCAGCTCTGTGTGGCTCCAAATCCCAGGCTCTTACTAATGCAGGTGAGGAAGGGGCAGGGCCCAGGGCTCACCGGGCACTGACCCCGGGCCTGAGAAAGCACCTGACAGCTGGGTATGCACCAGTCCATCTCTTTCTCATAGAAATATAATAAAAACACAGTGGTATAAAAGCACACTTCTTTCTGTGCTCCTGATTATTGAATAAAGGGTAGAAATAAAATCTCCAAAATGACTGCAGCATCACCAGCCCAGGGACCACAGGACCCCAAGCCCCAACCCTCCCCGTCGGAGCCACCGTTTTCCCTCACTTCCCAACCTCGGCGTAATGTGGCAGAAACTACTTCTGAAGGTCCGTGGAAACGTTCTGAAGGACTCCAAATGTTCACCTGCTCATCCTTCGTTACTGTCCGGCTCCCACCTCACCTGGGCTGGCTACCTCCTCTCCCTCTGTATTCCCATGCCCCCAGGGACTCCTTTGACCACAGGATTCAACACTGGCGCCCTCCCTCCCCCCGCAAAAGGCCCCGAGCTTCCTGCCTCCGGTGCCTGCTTTTCCCTCTCCAGCTGCTTTCACAACAGTGAGCACTAAGCACTCTGGGTACCGTCGGCCCTCGTGAGGGACCGCCGGGGAGCTGGTACCCAGCATAGTGCCTGACATGGAAGATGCCCAGGAGGACATGTTTAATGAATGACTCCAAGGACCACAGGCCCACCACTTTTCTCCAAGTTTCCTTAACATTTGGCCATTCCTTGCAGTACCACACTTTCAATGGCATCTCGGTCATCAATGGAATTAAAATCCTATGCAGGATAAAATAAGGAGACAGGCATCCCCTAACATAGCAGGCCACGCCGACATCCACAGGAATTCACATCATTCCATCCTCCCGGCCAGGACAGAGCAAGTGTCCAGTGAGACCTCCTCCTCAAGGTGACCACTTAGATCGTTCACAATGGCAAGTCCAACGCTTTTTTTTTTTTTTTTTCCCAATGCTTTTTATTTGTTGAAAATTCCTAAGCTAGCAGGTTGTATTGGAAGCCTCAGAGTCCTGAGCTGTCAGTTCAGGCCAGGATCAGGGCCCACCACTGACCTCAGGTCCAACATTTGCTCAAGTTCAGGAAGCAAAACAAACAAACAAACAAAAATCCTTCTGCTACACTCAGGCGAGCCAGGGGTTCACTACTGAGAAAACAAAGTTAACAGAACCAGTCAGATGAAAAATTTGTCGACACCAAAGGACATTTTAATGTGTGGTGTCTATGAAAGATGCAGAACAATGAAAACTTTCCACTTACAAAATGCTCCCTCTACAGTATCAGAAATGCAAAACTAGTGGCCACTTATCTGCTGATACCCTGGGTAGAATTTGGCCTGAATCACCAACAGAGCCACTTAACCTGTACAGTACAACCACTCAAGGCAAGGGGTAGGCCCAGGAATGAATGAATGAATGAATGAAGAGTCCCCAGATTATTCTGTGGCTCCAGGTGTGGAGCCTCTAGCTCTGGGTCTCACTGTTAATACTGAAGCCAGGCTTCACGAAGCATGGACAGCTCGGGTTTCTCCATTCGCTCCCACGATCCCTCTTGTTTTCGTGCGGCTTTGGAGCAGACAGGTAGCTAGTCTCTTCGGGCTGGAAAAAGTCTGGAGTCTATTTTGAGGCTTCAATGCCATGCCTGGCTCACCGCTGCCTGTGCCACCACGTGGAGACCCCGTAAAGCCCACAGAACGCCAGGCTGACCCTGTGCCATGAGCACCCAACAGACTTTTCCAACAGTGGGTGTGTGAGCAGAGCAGTGAAGGTAACTTCCGAGAATCTTCCAGGGAGCGAGTCCAGCCTGGCTTCCGCTCGGTGTCTCCACCAGCTCAAATCTACCCAGGTCAGTCTCCAGCCCCTCACTGCGTAGGCTGGGAGCCAAGCCACGCCTGATGACCGCGTCGTGAAGAGACCCTCGTTCCCACTGGAGTCTTGGGAAGGCCCAATAAATCACACCCTCTTCCTTGCCTGAGCACTGATCTAATTAGAAAGTGAATAAGAATAAGCAGTGGAGGCCACAATATCTATGGCTCGTACAAACTAAGCTGGAGAACACGGGGCAGGTGCACGTTCTAACACCAAAGCCCAGAGTCAGACAGACCTTGCTGCCCCAGGAGCCCTGGGCCCTCCACGACTCGGGCACAGAGGGGCAGAACAGCCTGGCTTCCCCCAGAGGAGGCGATAGGGAGGGGCCGAGCCACGCTTGCCCAGCGCCTCCTGCCAAACTCATCACGTAGGTAAGGGGGCATGAGGGAAGGGAGAAAGGCAGAAGTGTTGCATGAGTGTTGCAGCGTCTCCACCCCCAAGGAAGCGCCAGGCATGAGAGATCGTTGCTGCGCCCCTGGGAGCGTGGTCCGGGTCCACTGTCCAGGCCTATCGAGGAGCAAGGCCAGCAGAGATCAGGCCTGGAACCAAGCAACCAAGCACATAACCTCTCCCGGTCACAGCCTCCACGGCCTGTGCTTTGATGCTTCCTTCACCCGATGAGGGTTTGCAAAGAGGAAGGAGGGCAGGCTTGGTCCGCAGGCTCCGTCAGCTGCCACCACATTTCATCTCAATGGGATGCAAGGTCCAGTAGCCCAGGATCTAAGATGCAGCTTAGAGAGCAAGGCGATGAAAGCAGAGCCGAGATGGAAAAGCATTAGCCCCGCCCCACCACGTCCAGAAAAATGACCCAGTGCAACTGGGTCAGGAAGCCGCTGAAGGGCACTTGTTGGGCAGCCTTGTCCCACCACTAACAGAAGGTGGAAAGAATGGAGGCATGGACGGAGGATAGAACAGAGAATGAGGTTTTGAATAACTGTAATACCTGGAAAATGAACGTTACAACTGAAATACGACATTCTGTCACGAACAGGCTTCAAAATCTTGAAATGACAGCCAACATCATTAAAACATCGAATAGCAATGAACATGAAACTCACCTAGCTTTTTAATTTCGTGTGTCCGCTCATCCCTCGTCTGTGGAACATAATTCATCTTCCGGCCACTTTCTCCGTAGCCCAGAAGGAAGCCCCGTGATCTGCGTGGACTCTTAGCTCCAGACAGGTGAGGCGCCTTCCACGCCACGGACAGCTGGTCGTTGGAGGAGCGGACTCGGACCCGCAAGGGCTTGTTGGGCACGTCCTTTTCTTAAAGAGGACATGACACAGAGACCATTAAACAGCAAACCCTGGAGCTCACCATCAAGGATGGAAAGCGTATCCAAAGACTGACCACCACAATTAGCAGTTGGGCTTAAAACATCCATTTTTGGTTACCAGTTCTAGTAAGAACATCCTTCCCCCAAGGGCATCGACACTCCGTGTCCACGTTCCTCCCCACACTGCACACGGAAAGATCTCAAGGACTTAAAGTGAAAACATACTGTGTGTGAGACTGCCAGCCAGAAATCTTGGATGTTTTACAACGTTCCTTTTCATCTATTTCCTCTTGCCCCCTTAAAGCCAAAACTATATATCTTCTATTAAAGCAAAAGGTCAGCGTGAAATATAGCAAAACACTTTCATGCTATTTTTAACTGTCCTCCTGGAAGCTTTTCCACTATACAGTTGAAAAAAAAATGGGCTTTCCTTGTCTTTATGCCGAATCACTAAGAACTAAATACCGCTCTCTGGTCTTGATCTTAATTTCTCTTACATGTCCAAGTCTTGCCCCTTCAGACAAACCCAGCTGCTATTCCCCATGTCTGTTGTTGCCTTCCTGCTAAATGAATCCATTTAGAGAACTCTTCTTACTAAACTGAAAATCTCAAGAATCGCTCTAGGGACTTCCCTGGTGGCTCAGTGGTTAAGACTCCGTGCTTCCAATGCAGGGGGCCCGGGTTTGACCCCTGGTCAGGGGACTATACTCCACAGGCATGCCGCAGGTGAGACTCAGCACAGCCAAATTAAAAAAAAAAAAAAAAAAAAAAGAATCTCTCTCATTGTTAACATTCTCAAGGCAAGGCATTCCAGTGGCCAATACTTAGTGTTCAACGTTTTGTTTTTACATCAATTTAGAGCTGATAAGCTTGGGAACAAGGGCTGTGGACCATGTGACAACTACACTGCCTGGTTCTGACAGTGGGCCACATTCTAGCCCTTTCTGGGGATCCAGTTACCTAATGAGTTTCCGTATATCAACCCCGCCATCAGTCCTGACTAATTTTATTAAACTGGCAAATTCCCACCTAAGCTAACATTTCAACACGAAGACAAAGTACAAAAACAAATGTCACGAGTTAGTGAGTTTCAATAGCACAGTAAATAGCCATTGGAGATGGTTATTCCGAAAAGCCAGACACCTGGCTCCAATGTCTTGAATCGAACCAAAAGGAATATCCTTTTGAATATTAGCTGGAGCTATCTAATCAGTCACTGGGCACCGCCGTTCCTAAAGGCTACTGAGAGAATACCATATAATGGTTCAACAGATATTTTCCCCAGTTCACAAAGTAGAGATTACTGAGATTTTTTTTGTTTTTAATCCAATAATGTAGTCAATGAACCAACTATACAAAACTTTGTCTTGCACCCTGGTGATGTGAGCGTAACCACTTTCGCTGGGGTTATACTACAATTTCAATTTTATTCCAAGTTCAGGGGTAGGCTCTCCATTTCAAGGTCTAGCCTTTATAAAGATTAGGGACCTCCAAGCAATTATGGAAATGACAAATATGCTTATCGCTCTAATTCAAAAGAAAATAATTTGCCCAAAGTGTTCAGTACCAACAGTCCAAGTCATTGGTGGCACAGCACTGATGGATCAAATGAGTTCCTGTATTAATCCTATGAGTTGATTACTCTTACGAGTTCCTAGTGGGAATCTCTTGATACATACTCATAACAACGTGACATCCAGTGTTTCTAGAAAGGTACAGGCTGGCAAATCTTGTTAAGTGTTGTGGGTGACTGTGGGCATGGATTTTCTCCATCAGCATGTGTCACTGCTGAACAGACTTTGTGTGGGTCTAGGGTAAGAATAGTTTTTTAAACACAAATAGGGAAAATATCTTGTAAAAACCATTTATGGAAAGCAAAATCTGGAAAAGGAGGAGCATGTTTAGTCTCAATGAAGCTTTGGTTTGGTTTTTGAAGTTAGCACATTTTTGGAGGACATTCCTCAGAACAAAATACACAACCGAGTTTAACTTTTCAGGGATGGAGTTTGTGTCATTTTCAGATTTATGTAAAGTTATGAAATAAACTTGACATGAGCCATAAGCAGGGGGATAGAGGTCGAGAGAAGAAATTTTAAAGGAAGCAAAAAACCTTGCTTCATTCTCTTTACATCTTCTAAGTCATGTTTTACTCCGTGCGCCCCCGATACAAACTATCACCACCCACAAAACTGAAGCCCCTCTCACGAGTGATGCCACGGCCTCTTCGAGGTGAACCCCCTGCGGCTGGTGTTTGGTTCCAGAGTGTCCAGCTTTGGGAAGGGGTCAGGGCTATGTTTTTTAAGAAGTCTATAAGGTGAAAATGATCTCTGCCAACAACATACGATGTTTACTTTACTTTTAAGAAAAGCTCATACCTCCTCGAGGGAACCTCAGTGACGCGGGGGTGAGAAATGACTCCTGTTCAGGCTGCCACAGGCCATTTGCTCTGCTAGCTTTCCCAGTGGGACTGGCAGCTTCCCCCCAACCCACCTGGCTACCACAGCCTACCTCCCCAGCGGCAGCAGTAAACATGGTGGGCGTCCATGGTGCTGTCACCGACTTGACCGGCCTCAGGGCTGCCCTCCACAGCTCTTGTGCTAAAGCCCCATGGGACACAACCACGCTCCCGTCCATTGCAGAAGGCAGCACGTCAGCGTGGGACTTCTGGGATGATCTCCAGCAAAATGGGCAAAGCTACCGAAAACACACGCATGGGTCTCGCAGGAGTCAGCTGAAAAATAAATTACTGACCAGAGATGGCATTCCCCGCTCTGTGGCTCTGCCCCTGTCCTGGGGCCCTTCCAGCCTCCCATTTTACAGTGGAACCAGCGTCCGTGGAGAGCGCACTTTTACGGGGGGACCTTGGGGAGTGTTGTAGGGCTGGGCTCCAGGACAGACAGCCCCTGACACTCAATAGCACAATTCTGAACAAACAGTAATAAGGAAAAAGACCGCTGGAATGCCCCCAAATGACAGGGTCCCTGAGGAGGAGAAAGGCATGTTTCCAGGAACAAGGAGCTCGGTCCCAGACGGCACAGGCTTTTGCCTGAGGTCCTGACCCACGCCAGGCCCACTGAACGTCGGCCATGCCACCCCCTTGGACTGTACAGGCTTTCCCCCAGGCTCCAGCCTGCTGTCTAACCCTCCACTCCAGGGTTCGAGAACGAGGCGAGGCCTGCCGAGCAAGCTCTGGGAACAGGGCTGAGGCTATAGTACAACCAACCACACTGACTACCCTCTACACAACCTCCCAGTTTGTCACGAGCTCTTGCATGGCTCATTTTAATTGTCCTTCCAACATTTCCCAGGTGAGTAGGATCGATGTCATAATCCCCACGAGAAAACTGAGGTTCGAGAGGTGAAGTAACAGACCCAAGGCCACACGGCTAAGTGCCAAGCAGCGACCTGAATTCAGCCACTGAGGCCAAGTTCCCTTCTCGTCCACCTATGCCCCTTCCATTCATGCTCTCCCCTTACCCACGAGCCATCCCACCAAACACCCAACCTCTTCTGCTAATGAATGTAGGACAAGGGTTCTGAGCTGGACAGGCCCCCTTCCGAGTGAGAGCATAATGCCTTGCACAGTAGGCATTACACGTGCATGTATGCGTTTTTTTTTAATGGATCAGACAGTATACTCAGCAGGTAGCTAAGGTACCAGACAAGGCCCCTCCCCCAAGACTGTCCCAGACAACTGCCCCCAGACTGCGCAGAGGCCACTGACTCTGGAAACCAGAGTGAGGTGACAATGTCATCCCCCAACACACAGCCCTCCATCCTTCAAATCTCTGAGTTTAGAAAAGCCAACCACAATTTTTTTCAAGTACTTTCAAATTTTCCTTCCTTTAAAATTCTGGTGATACATACTTTCAACAGCTTTTATAGCTCTTTTATAGATCATCTGGGAGTCCTCTTTTAAGCTGATGTGCATATGAAGAAAAACTATTCATAAGGTTCAAATTCACTTGCAAGGGGATTATCTGTTTTCTCTAAGCCATGTGTGATAGCCTCACAGAAGCCTTCTGAAATTTTTCTAATAAATCCCTGTAAATCTTTTATCTTGAAAACAGGAAGTCACAATTGCCAAGAGGAGTCAAGTTCACATCCACTTGGCAGGACAGACTCCGTCCATCACTCTGGGTACCACATAACCAGGTAGATGTTGCACAGAACGGGTCAATCACAGAAGACCTACAGTGATTACGCACCGCACACTAGGCAGGTCAGCCGGGTGAAACAATTACCGTGTAGATTATGGTAAGTATTCAAAAGCCAGGTACAATTAGGACGTCTCTCCCAGGACTTCCATGGTGGTGCAGTGGTTAAGAATCCGCCTGCCAATGCAGGGGACACGGGTTCTAGCCCTGGTCCGGGAAGATCCCACATGCCGCGGAACAACTAAGCCCGTGCGCCACAACTACTGAGCCTGCGCTCTGCAGCCTGCGAGCCACAACTACTGAGGCCTGTGCACCTAGAGCCCGTGCTCTGCAACAAGAGAAGCCACAGCAATGAGAAGCCCGCGCACCGCAACGAAGAGTAGCCCCCGCTCACCGCAACCAGAGAAAGGCCGCGCGCAGCAACGGAGACCCAACGCAGCCATAAATAAATAAATGTATAAAAATAAATAAATAGAAGAATGTCTCTCCCGATTTGTATCGCCAGCTATGCAAATTGGCAAGTATTCTGAAATTGGAGGGAATTAAAATCTGTTTTTATCACAAAGAAAAAACTCCAAAATTCAACATGACACTTTGCCCATTTACAATTCAATGCTAGTTAAACGTGTCATTTCTGAATTGGGCTTCCACAGGCTCAGAAGTAGGGGTCTGAATCTGAGTGTACCTCTCACTGCCTGTGTGATTTTGAGAATCCTCCCCGAACCTCAATTTCCTCCTCTGTAAACCAGTGTCTAGCACACTGGGTTTTGTAATCGAATCCACGTAAAGCATTTCACATCGTACTGGCATCTATCAAGCACACAGTGCCTGTTGTGTTTGTGGTCGTGATAAAAATGAAATCGCCCACTTATCAGATTCAGTGGATGGGTGGGTGGCTCCTTCCAGAAAGTGAGCTGTGGGTGTATCACAAAGCTTTTCGTGATGCCCTGACACACAGTGGGCACTAAAAAAATGGGTTCCAAAGAACCAGACGTAAGCAAAAGAGATGGACTTACTGCCAAAGCCTCTAAAATATGAGGCTGTCTCCATCCAGGTGACTTTTTTTGCACCATAAATAGAAAGCACTGTTCATTGCCCTCTTCAGCATCCCAGTCACCAATCACCCTGGGCGGGTGCCTCCTCTGCGTTGGCATAAAGGTACACGGCCACCGCTGTCCGGGACGGCTTTCCCTGGCCTGGTCTCAGCTAGCAGGACATTCTCGTTTTCCAGGAGAATGTGAGGGATCACTCAGTCTAGAGCTTCGCAGAGTAAGTGGTCTGTCCCACTTACGGACCAACCTGACTCCCACTGTGCTGACCTCCAAGCTTTGAGAAGATGGCCCTTATCCTCATGCCAGGGTGCTCACTGGCCTTCCACTCGCCCAGCCTCTGCCCCAGGCAGCCTCCCCGGCCTCCCCAAGCAGCAGACCTCAAGGCCACCAGGGACACTGGTTGGAGGGTGGGCGGGATTCCGGCTGCAAGGCGCCGTCCTCACGCTGCATTGTGCATCTGAACACCTGAGGGCTTGTGAAAACACACCCGCCCCCCACGTCTATCTGTCTGGGTGAGATTCCAGGGCTTGCATGTGCTTTTGATGAATAAGCATGATTAGGAAGTGGAGAGGGGGCAGGAGAGGGGGAGGGAAGATGCGTTAGAGGGGGTGACATGAGCTGTCTCAGCCGGAGGAGACAGACACGTGCTTTGCTGCCCTCACTGTGAGTCTGGGTCCCCTGCCCCCCCGACACGGGGGCAGGTCAGCAACACCTCACAGCCTCTGTCTGCCAAGGGCTCCTTCTTCCTGGCTGAATTCTGACAGACAATCCTCCTGCAACACCTCTGATGAGTCCCAAAGCTCTGCAGGACCTCAGTACATTTAACGATGTACCGACTTGTCTATTTGGACAGGCCCAGCTATTTAACAAGGAGAAAGGAAATCTCGTGGCTTCATTTTGGAATAGCATCTGTCAGAGCATCACCAACCTTCCTAATCTATTGGATCCCTACGACGTAAGTCATTTGACAAGCACCCTCACAATAACCCAATAAACACCCCACTGACAGACAATAAAAGCGAGGCTCAGGAAGATTAAGGGAGAATCTTGAAGCCGGGCAGCAAGAGGCACTAAGCTGGCATCGGAACCCAGGTCTGTCGGAGCTGTAGCCCTGGTTCCCTGCACTGTTATTCCGAAACTCACGGTGGCTGCAGTGCTGGCGTCGCCAGCAGCTCCCTGTGGCATAAGCGTGGCGCCCGTCTGGGACGAGGGCCCCCTTGGTGCTTCTCAGACACCTCTGGTGAAGGACTGGTCTGCAGAGGCAGGCATCACCATCTAAGACTTTCATGCCGTGAGTACCCCTGCTTCAGAAGATACCAGCTGAGCTCCTTCCCAAGGGCCTGGCTGCTCTTCAGGGAAGTTGGGTCCATCTGTTCCGTCAGGATCCACTCATCACACTAGTCCCCTTACATTCATCCGTGTTTCCGTCTCCGAGGAGTGACCATCTGATGAAAAGCCAAGTACTTGGTCAGCTACCCCAGTGGCCTGACTGCCTGACTCATCCCGGGAGGCACTGTGGACACCAAGGGGAGAATGCGTGTCACAGGCACGCATCTCAACGTCCTTCAGAGACAACAGAACAGCACCCCTAAACCATCGCCTGGAGTCAGTCCATCGCTGCTGCTTTTTGAGGGGTTGGGAGAAGAGAGAAGGTCTTGAAAGAAAAAAAAAAAAACCAAAACACCTTGATCTCCCCCGAGCTAATCAATGTCAATTACGAATCATGTTAAGGATTGGGGAAGCCTTTTATAAAGCATTTAAAACTAACTTTCAATGCAGACAAACCCAAGTGCCCTCGGTTTAAGATTTCTGCCGCCCCCCGTCCAGGTTTCACAGAGACTCCTCTTTCCTGCTTCCTAGGACCACGCGGGGACAGCCAGGCTGTCACCAGATGAGGAAGCCACAGGGAATCCTACTCAACGTGGGGTATAGAAGGGGACGGTGCAGTTAGAGGCCAACCCCACAGGCCAGTGGGGTCCTCAAAATCCAGCAGGACTGTCTCAGAAACAAAGCAAATGCTTCAGCCAACCCGGGACCACTCCATTCCAACCATGTTGTTTTGTTTGGCTGTTTGTTTCACAAAAGTGCTGGCTCACTTTACCACTGAACAGAGCTCCTCAGATGCTTCACCAAGGTTTATGTAACAGTAGAGAAAATGAGCTCAATCCCCAGAAGCCTGGAGCGTGGCAATTTAACCCCAATCTCGGTTTTATCCCAAAATTGCATTTGAATTTTATAGACTATAATATTTTGGTGTCTGTTTTAAAGTCAAAAATAACATTTTAAATAACCGGCCATCAAGAAACCACTACCCATCGGATCTGCGTCGTTTACCTCATGCCTTCCTGGACTCCTGGCAGTGCCATGTTCTCCCGAGTTCTGAGAACCCAGTTTGAGAAGCCCCAAGAATGACCGGTATGTCATCAGCTTCAGGATGTCATCCAAAAATGTCAATCAGTGGCTGACTCTGACCCCAGCGGTGCTATGAACATCAGTGAAAATTACACCATCAATGTCACCGCACAGGACTGAGGCTGCAAAGGCCAGGTCGCCCCACGATGGCAGCCAGCAGGACATTAACGACACAGGCAAACTCTGCACAAGTTGGCGACGAAGCCGTGCTCTACGACCCGAACAAGAAATCAGCAGTCCTGTAACTGTTTGCATGGACACATCCCTCAGTCTTACAGATCATAAGCCCTTTGAGGGGCGTCTCTCCCTACGTTAAGCCAATAATTTTTCTCCACCACCACGAAGGCAGAGCTAAGGTCTCTGCGTCCTACTCAGCGCAGTGGCTCAACTGCAAGCCTGGAACAGTGACACAGTTGCCGACGTGCTCAGCCACCTGCATCGGGGCCTAGGGTGAGCCCTTGCCTGGGCCCAGCTCACTCACTCCCCATCCCTGGGCCAGCCTCACCTGACTCAGGGTGGAAGGGAGGACGGGGCCCTCCTGCAGGTGACCCGCTGCAAAGCTTCCTCCACGAGGGATGTGAAAGCACATCATTAGAAGCATCTGCTGGGCCCATGTGGTGATGCTTCAGTTCTCAGCCACACTTCCTGAGGACTCAAGAGGGCCACAGAGGACACAGAGCCTGCTGGTCGATGTGAGCTAAGAGGAAGGGGTGTTAAAAAGTCTAAGAAAAATTATTCAAAGCTTTTTTTCTGGTTTGGTTTGTTTTAGTCTAAAGCTCTTCTGCATTTGCTTCAT
The DNA here is from genome assembly GCF_005190385.1 of Monodon monoceros. NCBI lineage: Eukaryota > Metazoa > Chordata > Mammalia > Artiodactyla > Monodontidae > Monodon > Monodon monoceros. The sequence continues at coordinate 80,487,989 of NW_021703771.1, read as the reverse complement.
TTGGGAGTAGGATACTCAGCAATGCAGTTGTTTTCTGGGTGTGAAAGGCCTTTTTCCTATTCATTATTTCAATTTTTAGCGCTCTCCAACATGCAAATGAAAGATCCCGTTACAATATATGAATAGGTTGACAACTGAGAAAAGAAAGTGCTTTCCTTCAGGACTGACAGCTTCCTTTGCAGGGAGCCCGTATAAGAAGCTGCAACCCTCTTCAGTGACATCACTGCCCCTCCCACCCTCTTTTTCACTCAGATGTCAAAAGAAAAGCCAGTGACAGATACGCAGTCAGAAAGTGGCATCCAGCTCCCAAGATGCTGGCCTTATCGGGCCGGTAGGTTTATTAAGTACTGCAGGTTCCTCTAAGACTTGACGGCCGACATTCCGTTCAAGGCCACACACGTGGGGACAGTGGGGACAGTTCATCTCCCCAGCTGTCCACAGCCCCTGCCCCACCCACTCGAAGCAGCCACTCACCAGCCTCTGAAATCAGCGCCCGTCCATGGGAGGAAAGGGCCTCTCTCACAGCCGCTCGTTTCCTAACAATTCACTGAAGGGAAAATCTGTGCACAGATATTTACACTCCCCAGTGTAGACATGGAGATGAAACACCGCAAAACGTGGGTTTCAGCCCTGCTGTCCTGGAAGGCTGCTCACCACTGCTGCCTCTTCCGGGCAGCTGGCCGGCGCTGAGTCCTTCCCGTGGCATTCTTGTTTGGGCTGAAACTCCCGAGTTCCCGCCCAAGAACGTCTGGCTAAATGACGTTAAACAGCTCTGCACACAAGCCTCTACTGCCTACTTTTTATGATTAAAGAACAGCCTCTAAGGTTGGTGAAGTCTAACCGCATTCTGATGTGAGAGGCGGCTTTGAAACAGGCCCTCACGTAGAGACCTGAGCCCCAGGATGAACGTGGAGAGAGGTAACCCCGCAGCAGGTGGATCTGACTGTGTCTTCACAGAGCAGCCAGCCCTGAGGAACTCCAATCTCCAAATGCATTCAACGCCATCCTTCCCCCAGGCCCCGCCAAGAAACAGGGGGGCAAGAACTAGGATCTCTGACTAATGACAGCACCGCAAAGTGGCCTGCCCGGGGCCAGCCCCAGAGCCAGCAGCTAAACGGGACGGGGGTGCCCGACCTCCTGACACACTGCACATCCTCCAGAGCACAGGTGTGGAGAAGAAGCAGCCTCCAAATTCATTTCACTCAACAAACACGTCTTGAGCACATACTGTGCGCTTGGCCCAGGCTCTGGAGATACAAAGATGAGTAAATCATTTTGCCCTGCCCCAGAAGAGCTCACCACCCAGACCAGGAACCACAAACCAGGTCTGCCCTGTGAACTGCACACTTAAAAAAACACTAATAATTGCATGAGAGAGCTACTGAAAATATAATGTCACAGACAGTATTAATTCCCTGTGGGCCAAAGAATTGTTAAATTGAAACCAGTGCGTGCAAAGAGGACAGTCTTTGATTCATAATTTAAAAGTCTGAACTGGGCTACACTTAAAGCTCAAGTCCAAAACTCAGCAGCCCCAGGATCTGGCTCCAGGATTACCTGACGACCGCCCAGGGCGGCAGTGCTGTCTGTGGTTCGCCTATCGCTGTGCCACCCAGGCTACTCTCTCCCAGAGTCATACACACACACATCAGTTTAAGCGAGTTAACACGACCGTCTCCTTGGCTCATTTGGCAGAATGCCTGCCATTTGCATCCAGAGAAGGGGAGGGCGCCACTTCCAGTGTATCACTGGAGACAGTTCTTTATCCTGGGCACCTTTGTGTATTCAGTCACCACCCCAACACCCAGAAACTATAATTCAGTGTTTCTTCCTTGGCTAATACGCTTCCTGGATTTGCTGACCTAAGACACTCCAAGTAGGGGGGAGACTAAGGGAAACAGCCATTTCTCAGGAATGCTTCCCAACTGCTTGCAAAGCTTAGGATCACTCATTCAAAGTGCCTTAGTGTCATTAATTCATGAAATTTCAAAGCTGAAAGGAACCCTAGAACCTTAGAAGGAAGCTTAGAACCTGAGAAGCTTCTTAGAACAGAGCCTGGAGCCTTCCTGGGGAGCCCCATCGTTGTATGTCTGAGGGGCTCAGAAGGTCAGCTCTCACTGTTGGCTGAGCCTGAGTCTGGGCTGCAACAGTGTGCAGTGGAGATGATGACGGTTTGATGGATTAATTATGCTCTAAGTTAAGAGATTAGGGAAGGAGCCCATCTCAAGACAATGGGTTAGAATTTTCCAATTCCACATCAGTCACATCTATATAAACAAACTAGCAAGAAAATGTACCTGGAGACGGGTGCTCATTTTGATGAACTACTGATAGAAGAGACCAAAACGCATGCTCGGGGCATGCCTTCCTGATATGTCCACAGACATTTCCTATGAAAGGAGTGCCAGGGAAGAAAGGGAAGAGGCCAAGCTTTGGTTTTCGGGGTTTCATAGTTTCACTGTTTCAGTGTCAAATAATTTGACACCTGTTCAAATCAGCTTTTGAGCCAGTTCCTGTGGGGGAGGGGAGGCTCCAAAGTTGAATCTGACCCCAGAACAGCCCTCGGGTCTAACCACACTTGCAAAGAAGCTTCACGTGTCTCAAGTCAGCCTTAAAGAGAACAGCAAACTTTCCTCAGAGCCAGGAGGAGGGAAGGGAGCCGTGAAGGCTTAGAAGTCAAGAGGGGGAAGACAAGAGATGTCACCCTGATGACCTTTACTTCCCAGGGAGGCAGGAAACAAGGTTACTTGCTAGAAGTGATAGGAAGGCAGGCGGGATAAGGAGCCTGAAGAAAGTGGCCAAATTTTGGAGTAGCCACTGGGGGAGAAAGAAAGGAAACTGAGTAAGGACAAACCATTGCCAAGCAGAGCCGAGGGCCCAGATGAAGTTAGAAAACCAGCTACAAGAAGCTGTCACAATGAGTATCAGCTCAGCTCTTTATTTCTCCCACAAGGCTCAGCAGTTAGCACGCAGGAGGGAAAACCAGAGAGCTGGGGGGAGGGGGGTGTCTGGCATATGGCCATGCTGCCACGAGTGCGGCTGAAATGCTGGGGACCCAGATAAACTAAGCAAGAAATGAGCCAGGAGACGGCTTCTGGACTCTGGAAAGGGGAAGGGTCTACAGACCCAAAGCCTGATTGGATCTGAAACAAGCTTCTGACATGAGGGCACTGAAGAAGTGAGATGATGGGGAATTTCATGATTCTAGATTGTGGAGGAGAGCAACTTCTTCTTAAGTGACATGAGTGAGACTATCAAAGGGACCACTGTCACGGAGGTGGATGCAGTCCAGGACATAGGTGTGGCAAGGCGTACAATAAGCCAAGTGCCCTCAAGCTATCTGGATTCAGGGAGCAACCTGGGGATCAGGGGGTGACTGTGATAAGGAAAGTAATGGCTGGACCACAGGTATCATGCCGCTGTTGGTTGAAAATGGCCTGAGAATTGTGAACTCTGTGCCGAACTTGAGTCTGAGCTATAATTTAACTGTAAAAAAAATTTTTTTCTACTAAGTATAATGTAAAGAAAATATGAGGCATAAATCCGACTTTTATTTTATGTCTAGTTTGGGCACCATAGCTTAAGGAAAGCACAAAGGACTAGGTTGTTAGAAAACCATAACATTATTAAAAATACATGTGATCCTACTGAGAGCTAAAATTTCCCAGATGAAGAGCTACTGAGAGCGGATGAATTGTCCTCTGAGGCCCCGGGCTGGCTGGAAGCAGAGGTGGACCGTGGTCCTCATCCTGGACCGTGGTCCTCATTTTGACTCCCAGTGCCTGGTTCTGCACAGAGCAGATTACCCAGATCCCGTCACAGGAAAAAAGCTAAAACAACTTCAGAAAAGTCTGCAGGAAAACTAAATAATAGGATTCCAATAAGTGAAGGGACTTGCAGCATCTCTTCCCTGGGACAAAACAAAGGCAGATGGGTTTACAACTCAACAGGAGAGATTTTACATTTACATACTAAGAACACTTTCTAACAAAAAGACAGGAGATGAGCTACCCAAAGAGGAAGTCTAAACTTCTGCCCTAGAGTTGCATTTTTGCTTGGTCCTATCATTTTCTGAGTCCTGAGAGTGTCCACATTTGCTTGAGTGACCATCTGAGAATCACTCAGGTCCAGCCCACCTCCAGGACTCCCTGCACGCTTTTCCTCCCCTCTTGTGGCTTCTCAGACAGTCCCCATAGGCTCTCAGCCATCTTACTGGCACCTCCCAGGCTCCGCCACCCTGCTTGTTCTATTTCACAGTGCTGTTGGTTTTTCAAAGAATTTATGATTATGTTACAGGCTAAATTTTGTGTCTCCCCACCCCCCAAATTTTTCTGTTTAAGACCTAAACCCTAGTTACCTCAGAATGTGACTGTGTTTGGAGACTGGGCCTATTAAGAAGTGATCAAGTTAAAATGAGCTTATTACTAAGGTGGCCCTAATCCCATCTGACTGGTGTCCTTAGAAGGAGCAGAAATTTGGACACACAAAGATAACCAAGGATGCATGCCCACAGAGGGAAGATAAGCCAAAGAGAGACAAATCTGCTGACACATCAGGAGAAATCAAATCTGCTGACACCTTAATCTTGGACTTCTAGACTCTAGAACTGTGAGAAGATAAATATCTATTGTTTAAGGTAACCAGTCGGTGATATTTTCTTATGGCATCCCTACCAAACTCATACAGGTTGTATGCATTACTTTGTGCTTACAGGTTTATTGTCTTTCTTTCCCACTAGAATGCAGTCTTCATTAAGGCCATTAAGGCCCTTGTCTATCTTATTCACTATGGCGTCTTTTGCACCCAGAACTCTGCCTGGAAAGCCGCAGGCCCTGAATGAATGAATTAAATAATTAAAGTCCTGTTTTTAAGTAAAGACAATGAGGTGAAGATAGATTCCAGCCAGCAAAGGAGGCCTTCTGAAATCTGAACTGAAACCATTGTTTCCAGCAGAATAAAAGAACGGATTTTCCTCTGGTTTCAAATAAACACCGGAAGAACGTGAGGTATTACTGATCAAAGCACTAGAGCCAACCCCTGGGGCCTCACACCAGGTGCAGATGGTAATGTCTGCGTTTCTAGGACAAATCCCTTCCTTTGCATGAAGATACCTGGAATTCAGAATAGTACTTCTTTTGTTTAACAGGATTATCAAATATTAACAATTTCCTCAGAAAAATAGCATAGCATATTTTCCAGGCCATATTAAAAAAGGTACAGATGCATGTTGATCCCTTATTGATAATTTCCCATAAATTATTTTTTTTTCCATTAACAATGAAATGTAATTCTATTCTGGAGCACTGTAACCAAGTCTATGCGTTCTGTATATGCATTTTTTTTAAGTTCTGCTTTATATCATATACTGCAAAAGGTTTTGGCTAGCAATTTCTTCCAGCATCTTTATTAACATAATGTATGGCAAATACAGTGTTATGTATTATAGCAGAGCGTTCTTTGGCAACTAGGGCCTACAGAGGCTCCTGCAGAGAGAGGTTAAAGGATCTCACAGTCCATAAAACCAAGAGTGAGCTGGGGCATGATTGTCTGTGGTTCCCAATTCCCAGGGTTTCTGTCACATGTGCTTACTCAGAAAGGACACACACACCCACTCTCACACACACACCTGTTTCTATTAAAGAAGGCATAAGAAATTAACTACTTAAGAAAAAGTAAGGAAATTACTTGTTCTAAAACTGCCATTCAGAAAACTCTATCAGGAAGATGATAAAAATAAAATGGTTATTTAAAATACAAAGTATAAAATTCAAATACAAGGCACAGTACATCTGTCAGTAAAAGGTTTATGTGTGCCTGTGAATGTTTACATGTGTATCTTTAGGGGAAGACAACCTCTGAAATAAACGTCCTTTCCTATTTTGCACATTTTCTAGGTGTACTACCTTCTTGACTCTTGTACTGTCAATGTCTTCCAAGGTTTGATCCTTGGCTTCTACTCTTGTCTCTCCTAATTCTCACCCACTCATCACTCTCCCTGCTTTAGTTCTCCCTCTACAGCATGACTCCTAAACCCATACCTACCTCTTGCTTCTCTCTTCCAACTTTCAGGCCCTCATCTCCAATCACCTATAAGACACTGCCACTACATCCCCTCACATCCAACGTATTTAAACAAGAACATATCACCTTTCCTAGAAATCCAGTTTCCTTTTCTGGTTGTTTTGTTCTTCCACTCTCTTTTTGTCTAAAGCGGACTTTGAGAACTGCCTACACCCATCAAATCTGACCTGAGGAGCAGATTAGGGTCCCTGGTTTCCACATACTCACCTTCCTCTCAACAACAATACCAGATTGATGTATCTAAAAACACTGCTCCTTGCCACACTGCCTTTGGGATATCACCCAACCACACTCTGAAATAACTGCTTTCATTTTGCATTATTGTTTAACCACGAATCAAATATATTCATGAAGCACACAGGAAATGTCAACACGTCTCTCAACAAGTAAAACAATATGGCCAGACAACATCAACATCCAAATGATAAAACACACATATATACAAATATGGAGCAGAGATGGAAGGCAGGTTATCTAACATATCACAAAATATCCCATGGATAAGAAAAGAGAGAAAGCCTTGATGCAGCATGTCAGCCAATCAAAGCCACTGTTTGGTGGGCCCCATTCATTTCTGCATCCACAGGTAGAAGAGATATAAGTATCCTCATCGGGCCAGGACTGCCATCTCAACCACCATATTTGCCTGTTAACAGCGCAACAGCATCCCCAGATGTAGACGAAGACATGCCCCCACACCAGAACATGAAAGAGCAGTGAGGAGTGCAGACTGCAGACTGGCTGCAGTCTGGTCCATCCGGTGCAGAGCAGATCGACCAAAACTGTGCGGCATGTGTGTTAGTTTAGCGATGGGAACCGAATGAAGGTTTGTGAGCACATGTGTGTGTGACAGAAGCACGGCCCTCTTTTGAGATGGTGCTTCGGTGAAGACATGAACCGAATGAGCAAATAGTACCTGTGACGGTTTCATTAAATGGTCCTGGACCCTTAATGGGAAAACCATCAATCTTGATCCATTCACCTCCTAAATTAGGAAAATGTAACTTGATAGTTAGAAAGGAGGACTGTTATATTGTCCACATTTCAGTGCATCCCTAAACGCATATTTCAATGGTCTCTTCAACAATCTTCCAAAGGATCTGCTCAGGCCATACGAGTGACTAGGCCCCTAACCTGTATGGACAACACACACTTTTGGTCTTTTATACATAGTTTACTCTAGTGAGTACTCCGAAATTTAAGACAAAACGCTAATAACCTACATCAAAATTATTTTAAAAGAAGGGATAAATCTCTCCTAGCTTTCAATCTTCCAGCTTGCCATACAAGTCTAAAAATTTCTTGTTTGGGAACTCTTTAATGATTCTAGATTGGTATTGACCTGATGAAGCAAAGAATCTCCCAATCTAAGTCACAAAAATACAGCCTCCAATTCTAGATAAGACTTACCAGGCAGGCTTTCAGCTCTGTAAACTGGACGGCTCACTCCAATGTTGTTTTCTGCAGTAACCAGCACAAAGTACACTACCCCCGGCTCTGAAACATATGGTTTATATCAAGCCACCGTTTCAAATCTCCAAGAACGACAATTTAAGTCACCGTCTTCCTTATACCAGTTATAACCAAATATAAAAATCTGAATTAAGTGACCAGTCTAACTATAGCTTTCTCTCTTTTCTTTAATCAAAATCACTGACTTTCATCCCAGGCAACTGAAGCACATCTGACCAAAAGAACACAAAATTTATTTAATACAAAGTACATGACATGTGTAATAAACCTGGATTCATGAACAGTCAACAAGAAAAGCTTTTGCATTTTTTTAATGTGAAATCAATGTAGGAAACAGGCATGCACTGTCCACTAGATAACTGGTTTAACCCACCGTGTTAGTAACTACGAAGAATATTTCCCAATGGAAACTCCAAATGGCAACCTCCAAAAAATAGTGAGAAAATTTCAGTGTAACTCATAAAATTTAGTGCATGGGAAATCTTCATGATTTATGCAATAAATAAAGCTACATGGAATTTTCCTCTTTTCATAATAAAATATTTCCCTTACTATGTGTACATGCTGTCTTTGACTATTTCAACAAAAATCTAGAAAAACATTTCCTGGGATCTTGGATATGCTAAGCTTGAAATAATTGGGCTTCATTTTTTGACGTGCATCTACAGGTCAAGGACACATAGCGAAGATCTCTTTGGCTGAGACCCTGAAGTTGCTGGGATGCAAAAGGAAACCTAGACACCGTGTTACAAATTGAGGGTACCCTGAACTTGCGGCTTCGAAAAGCAAAACTCTAGTAGTGCTGGTTTTCCTCCAAATGAATTATTATCTTATGAAAGGTAAGTGAAGGTGCCAATTCCTTGAAGAGATGAAAGTTTGTGGGCACTTGAGGGCATGAAGGGTTGGAGAGGTAAGAGCTCCGTCAAAGGCAATAACGTTAATTGCATCACTCAAAGTGAGGAGTGCTCCCTTCACAAAACTCCAGTTCTCAAGCCAGAGGCCCAGGGGCAGCTACACATCTGGGACCCCTGCTGTGCTCAAGACTGGTCCGCCTTCTGTCTGACCATGGCAGGGCCTGGTGGCATTGAGGGCTTGGCACGACCTGCCGGACTAACTGGGAAATGCCCTAGGTTCAGACAAAAAGCAAAACCAGGTTTCGCCAGGCACTTTCCCTCTTCGCTCTGAGCTTATTCGTATTTCAAAGAAATTTCATCAACGTGTCTCTGATTCTGTTCAGTTAACTCATCAGAAAGATGCTGGGGAGACACTCTCAGTCTGCAGTGAGTTCTAGGGCTTTCTTTCTGCATGTTTTTCTTCTCTGCAGCAACCCTAACAACCCAAGGGTTGAGCAAGCACATGTGACGCTGCTCGTGCCTTTGGTGGGATAGAAACTCCATTTAACCTCACAGTAGGACCCTGTGGGGCCCTAGTGACGTGGAGGAGATTCAGATCCAGTGAAACGTATGTTTCGCTGGAACCGTGAAGACGGGAATCTGTCCCTCTTTGTCTGCCCTCCGTGCACTTTCTGCTCTGCTACCGAGAAAGCTTAATATCGCAGGGCAGGAGTTAGAGAAGGAGTAAGTGTACTAGATGGTGACCAGGAAACTAAGAAGCCACGAGCTGGTTTTGATCCACTGAAGGAAGGCAGCAGAATGCCAACGTGGCCGGCGGGGAACCTGGTTGTCACAGGTGCTGAATTCTGTTACTTCCTATGATCCATCTTTAGGTTGGACCATGAGATGACTGTAGAATAAACAGGGTTTCAGGCCAGTGGGACCAAAAAAGCAGAAGATAGAGGATCCACTGGAGGCAGCTCAAAGCCTAAGTTCGAAACCACCTACACCTGCCCTTATAAAAGAATATGTTTAGGCAAAATGTTAGATACAAGAATATGTTTAGGCAAAATGCTAAATACCCCAAACTTCCAGAATCAAATCTAATGGCGAGAAATGTTATATCTTTGAACCACATGCGGCAAAGCATGACACATCACACACCCCTACAGGGACATATTACTTGAGTAATCCCTAATTATAACATGGTTTATAAGTTAGAAATCTCAAGATCAGGCTACAGACTTGTCCAGTTGTCAAGTTCCTATGAGATAAAAAAGGGTCGATGTATTTTCCAAAAGCACATCCAGAAACTAAAAATTGTTCCCTACGTCAGTGTGGAGAAAGATCCAGGAATACTGGACTTCGAATGCAGGTTGGGGAAGCCCATGGGCAAGATGAAGGCTGTTGCTTAATAGCCACTTGACCTTGGCTGTCCATCCCCAAAGAACCACTGGGTACCATTTTTGTCCCACAAATAGTCACCCTGAGAATGGAAGGAGAATGTAGGTGTACAGTTAGTTCTGACCAGTAACAAGACCAGAGTGTCACTTACCCACATCCTCAATAAGGAAGGAGTGTGTCTCCGCATTCACCTTGATGTATTTAAGACTTTTCAGTGACTTCCCATAGGCAATGTTGTAATGCTCCACGGGTCTACTGGTAGCATCTTTGGGTGGGTCCCACGTGACTTTCAGGCCCATTTTAGTGGACAGCAGTTTCACATGCCTTGGCTTCAGTGGGTGGTCAGCTATGCAAACAGCGCAACTATCAACTCACGGGAAGGGCAGATTGGGAAAACGAATTTTTTCCAATGTTCTCTGACATGGTTAGCAAAAGAGCAAATGACTCTCAATCTGTCTGATCCTGAAGCCTTTAAGTACCATCACATTTGGACATCATTACAGTGCGACAGCAAAACAGACATACCAAACCTACAAGCTTTTATGTATTTCAGGGAACTGTGGGTGGTAAATTTAAACCAAAAGTAAAACAAATCAAAATAAACTCTAGGCGTTCCCCAGCCTGATCCTGTTGCCTTGCTAGTGCAAGATTAACGCAATAGTAATTTGACATATTCTCCAGAAGCATTCATGTATTAAATAAATTCTTAGGATTTTACATGGTACGGCTGGACAATCTTTCAAACAACTCTGAGATGAATAACATAGAACTCTCATGATCAGGAAGAATTTCCATTGTATCCAAAGTGAGATAACAGAATCATTCGTTTCCACAAAGAAAACAAACCAAGATCAACACCTTGAAAGAGAGGTAACCCACTGGTTTTACCTGCATGTGGCTAATTTAAATGTTTCCATATCTTGTCCCAGAAGAGGAAGGACAAATTATGAAGAAGCACATTTTTATCTCCAGTTATGAAGTTCCAAAAGAGTGTTCTTGATTTTCAAAAATAACCAAAATGAAACATAATATTTTGTCAAACAAAATATCTCAGCTCATAATGTAACCGACATTGCAATGCAACGTAACATAAACAGATGCTAATATTCACGCAACAGTCAATTCTGGGGCAAATCTGGATCTGAAACTGATTATTCAATGATGCAAGGCATTCTCGGGGGGGGGAAGTAATCTTAAAAATCCAGAAACATTTAAACTTAGTAACATTAAGAAAAATGAATTTAGACTCTCATAGAAGAAGAAAGGGAAAAAGGAGTGTTTCGTGATAACATATAGATTGGTTAGTATATGACTGTAACACCAATGAAGATTCTGAACAAAATAAGTATGGCTGATTCTAACATATATCACTTATTCTTCCCAAAATTACCCTGCTGCCTCAGGAGTAAAAATGATAAAAGGAGAGAACTCCTGGGACCCCCCACTAAAGAAGTTCAAGGAATGAAAAAATAGAGTATGAATATAATAATTTTCGAGGCACTAGAGGAAGAATGTCCACTTTGGAGACAAAAACACAGTGTCAGAAGCTGAGCACGGACCAGACCCCAGAGAGCATTCCTTCCGCAATGTCAGAGGTGAGGGTCCTGTAAACCCGAGATGGGAGAAAGCACAGACAAGAAGCTTAACACCATCGGGGAAATTTTGAGTTGAGGAGACATTAAAGACAGCACACTAGTGAGTTTCTGGATATTTAAAGTTAGCAATCATGGCGACTCTGCCATAATTTTCACTGACCCTTCCTCGCCTACGAGAAACTTTTCAGGATTTACTTTGTCTGAGGACCGGGGCTCCCTTTCCTCAGTTTCCTTTATTTCTCCCAAGCCTTCACTACAAAAACCTCCCCTCCTTCTCTGCCACGTGTTTGACCTTTTCTAGTTGCAATCCCCATTTCCCACAATAGCAGAAATCATTCCCAGGAATCCAATATTTCACCCTGACCAAAATATCGGTGGAAACAAAGCAAGGACTCCAACACCACGAAAGGATGTTCATGGTTAGGTGATCCTCCTAAGGAAGAAAACAAATGAATGAATAAGTGAATAATGCTTTTCTTTACAGTTCAATTCCAAACCTCCCTTCAGACAGATGGTCTGAAATGTGAGACTTGCGAAGCCCTAACCCCATCACGTTTTCCTCTGGGTGCGAGTGATCCAATCAGTACACGACGGCCTGGGTCTGAAGATGGTTTCTGTTCATTACTGACATCTGAAAAGAGGAACGATCTATAAATATGCTCATTGTTCATTCCTGCTCTGCCTTACATCTGCCCTGGACACAGCATGGAATAATTTCTAAGTCACATGAGGAGCGCAGTCAAATGGTTGCATCAGCCCAGCACAGGGGAACATTCAAAACCTCAAGGAGCTCCAGTAAGATGAGGAAAGTAAAGAAGAGCAAGAGGCAGGTCCCCCTGGGTCGCCAAAACCTAATGCACATCACTGCGTTCCGCTTACCCCATCAGTTTCCAAGTGTGTCCATGCATGAGCTTGTTTGTTCTCCTCTTGCCAATGATCAAGAACCATCAGTGTGTCTCAACTCGATAACTGCCTGTATCACCACTGTGCACTAAGAAAAAGGCCATACGGTGCAAAGCAACTCTAAAGTATAAAAATGGGACAGGGAAATGGACAGGAAAAGGGGGCTTGTTGAGTGCCTACCACCTGCCACCCTCTGCCCTGAAACTTACACTGCAATAGGTGCTCTTAACACACACAACCTGAGAGGTGTTACTTACTCCCTCCATGTGGCAGATGAAGAAAGCAAGGCCTGGAACAGAGAGGTTAGGAGAACTGCCCAGAGTCACACAGCTGTGTGGAACAGGGGTGGAACCGAATGCAAATCCTGCTGTGTCCACAGCTCACAGACCCTCAGACTCTGTCCCTGCTCATAAATGACCAATGACCACACTCATGGAAAATTAATTTAGGAAGCCACTAGTATCCTAAAACCAACTGTGAGGCCTCCAGCTGCGTTCATCATTTGCTCCACCATCTATCCCACCTTCCCAGCCGTTTTCCCCTCTGGGGGGTACCCTGCATTCACCTACAGTCACCTTGCCTCCTGCTACCTGTACTCATCCTCTCTTCTCTCTGGAAGGAACGGAGTAAGTGAACAATACTTGCATTCTTATAACAAAATCTTAGGCCAAAGGAACAACTTTCTAATGGTGACATTGTAGGCCTTGGACAGTTACCTAATAAAGGTCGTTTTTGAACACGAAGACCTTTGGGGACCCTGGAATCATCCCTTAGAGGCAGCCTTAGGGTCAATCTGCTTGTAAACTCAGTCCTGAATTTAAGATTCTCCAAAGGCTTTAGACCAATGTACCATAACCCGTCCCCCCACCCAACTCCCCAACACACACACAAATTGGGCCAAGTAAACGAAATACTACAGTGACTTAATTAAGCGACATTTTCATTCCCTGGATTCTCATCAACTCTGATATTTAAAATTGGTATCATTGTCGATGCTGCCTAGTCAACATCACCCATGCCTCAGAAAGGCTCGGACGAAAAGAATAGGAGGGGGCTAAATGACAGGAAATCTGTGGTCATTCCAGGCCTACCCCTCCCTCCCCCCCCCAAGTGCCCGCGCTCTGAGAGTATTCATCAAACCAGCCTCTATCTAAGGAAGAAGCAGGTACAGATCAATGTGCGTGAACTTGGATTACTTGACAGAAGACTTATTCTTGGGGCTAGAAACACGGCAGTTCGTTCTATTCGTGGTCATCGTTCTGTAGGTCTCGTGACTTCATTCCTTAAATGTGAAGTAGAGACATATGGAGCGTGAAATTGGTTTCAGGGTCTGCAGACTGCACTCTGGGTTCCAGATCAGCATTCCGGTAGCGTAAAGTGGATACATGACATACACTGGCTCCTTCTTTATTTTTAAGTGTTCTTAGAAACTTTGAACAGACCCTCCTGTCTGCTAGATAAATGAAGCACAGAACCCTCTTGTAATACTTTTCAGTATTCTCATCTGATGAAGATGATACAGGGGTATATTCTTTAAAGCCATGTATGCCACAAACAGCTTCTCCAAAGAGAAGAAGGACAAACCCAAAGTCAACAGAACAGGAATCACATGACCCAGTACAGGGGATGCTGGGAGGGCACCTCACAGAGTGTGTGACAGGTTAGGGCTGTGACAAGCTGTTTTTTCATCTCCACAGAAGGCAAAAGGAGGACGTGAGCTCAAGCTGCACCCTAAGGGATTTCAGAGGAAACAAAAAGAATTTCCTGTCCGTGTCCTTCCCCATCACCCCCCATTCGAGGCTGTCTTTGATGGAGATAGACGGTAAGGTGCTCGAGACAGAAGCAGCGGCCTGCAGAGTCCGCTATGACTCGATCAATTTCATACCATGATAGAGTCATCCTACAGTTCATATCAGTAAACCTCACCCAGATTCAAGAATGTTTTACCAGGTACTGAGCGGCAAAATGGTATTTTGATGATATATCAGACGCCTGGTAATTGCCAAGCTAGACATCTCCATGCCATGGCTCCCATGAGACCTCTCTTGGTCCGTTTGAGAATAAAAAGTAGGGACAGTCAGCACCCAGAGTTCTTACTTTGGTCTAAGCTCCAAACTCCAGGTCTCATTCAAGAGGGCCCTAGCAGGTCAATTTGGTTGAAGGGTCCAAGTATGGATCCACATCTGTTCAAGGATGGATTTCAAGATTCCAAGGGCTCTGCAATGTCGGTCCTCAAAGAGTCTGCAGAGTGGCCTCAAGGGATTCTCCAGGGCTGACGAAAGCCCCCGGGAAGGCTGGGTCCAGAGCTAGGTCCCACGGCTGGCCTGGTCTGCCCAACATAGTGGACAGGGCTCAATCCCTCACCTGCCCCTTCCCCACCTCCCCACTCTGGCACCTCTCTGGGCATCGGATACTGACCACACACTCAGTACTCACTTAAACGGCTAATGGGTTGAAGAGAAAGACGTTAGGACGGTTTAGACTAATGAGGTCAACCGAGGGTCCCCAACCCAAACACCTCCAAAGACAGGAAGATGAAACAAATAAGTGAAGACGTATTAGGAATGTAACACTCCGACCAGAGGCACAATTTACTTTCTGGCACCTGTCGACCAAAAGGAATTCAGGATCCAGATTGTCCAATATTCTAGGGAGTTTTTTCTAAGAAGCTAGAAATCCTGATTTTTGTGTGAAGTCTCCCAATTTTATACTAATTCACTTAAGTTTTAAGAAACACACACACACACACACACACACACACACCCCTCAGCTGGCCAGACTCAGTCCACTGGCAGCCGGCTGGTGACCTCTACCTTAACTCCAGAAGAAACCATTTAGTTGCTGATCCTGACAACTTCCCAATGTCCTGTGTGAATGCTGAGACTCCCGTGGGAGTTTGGGTCCATCAGTAAGGGCGCCAGGTCAAGGTACATATGCTAAAGTCTGGAGAAGAACCAGCACTAACCCAGCCCCCGAAGGCTTGAGGTATAGATCTGTTCAAGGACTCATTTCCCACCTCCAGAATTCCCTCTCTCTCCCAAGAGACCCAAAAGCTGTGAAAAAAACTTGCCTAGGCTCCAAGGAAGTAAGGAGGACCCATCTCAGGATAAGTCTAGGGAGGGGAGTGTGAGGTGCTACCTAGGCTTCAACTACTCGTACAGTCAATGACTTCCACATGCCCAGCTCTGCCCTAACCATCCCAGACGGAGAGTCCCTACTGCCTATTTGACAGGCCCACGTGAGTTCCAAACTGAACGTGTTGAAAATGAAACTCTTGGTTCAGACTCACCACCCATCCTTAAGGATACACACCTACCTGCAACAGCTGGAAATAAATATGTTCCTAGAAAGGGAGCTCTGTCAAGGGCTACTTCTCAGATTAAGAGAAGGAAAGTTCAGAATCCATTCATACAATGAATCAAGGATAAAAGTGATTCAAAAAAATGACACAATCCATGGGGAAATCCTGCTCAAGACTGTGATTCAGAATAGTAACCGGATCTTTCTGGATCCAAGGTGTTGTGTTTGTTTGTTTGTTTTGCTTTGTTCTACTTTTAAAAAACACCTTCCAGTTACTTCATTACATTCTCCAGACAGGCAAAAAGAGAAGGGAAGGGAGATGGATGGCAGACGTGAGGGAGAAGTTGTGAGACCACCATTAAGCCACCTGCATGCTTCCTCTGTACCTGCTCCATCACAGCTTTCCAAATTGACTGACTTTAGTCAAATCCGCTACACCAAAGCGTTGGCACACAGAGTTCAACGAATATCAGAGGAATCAATGAATACTTTGAGCTGGATTTACGGTCAACCTACCATCTAGAAACAGAACAGCAGCTGAAAAACAAGCTCAAATCCTTTCATTCCTGTGACTGCACTGGACAGAGCAACCTCTCACAGAATCATCTAGACAAGGAGGCTACCCCCCAGCTGAGGTAGGAAAATCCACTGATAAAATGTTAGTTGGTAGAACCTAATATTTTCTGAGACAATAACTGACACAGTCATTACAAGAAAAATAAGTATTTCTTCTTTGAGTTTTCTACTGCATACTTACTGAGGGAAATGACTCAAACGATAGTTTCATTTGACTTGAAAATTAAATCTGAAAAATAGATTTGTATCTCAAAACTCACGGTCATATTGTACTACACAATTTATAGGTTGACATTAAATAGCAATGATGCACAATGATGAAAAAGGGCCTATATGTTTCTCCTGAGCTGATAAATAACAGATCACATGCAATTTTATCTCACCTGACTAAATGTGTGAAGGAGCTTTTCCAGGATTTGAAGGGTAGGGGACAAAAGCGGTCCTTATGAACACTTGAGCTCAACCAATTTGAGAAAGTAGATAAAGGAGTCAGAAATCAAACTATCAGGTTTATTACTGAGGAGGCTGCACTGGAGAAGGTGGATCTAATGTGTGACCTCCATCGTGCCTCCCGTCCCTCCTCCCGTCCCTCCTCCCGTCCCTCCTCCCGCCTCCAGTTCTGGGTAGACACAGGTGAGCCTGCAGAGCAGACTAGCTCAGGACCACTGCCTCGCAGGTTGGGCGAGAGCAACAGGCCTGGGCCTCCACCCAGCGCTCCCCATGGGTAAGCAGGATTGGAGCCAAACGCAGCCTTCCTACAGCAAAGCAGGCTCCAAGAGGACACCTGTGTGCCTGTCTCTTCTAATTCGTGAATGCCACCGAGTAGAGAAAGTAGACCAATGGAGACTGGGCTCTCACCACTCACCCCTCCAATCAGCACGCCTCAAGGAGGGGAGGGAGAGCAGGATGAGGACAGAGGCCAAAGCAAACATGAAGAGAGGACAATGGAAGTCCCGGAGCATCCCCAGAAGCTTGTTCCCTCAGCCCACTGGGCATGACCTCAACCTGAGGTCAAGTGTGGCTGCCTCTTCAGAGCGAGGGTCAGGACCACTTGCCCCCCCTTCAGAGCCTCCCCCAGTACTAATCACTGTCCCACCATGTATCTTTCTGGGGTCGTAGGTGGGGACTGCCCGCCCCCAGGTCCCCAAAAAGTTCTGAAATGAGGAAGGCTCATTCTTTAACCAAGTCCAAAGCCAAGTTGACCTCTAGCCTGAAAATCCACTTCTGGCCTTTTCTATTTCAGTCCCAAATTTTGCCCACCTCATGGTGTCCAAAACAGCCCACGGGATTTCAGCAACGAGATGAAATGACAAAATAAAGATACTCTGAAAATATAATACTAGCAACATAAAAAAGTCCCCGTTTCAATTTGTCTCTCCTATTACAAAAGTCCCAGGGGAAAAAAGTCCAAGAGTGAAGGCTTCTCAGCCTCACAGCTTAAATAAAATAGAAAGATTTGAAGTCCAAATTGCTTTATTCCCTTACTTCTTATCCTGTTTCGCCTCAGCCAGAAGAGATTCATTCAAATGCCCGGAGGGGCTCAGGGTTCTCTCAGAACTGCAACCTCTGCCATCTTTCACTGGAACTGGTGTCGATTCTTCAGGATTCCCTGGACTAAAATTAATTGAATCCAAAGTCTCTCAGCTCCCTACATTCCTAAAGAGTCCTAATAAGACCCTAAAATCTCTGCAAGGCAGGGAACCAAAAATGTGCTGTGTGAAGGACACATATTATTTTTCTCTACCCAGTGAAGCCTCCCCCAGTTCTCTGGTAACAGACCTCTGGTCCTGTGACCCAGCCAACCCCAAAAACTTCACAGGAATTGTTCTCACTGGAGCTGGGCGCTGAACACTGCCTTTGCTCTCGGTTGGCATTGTGGGTGACCAGTTCTTGCTGTCACACAGCGAAGAGACCAGAGACGGAGAGAAACAGTCTGGGCACCCCTAAGACCAGCTCGACCCCTGCCCTTCCCAATGTACGGTTCCACAAGCCATGAATTCTGGAATTTAAATTAGTTCGAGTTGGGTTTTCGCCACTTGCAGTCAGAACCTAAATGGATTTAGAGCCTATTAATCAAAGTCTTCTATGGAAGTCAAAAATAACTTTTTTGAAGCTACCCCAGCAGCCAGTACATTTGGTCACAAAAGTCTGCCAGTGCAGACACACCCAAAGAAATTAAGGCAAATACCAGCCAGGGATGGCTGCCATTCTTAGCTGAGGGCGCCTCGTAGCCCACCCAGTCTGGCCGTGGAGGCCGAGAAGCAGGAGAGGACAACCTTGGTTAAGGAGAAAACCCCCAAAGGAATGTTAAAAGCCTTGGAAATAAACTGGCCCCCTAAAACCCCAAAATGCTAAAATTATTTCTTAAGTATACCAAGGATTGCTCTTTAATGCAAAAAAAACCCTTCAGGTTTGTGTAAGTCTCTCTACTGCTTTTTTGTCTGAAATTCAAGTTTGACTTTCCACTGAAAACCGCCAAATACTTCCCAGACTCTGAAATGAAGAAAACACAGATCTCAGTGTAACCACAAATGTTTGACCAAAAATCCAATCGATACGCCAAAAAAGGTTAGGACGTACTGAAATTGCAGTGTAGCTTGGGAGAGGAAGCAATGTGATCTACAAATCTGACTATGATTCCCGGGAAAGCTGGAAAAATTCAACAATTATCCATAAGATACCAGACAGCACAGGGCTATCCAGAAATGCAGAAACAACCGGATGGTTGGAAGCATGTGCGCAAAACACTGAAACGACTGCTTTTTAAATAATTTTTCAAATGGATGTTGGGATTCTATTTGCCAAATAGTTATGACCCTTCCCTTCCAAAAAAAAGGGGAGGGGGGAAGTACGTGGTGTTTTGCAACTGTGCGAAGTAAAACTGATACTAGTAAAATTTACAGGTGGCTGATTGAGTTTTCCACCTGAAAATCTGGGGTTGGGTAGACAGAGTCAGAGTATGAAAATAATGGCCTGGCTCCTCTTCTGACATTTCACGCTAGGCATGGGGTTCCATCAAAGTGTTCCCCACGGTCGGCACGGTTCTTTAGGTATAACTGAATAAAAAATGAATCCAAACTCTAGATCTTTGGGGTCTTTAAACGTAAAAAACACTCCAGGGAGCTGAAAGAGCTTTGCAGACAGAGCCTCTGAGCCCACCATGGGGATCCACACAATACCGGCCTCACGCAGAGAGAAACACCAAGGCAAGCACATGCTCCGGGTCGCTCGGGAGGTCAAGGGTAGCCAGGGCTCTCCGGACTTTACCCCTGGTTCACATCCCTCAAAACCCAGTCAATTTCTCCAGGTTAATAGTGACTTACTGGATTCTACATTCTACCCCATGCCCCCAAATATGGCAAATATGTCCTGTCGTATTTACCTGGTAAGGGTGTTATGTGAGTAGAGAAGCTAGAAGATTCCAAACGGCCCGGGCAGCTCTTGTGTGTGGCTGGAGCATCAGTCCCGGTTTCCTAATGGCCAGAGGGGCCAGCCGGGCCCTGGGTGCAACTGCACCCCTGCTCACCACGCCAGCAGCCTCTGCTAAACCTGAATTCCCCCGCAAGGTCCCTCGCCCCTCAGGCATTTTCCAGTATTTTGATAACAACAAAGCATCATTCTATTCAATGGAAAAGGCCGAATTCATATGCGTACATGCCACTGTGCTTATAAGGGTGCTGGATGGTCACTGAATACAACTGTGAATCACATTTTTTCTCCACTAGCTCAAAGAAGCCAAATGGTGAAGCCATCCAAATCTCAAAATTCGAGCCACTGGCTAGTCTTTAAGTAGAGTTTGTCTGAGTCCACTTCCATCCTCTCTCGCTGGCAGCACCACTGCACCCGCATCCAGCTGTGTGCAAGCCTCCTCCACCCTGCGCAGGCTTCAGGCAGCCTCGTGTCATGGGCTGAGCCGATCCCCACACTTGGCTTCGGGAAACTACTCCCCTTGGGGGCTGCACACAAGCTGGTCACGCCTGAGGCCGCCAGGCACTCCTGTGGGCACACGGGGACTTCCCAAGGGAAGAGCCCAGTGCCACATGGGCAGCGTTTTCTCCTTTGTCCCCTTCTCCACAGGAGATGGCCCCCAACTTCCCAGCCAAGGCCACTTGCACCCTCAACACAGCCACAGTCCCTTGATGCTGGTAAACAACGCTGTCATTCCAACACTCTCGCATCACCTCAAGGGTTAACAGCTCCCGATGGACAAAGTTTGCTTAGAATGTTCTAGATTCTAGGTTGTTTGTTTGTATTTGGGGGGATACTGGGGTGAAGAGTGGAAGCCAGAATACTTGCTAATATAGTTTAACCTCATTTTATTCCCCTTCATTATCTTCTCTCTTTCTTCTCTCCTGACCCCCAGCACCTTGGGAAAGATCTACAAAGCAGAAAAACACAAAAACTGACCCAAAAATGAAGCAGCAAAGAATTCTGTTTCAAAACAAACAGCAAGCCACAAAGCCAAAGTCAAATTCTCAAGCCCAAAGGATACTCTTAAAATGAATCTGCCTTTTCCCTCAGGATGTTTTCTGAGACGTTTTAAGTTGAATTTTTATTAGTCCCACTCAAGCCAAGTTTCCCAACTAATTAAGAACAGTTTAGCAGTTTGCATTGAATTCAGAAACTGCTGTATAGACACTGTGGGTGGGGTGCCCAAGAGCCATGCCCAGCTTCTTCTTCCTCCCTTGCCTTCTTCTATAGTAGAGGCTGAGATACTGAATATTTATGACACTTCAGCTTCCCCTATAGCTAAGGGTAGTCATGTGGTCAATTCTAGCCAATGACATATGAGAAAGTTGCTGCTGCCACCTCCAGGAAGGCATTATCAAAGGGTCTGGATCTGCTGTCCTATGCTTTTGCCTTTTGTATCTTCCTCCATTTCCCCCTCCCCGGGATGTCAATGTGATACCTGGAGATGCAGCAGCCATCTTGGAACATCAATCAAGTAACAAGTCTGAGGACGATGACCTGGCCTGGGGTGGCAGAGTGGAAATACGAAAAGATCCTGGGTCCCTGAGAACCTCTCTGCTCCCGAGTTTATTGGTGAGTAAGATAAACAATTCCCTAACCTGTTGAGCCACTGCTCACCAGATATCGTGCTATCAGCAGCCCAATCCATTGCTACCCGATATCATCATTTCTGGATCCATAGAAACAAATCACTTTTTCTCTTGATTTCTAAATGAGAACTGCTTTAACTTTAATTTCATTCTGTTTGTTGTTTCTAAGGGATCCACTCCAGGAATTTAATTTCTTTTTTGGTTTTACACATTTGTGTGTCTTTTTTTTTTTTTCACACACACTGAGGAATTTAATTTTGAC
This sequence comes from Monodon monoceros, assembly GCF_005190385.1. Classification (NCBI taxonomy): domain Eukaryota; kingdom Metazoa; phylum Chordata; class Mammalia; order Artiodactyla; family Monodontidae; genus Monodon; species Monodon monoceros. The sequence continues at coordinate 80,466,502 of NW_021703771.1, read as the reverse complement.
GACGTCAATGATTTATTTGTCAGTATGCCATGGACTTAAGTAGTCCTACCCATATCATGATGCAGCCAGAAAGGGTGAACTTAACCAGCAGAGCTGGCAGAATTTGAACATTAGGAGTTAAGGTTTTAAAGCCCTTGTGGCCATTTTATTCAGGAACCAAGGTAACCAAAAGCTACTATTCCAGAGACAAAAACAAGAATTCTTCCCCATCTAAACCACCAGCTTCCCAGAATGGTTTAGGGAAATGGAATTGGAGGAATTCCACAGACATATTTATCTATGACAATAGGAAAACAAGGGACCCTAAAAAGAAAATGCCTAGATGTGAGAAGGGATATAGGACTCCTCCCTGCTGCTGAATGGCATCGGAGACCCTACAAGAAACCAGTACTTTCCAGGCTTTTGTGGGATCTTTTGCACATTCTTCAAATTCAATTCGCAGCTGAGAAATAGCTGGTGCAGCTTAGACTCAGCCTACTACAAACTGCTTGACATGCCAGCCAAAAAAAAACTCCCTGAAAATTCATTCCTTGTCCCAGAATGTGAAAGTCATTGTCTAACTATGTTAAACACTTGGGCATTACTGTCGCTATAATCACCGCTCATCTTACTCAGAAAGCTCCCTGAAAAATACCCTTAGAAGAGAGGCCAAGCAAATGTCTGTGGACAGGAAGGTATGAAACAGAGTAAATGAGGCAGACATGACCAGAAGCCAACCCCACATGGACCCAGTGACAACCCAGATTGCTAAGGATAATCACTTTCTGAAACACGTTTTCATATTTAAAATGTTTTAATATTTCAGATAATCACTTACTGGTTACGAATGGGCAGAGGCCAACCATCTACCGATGAAGATGAAAAAATGCGCAACACACCCAATGAGCAAAACGTTTTAAGTTTTGCAATGGGACCATTTGTGAAAAGGAAAAAATAGAGAAGTAAAAGAGAAGGAAGGAAATGAACACTTGTTGTGCAGCTACTCAGTGCCAGCCACTTCATTTACTTCTGCAGCAGGTATCTACTGAGCACCTACTACGTGTCAGATTCTGGGCTACGCACTGGGGATCCAGAGGTGGTTAAAAAGAGTTCACATGACCACAACCACTAGCTCTTGAATCTCCGTAACAACCCAGTGAACTGTGCTTTGGTATCCTCGTTTTTATTCAATATTTTGTTTTTATTAAAGCATAGTTGATTTACAATGTTGTGTTCATTTCTGCTGTACAGCAAAGTGACTCAGTTATACAGGTGTATACATTCCTTTTTTATATATTCCTTTCCATTATGGTTTAACATAGAATATTGAACATAGTTCTCTGTGCTCTACAGTAGGACCTTGTTGTTTATCCATTCTATATGTAAAAGCTTACATCTGCTGACCCAAACAGTATCCTCATTTGTATAAATGAGGAAACTGAGCCTCAGAGAGTTGAGTGACTCGCCAGGGGCGCACAGCTAGTAAGTGATCGTGGTCACTTACTAGACTCAGGCCTGTCTGAAATCATAGACCATATGCTCTTCCTCCTATACCTGGTTGCCTCTCAGCTGTCATTATAACTACAAGGAATAAATGTAGGCCTGGAGAGAAATCAGAACCAAAGGTATAAAACTGAAAGTCATTAGTGGAAGCTGAATTCACTGGGACACATGAGCTCACTGCACTGAATGAGCTCTTGTAAGTGTCAGGAAGATGTCATGCTGCCAAATTCTCCTTCTCGCTCCTTCACTTACGCTGCTTCCAGCAACAGCTGAATCATTCTCCTCGTGGAAGTACCTCTCCTGTCCTCCCTGAGCCACAGTCTCCCGCCTTCCAGGACACCATACTCCCTGGTTTCCCTTTCCCATCACTTGTCTCCTTCAGCAGCTCCTCCCTCTCTGCCAGAACTCAAAACGTTCCAGTGCTTCCAAGCCCCACTCTGGACGCCCCTCTTCTCTGCGTACCCCTCCTGGGCCTTCACTAAGTTAGCATGTCCAGTCCCAGGACTGCAAACACCATCCATGTGCTGATGGCTCCCGAATTCATAACTCTAGCTCTGGCTTTTCCTCTGAGCACCAGAGCATCCAACTGTCTACTTAGCATCTCCAGTGAAACCCAAAGAACACTGGTGTCTAAAGGATGACTGGGACCAAAAAGTTTTAAATCTGAAACGTTAGTGATAAAGGGGAGAATCAGGATTCAAATTGCATCCTGGAAGACAGGAGTGGAGAGGTTTTCAGGAAGAAGGGAATGCCCGTCAGTGTCAAGTCAAGTAAAGGCTCAGAAGAGCTCATTTTTTCTCCCCTTGTTATTAGGACGTGTCCACTCCCATTCAAAGCCCCCCAACCAAGCAAACATGCCACTGATGTTTCACTCTGCAAATATCAAACTTAATTCGTTCCTTTTCTATAGCTACCCTCCAAGGATTTTTGTGAGAATAAAATGTGAAAGAAAATCATATATATACAATGGAATATTACTCAGCCATAAAAAGAAACGAAATTGAGCTATTTGTAATGAGGTGGAGAGACCTAGAGTCTGTCATACAGAGTGAAGTAAGTCAGAAAGAGAAAGACAAATACCGTATGCTAACACATATATATGGAATTTAAGGGAAAAAATGGCATGAAGAACCTAGGGGTAAGACAGGAATAAAGACACAGACCTACTGGAGAACAGACTTGAGGATATGGGGAGGGGGAAGGGTAAGCTGGGACGAAGTGAGAGAGTGGCATGGACATATATACACTACCAAACGTAAGGTAGATAGCTAGTGGGAAGCAGCCGCATGGCACAGGGAGATCAGCTCGGTGCTTTGTGACCACCTAGAGGGGTGGGATAGGGAGGGTGGGAGGGAGGGAGACGCAAGAGGGAAGAGATACGGGAACATATGTATATGTATAACTGATTCACTTTGTTATAAAGCAGAAACCAACACACCATTGTAAAGCAATTATACCCCAATAAAGATGTTTAAAAAAAATCATAAAGCACTCAATAAATGTGAGATACAACAGTAAGCAGAAGAGCCACAGAAGGACCAATGTCACCAATTACAACCCAATAGAAAACGACACGGCAGGATTCCCAGTACCTGGGCTCTTGGCCAGCGCCCCCTCCTCACACAGCAGGAGTGGGCTTTGGGTCCTCGTTTCCCTCAATCTCAGGAAATACGCTTACATAATATACTTATTAGAATTTTTAAATCTTGAGAGTTGAAAGTCGGGTAACCTGATCCAATCTCCCCTCTTCAATCTGCCTATCAACTGCGTGTCTAAAATGGTCTTCAATGCTTTCCATGACTAGATGGTTCTACCCAAATTCCAATAGGTTTCCCCGACCTTCAAGGGTAAACATCTATGAATGTGTTACTCAGTTGGGTGATGCAGGGTTATTAGGCAAGGCGCTGCCCAGGGATACAAGTGAGGTAATCACAGATATACAAGAAAGGCAAAGGTCTTCAGTCTCCTGAGCGAAGCACTACATTGGCATCCAAACGGAAGAGCGAGGGCATCGACAGTAAATATCATCTGGGTGCTGCTAACAATAAACGCTATCAGGGCTCAGACCGTCCTCTTCAGGCTAGGATGATCAGAGAACAAAGTATGGCATCAGTGGAACTCAAGGACAGCCTTTGCTAGAGCTTTCTCCCATGGCCACTGCTTTCCACAACTTGCATTCTAATAGGACATTTAATCTCTTAAGACTCTAACCCAGCCTACCCTTTAACCCTCACAATGTTCCTGAATTGCTCCCTGCAAGGAAAGCTCATTACAACTTCAGAACATCATCAGACCCTATGGAACTCATCCCAGACAGCCCTCATGTTCTACAAGAGACACACAGTCTACTCAGACAGTAGCGGGTGCCTCATCCCCCAGGCCTCTCTCTCCCTGGGTGTTACAGTCAAAATGTCATCATAACCGTAAAATAAGATCAGCCCAGGCCTCAGGAAAGTCAAGGAGCTTGGTGTTCTTTGCCCCTCTTTTCTCTTCCCTTTGACTATGGTCTCCTTGGATACCTGTAGGTATGTATGTGGATTCTGAGAGTTATTCAACGTAAGAAGACGCTTCAATCCTCCCAGTCTATCAGAAAATAATAGAAAGAAATCGTTGGGTAGGGTAGAAAATAGTATTATAAACAGCAGGGCCAGGGAGGCATTACAGCAGAAAGAGAACGTGGTGGCTTTCCGTAACACAAAGAATGTCAGGGAGTCAGACACTCTGGGAGAGCAAGGCTGCCACATCACACCACCTAGAAGACTCCACTAGAGAATACAACCTCGATGAAAGAAAGACAGCAACACATCCCAACTTTTACTAAACAGGAAAGAAACGTAGATTGTGTCGACTTCAAAGTGCACCCGCCAGGCCAAGTCCTCGGACAAATCTGGTGATTTCTCTTGCTGATCTTACGATTCTATGTGTTATCAGTGTAAAAACATTCAGAACTTAACACTCTACCTGGCAGGTGGAAGTTGATCAGAAAGTACTAGATGATCCTGTATTGCTACACTGATCACATTTGATGCCATTATTTATTGTTGCATCCATCCCAACTTCTTTATTAAGTCTTTGGAGCCTGTGCCTTAGAGCCTACAGAGTTACAGAAGACCTGATTTAACTGTTTAACTACTTACTTTATGAACGAAGGCTTTAGCCAGGCTGGATCTATGAATTAGGCTCCCTGAATGTGCGCAGGGGTTTGGAGCTCTGGGTTGACAGTTCAGCACGCGGTGCAACACAGTGACCCATATCTGCCCGCTTCTCAACTACGGCCCAGGGCTGGAAGTTGTGTGAATTCTTTCACCTACTGAAAAGGAACTGTGTTGCTATGAAGGCATACCATATCTTGTGGGTTGAATTGCGTCCTCCAGAAAGATATGTTGAGCCCTAATGCCCAGTACCTGTGAACGGGATTTAGAAACAGGGTTTTTGCAGATGTAATCAAATTAGGATGAGATCAGGCTTGACTAGGGTTGGCCTTAATCCAGTATGACCAACATCCTTATAAGATGACACACAGGGAGAATGCCACGTGACAACGGAGACAGAGATTGGAGTGACACATCTACAAACCAAGAAGCACCAATGATTCTGGAAACCACCAAAAGCTAAGAAAGGAAGGATTCTTCCCTAGAACCTTCAGAAAGAGTATGACCTTGCCCTGCAGATTTCAGATTTCTAGCCTCCAGAGCTACGAGAGAATAAATTTCTGTTGTTTAAAGGGCCACCCAGTTTGTGGCCCTTTGTTAGGGCAGCCCTAGGAAACAAGAATACCATGTAAGTAAAATTCTTCACTCCCGCTGCAGACGGGACTTCCAACACAAGCCAACCCTCCTCAAAATTCGTGTGCTGGGCTTCCCTTGGTGGCGCAGTGGTTGAGAGTCCGCCTGCCGATGCAGGGGACACGGGTTCGTGGCCCGGTCCGGGAAGATCCCACATGCCGCGGAGCGGCTGGGCCCGTGAGCCATGGCCGCTGAGCCTGCGCGTCCGGAGCCTGTGCTCCGCAACGGGAGAGGCCACAACAGTGAGAGGCCCGTGTACCGCAAAAAAAAAAATTTGTGTGCTGACTCCACAGGTTAGAATGAGAGGCAGGCAGGGGCCTGCCCCACACCCACAAACCACACATATCCTGCTGGCCTCAGGTCAACATACATAAAGAGATTGAATGTATATCATATGTAATTAATACCAAAGAAAGCATATCCAATCATTCAGTGAATATTTACTAAGTACCCACTATTTTCAGGCAGCGTTCCAGGCAATGGGGAGAATTCAGTGAACAAAACTGACAAAATGGAGCTTCTGTTCCAGAGGAGAAAGACAGGCAATTACCACCACACTCGTGAAATACGCACTCTCTCAGGTAGTGATAGAGGTTGAGGAGAAAAATAAAACTGGGATAAGAAGTGCTGTGGGGTACGGGTAAGATTATACTGTTAAATGGTGGGGAGGGGTCAGGTGAGGCCTCACAAGATGATACCACATAAGGAACCTGAAGGCGGTGAGGGATATCCCACACATGTTTACGGAAAGTTGTTCAGGCCAAGGGAGCAGCAAGTGCGAAGGCACTGGGGCTGCAAGGTGCCTATAGCGCATTAGGGAAGCAGCAAGGAGGCCCAGGGGCTGAAGCTGATAGTGAGGGAAGGCCTGGTGAGGAAGATGGTCATGTGTAGCCTTGAAACTTGCTAGTCTTCGGTTTTTATCTGAGAGGTAGACGGCTCTGTGACATCATGCATCAGGAGAATCACTGTGATGCTGTTTTTCGGTTTTTTGTTTGTTTTTTTTTTTTTGCGGTACGCGGGCCTCTCACTGTTGTGGCCTCTCCCGCTGCGGAGCACAGGCTCCGGACGCGCAGGCTCAGCGGCCATGGCTCACGGGCCCAACCGCTCCGCGGCACGTGGGATCTTCCCGGACCGGGGCACGAACCCGTGTCCCCTGCATCGGCAGGCGGACTCTCAACCACTGCGCCACCAGGGAAGCCCCTGTGATGCTGTTTTAAAAACAGAGTGTAGGGGAAGAGGGCAGGAGCCGGGGACCAGTGAGAAGGTTATCGCAATAATCCAGGTAAGGTGGCTTGGACCAGGGTGGGCGTAGTACTTCCCTGCCATGCCAAATTACTCACCATTATATCTCAGTACACACAAAATACCTGCAAACTAACTGTAGTGATCTCAAGCAGAATGGGCAAAAATATATACTTTTTAGGGCTTCCCTGGTGGCACAGTGGTTGGGAGTCCGCCTGCCAATGCAGGGGACA
>NW_021703771.1:80413143-80459360 GCF_005190385.1 Monodon monoceros | reverse complement strand
TTTTTTTTTTTTTTGGCCCTAGTTCCCTGACCAGGGATTGGAGCCCCCTCGCCCCCTGCAGTGGAAGCTCAGAGTCTTAACCACTGGACCACCAGGGAAGTCCCTGATATGACATTCTTGAAATGACAAAATTACAAAGATGGAGCACAGATTAGTGGTTGCCAAGGAGGAGGGGAAGGGAGGTGGGCGTGGCTATAAAAGAAAAGCAGAAGGGGTCCTTCCGATGGAATGTTCTGCATCTTGACTGTGGTGCTTGCACAATCTACACGTGTGCTGAAATTACACAGAAACACACACACAAAAGCACGTGAAACTGGTGAGCTCTGAATAAAGTTGATGACTTGCACCAGTGTCAGCTCCCCGACCAGGGCAGTGCACTGCGGTCACACAAGATGTGACCTTCGGGAGAAACTGGGTGACACAAGGGAATCTACAACTCTCTGAAAATAAAAACTTTTAAAAACTATTTAAAAAAATGACCTTTTACACACATAATGTTGTCCGAAGTCCTGACCCTTCTGCCTGGGGAAATGCTCCCGTAAAGTTGTCTTTACACTGACCTACAATAAGGACAGTAAGCCCCCCTGGTCTCCGTGTGACAGGTTCACCCACGCTCTCCACTTTCTAGGTGGAAGCATCAGTGTGACGACCACACAGCTGGGCCATCGCTAGTCTGGAGAGCCTGAGCCTTCGCTGTAGAGGATTCTGTTTTATAAAACACTATGAGGATGAGGTGGTGCTGCCCTCGTGAGATTGTGCCAGCAGCCTTCCCCTCTGTCGACCCAAAGTACCCATCGGTGTCAACAGGTCTGGTTCTTCAGATCCCAGCCAGCAGGGCCCGCCTGGCCGGGGCCGCCCTCACCTGGCCTGGCCTGGCTCGGGTTGTTCCTCTGAGCTCCCAGGAGGCCACACGTGACCAAGCAGGTCTCCCGCCTCTTTGGCCCTGCCCCGCGCTGGGTGGTCCAGCTGCGGGTGACTGTCAGTGGGACTGCGTCTGCAGACAAATGCGGTGTCGTCTCAAATTAGGAGCCGTGGCTGCATACCTGCTCGGATTGTTTACTACGATGCTAAGTGGTTCCAGCCACAGCACTAGGGTGCAGGGACCCACCATCCACCCTTCTCACAACAGCAACACAGGTGCATCCCCGATCCGTGTCCTCTGGCTTTGGCCAACCATCTGCCTGCAATGAAACAATACAGCTGTCCTGGACCTTCCAGTCCTAACACGCATCACACTGCCTGTACCCTCCCCTGCCCTCCCCATGCCTGTGCTGTCACAGACGGACTGTGTGTACTGGACTTGGCATTCCTATGCTTGCTGAATGAATGAATGGACACCTTCCAATGGAAACTCCCACAAAGTGAGAGCTGGAAGGGGCCCTTCTCCAGATCTCTAGTCCAATCCCCTAATTTCGCAGATGAGAAAACTGAGGCCTGAAGAGTCATGACCTGCCTAAGGTCACAGTGCAAATGAGCGGCTGGGTCAGGGCTACTGGAGTGAATGAAGAGCTGTGACACCAGAGAATAATTCCTAAAAGACAAATCCCAGCATTTCAATGACGCATCTCTTCTGAGAAGTCTGAAACCCTTCACGCTCGTAGTACTACAGTCTCACCAGGTGCAGGTCTGTCAACCCCACAGATGAGCTGCTCCTGCTTCTCAGCGCTGGTCCTTGATTTAACCCTCCGCTGTAATCAAACTTGAATTCTGGGAGCCTTCTGGTGAAAATCCAAGGCCAGCGGCTCAGGGTTATGAATTCCATCATACAGGTCAAACATTCACAGAGAAGCCCTGTGTTAAAGGTTGAAGGGTTCATGTAACAAACTAGACACAGAGCACTGGCCTCCAGGGCCCACTAAGTAAAGGGCACTTCCCACAATAAGGATCTTGCTTATATCCAAATGCCAAATCGATTTCGCAACAGGGAATAGGGTTCACTAAAACCCCATCTGAAGTTAAGCCCTACCAGAGTTTAACATGCCTCCGTGTACGACAGAATCATTTCTCAACAGCAATGTGACCAAAGCACAGATTTGGAAGGGCATCCAGAGCAAATCAGAAACGGTTGTACCGGCCTAACGAAGAGACCAACATAGGAAACGTCCAAGCCAGCGGGAGCTGGGGAGTCTGCAGGAAGAACATGGGGTCTCAATCCAGGAGACTGGAGTCCAAATCCCAGGACCACCACTCAACTAGATGTCCGACTCTGGGACAGTCCCCTCGGGGTAAGATGAGGATGTTACCAACTTCACAAGGCTGCAGTGAAAATGAAATGACATGACACACAGGGAAATGGTAAACTGCGGCACTTTTAACTGCCAGTTCATATTAAAAAGAAAGTCGATGCACAACCTAAGAACTCCTCATAAAGATGAACACAGGATTAACTAGACTGTACTTTAAGGATTATGATGATGTTATCATTTTATCATGGCCTCCACATATAGGAGGCCACAGGAGAAGAATTAGCAGCTCTCCAGTTATTTCGGTGCACTTCTAAACCTGTCTTAGGATTTGCATTACTCTCTCTGGTTACAAAGAGAATCCAGTGAGCATGGAGGGGAGATACTGAGAGAGACGGTTTCACCCAAACTCACTCAAAACTGACTTCCAGTGCCCAGGAGGCAGGTACCTCCCCTCAGGGTCCCTTGTGCTCACCCATCCTCCAGCTGCGGCAGCTTTGACCAGCACCTGCAGATATAACAGGGGTACCCCAGCACCTGACCCCAGCTTTAGGTTTAGGCTTCAAATTCTTTCTCACCAATGGGCAACTGAAAATTGCTAACTTGCAGGCAGGTCCACCCTCAGTGAGTGATTTCCAGCTTAATATTTGAAGGAAATATTTATTTCCTTAATATTTGAAGGAAACTCCAATGAGTAGCAAAATTGAAAAAAAAAAAAAAAAAAAGGGCAAACAGGTAACTGAACATGTGTCCTAAGTTTCTTGTCTCTGTAAAGCCCCGGCGACGGTGGCTGGCAACGCGGCGGGAAGGCCCCGAGCGCCCTCTAAGGGCTGTGGACCGCAAGTGCTACCGCCTGCCGGGCCAGGAGCGGAAAAAGGAACTGGGAAAAAATTGTGTCCTCCGCATCTTCCACGTGGCATCACCTAATACTCGGGGGCACAAAAATTCCTTATTCACAATTTCTAAATTTTAATCATCTGATCCATACTGGAGAATTTTCCTTGATAAGATGATACTAATAACACAATTCCCCCAAATTAAATTAAATTCATCTTCTTTGTAACTAAGACAAGGATAATGTCTTAGGAAAAAAGGATGTTCGCCATGTGTTTAACCAATATCTCCCTGATTCCAACTGCTCTAAAATATGTCTACTAAAATAATGCAACAGGGACTACCCTGGCGGCACAGTGGTTAAGACTCAGCGCTCCCAATGCAGGGGGCCCAGTTTCCATCCCTGGTCAGGGAACTAGATCCCAAATGCATGCCGCAACTAAGAGTTCGCATGCTGCAACTAAGGAGCCCGCCTGACGCATCTAAGACCCAGTGCAACCAAATAAATAAATAAATATTTTTAAAAATTATTTAAAATAATGAAATAATATCCATTCTCTGCCCTCAGCTACCCAGTTCTCCCCAAAGGCAGCCAAGGTCTCAATGTCAGATGTATGCTAACATAAATATTCTATGGTTAAAATGTGAATACACGTACATATATATTCTTTTCTCTCCTTTATCTTTATACATTTAAATACTCACATCCATATTTTCTTACTGAAATAAAAGCTTCTGAATAGAAGTTTTATTAGCACTCAAGAAATTCTTAAATTCCATAGGGACCGATGAAAAGAGCTCTGCTCCTTAATCAGCAAATCATGATGGGGCCTTTCCTGAAATGCTTGCATCTAGGCTCCGTTTACCCACACCCTCACCCCTTGCAGTAGCAAAATAATGGTCCCCAAAGATGTGCATGTCGTAACCCCAGAACCTGTGAATGTGTGATCTCACACAGCAAAACAGACTTTGCACGTGTGATTCAGTTAACAATCTAGAGATGGGAGGTTGTCTGATGTAATCACAAGGGTCCTTCTAAGTGAAAGAGGGAAAAGGAAGGTCAGAGTCAGAGAAGGTGATGCATGGATGGAAGTGCAGTGATGCCATTGCTGGAGAGGTCACCAGCTGAGGATCGTGGGCACCTCTGGAAGCTGAAAAAGTCGAGAACCGGATTCTCCCCAGAGCCCCAGGAGGAACAAAACCTTTGATGTTAGGCCAGTGAGACCCATTGCAGACTTCTAACTTCCAGAACTATAAATTTGTGTTATTTTAAGCCACTAAGTTTGTGCTAATTTGTTATAACAGCAACAGGAAACGAATACACCCCTCCACCCCTCACCCCCAACAGGGCCGGTTTTCAGGCCTTTGTGTCTTAAATAGAGCTGTGAATGGTCTTGGTAAGATGATGATCTGGAACTGACCAGTGATAACTTTCCAAGGACATAAATTATCACTCTGCAATTCTATTACAACCTCTAATTCCTACTAATGAATTGTGTGCTCAGTTGACAAATAAAACAGTTCTTTTATCTGGGGGAGGAGGGGCTCCAATGTACAAGATAAAAGGAAAGGGTGTATTCACCCCCTCCTCTCAAAGAGGACAGAAGTAGGAGGGGAACCCTACAGAGCTGCCTGTAGGTTGGGCCACAGGAGAATCTGTGAGGGCTTCTAGAGGTGGAAGGAATATTTCCATTTGCTTGGTCCAGTGGGGATTGACTAACTGGCCCGAAGCCACACAGCAGGTGAATGGCAGTGCTGAGACTCAAACCCAGGCGCCTTGATGTTGAACCTATATCCTTTCTATACGGCAGTGGTTATCAAACTTCCTTTTCTCAGATTCCTATCTACTCTTAAATTAATGAGGATCTCACAGAGTTTGTGTTTTTGTGGATTTTGTCTATCCATATGTACTGACCAGAAATTAAATCTAGGAAGAGGTTAAACTACGTACTTATTAATTCATGTTAAAATAGCAATAGGAAACCATTACAAGCTGACATGACAAACTGTATTTTATGAAAAATAACTGTTTTCCAAAACAGAAAGAAAATGAGAAGAATGGCATTTTTTTGGCATTTTGGCAAATCTCTTTCATAGAAGACAGTGGGATCTCCTATCCGATTATGCCTTCAACCTATTGCAGTGTGTTGTTCTGGCTGAAGTACCTGAGGACAATCTGACCTCATACAGATATGGGAAAGGTATTTTAATAGCCTTACAGATAATCTTGGAAAATCTTTGATACTACACCAAAACTCATCAAGTAGCAGTTTCTTAAAGGTTAGTTGCAATGTACAACCTGAAACCATAAAAAGAATTTTTCACATTTTGTTACATTAAAAATCCACTGGGCTCTTTGGCACGTTGATGGACCTTTTAGCCAGGCAAGATTTTGAAACACTGTGCATCGTTCACTTGGATTTACCAGTTCACTTGCTTACGCAGAGCATCTAAATGTTGACACATTTTATAACACAGTATTTCAAAATCGCATTCTTTTATATCACCACCTATCTTGTTAGAAAAGTTTCTAAGTATTGGGAAGCTTTCAGGTTTAGGACGTTGGAGGTGACATGGCAAAATGCTAATTTTCACTTGACAGCTCAATTTTCTCACTAGCAGTTATTTTACCAGAAGTGGCAGACCGCCTTCATTTTTTGAGATGTCTGTCAAATACTCACGTCAAAATAACTGGTCTGTCTGCAGCCATTCTTTCCGGTAAAGGTGGCGTTCCATGAAAAAAAGCGGCTAGGTCAGCTCACAAGTCAAACTATCACACAACTGCTTCTCTGCGGGATTACTGATGAACTTGGGCAGTCAGCAGAAGTGCTTTAAGTGCCTTTCCCATTTCCTCACACGGAATATTAAAAAGACATGCATACAAGGGTAGATATTTGGTTAAATTAATCATTTTTACTGTTGCACCAAGGACATTCTTCATTGAAACTGGCATATCCTTTCTCAACTTCAAAAGCCTGAAAAATGCAGTGACTACCAGCTCACGATGGCAGCAACGCTAAGATTCACACTACAGCACCCGCAGTTGAAGTTTTCTCACTAAGCTTTTGTACCCTCCCTACAGACGTCACCACTGTGAAAAAGGCAAATAGTATCTTAGTATTACTTTGAAAATCGCTTTGACCTTGCGGATTCCCTGAAAGGGTCCTCAAGCTTGAAAGAAAAAAGCTTTTAAATCACCCAAAACCATCCTAAGATAACCACTATAAATGTATGAGAGAATGTGTGTCCTCACGTGTTTTTAGAAAAACATATCTTATCACACTGGCAAGTGCAATCACAATTTTAACTGTTGCGTAGTATTTTATTGTAGGGATGGGGGAGGAGCATGCATCACTTGCTGATTTTGTTTTACATTTTAATTGACCACCAAGTTGAAGGGTTTATTTAGATCTTCAGCATGCCCTGCAAATCACCTCTGTTTTAAGGAAAGCTCCTCTGAGCTGTGATGGGTCAGCCACTAGGAAGGTGGCTCTGGGTGATTTCATGACAGGCATTCTGATCCCGAAGGTCTGGGGGATGGGAGAGGCCTGACTCGAGCAGCTCGCTAAGCCCATGCATTCGTTCAGTGAGAGAGGAAGCAGTGTGTCCACAGCCCTGCTGCAAGTACCAGAGTACAAGTCTGGAGCAGTGACTGCAGCTATTACAGCAAGACAGGCAGGAAGCCTTCCAGAGAAGCAGATGAATAAATTACGTGCCCCCCCCCCCCCCATTTCTTCCCCAGCACAAGGAGCTCTCTGCAGGTGATGTCGCTTCCTTTCCTTCTATCATTTAAATGCAGTAGATATGCATTTCAAAATGTGTTTGTCCTCCTTTGTCTGCTTCTAGTCTGGTCATCATTTTATTGCAAATCCCACGTCAACACAGTAGAGAGAAGTGCCAGCAAGCGTTCCAGCTCCCACATTCCACAGCTCAGTGATTTACAGAGCAGAAGGCGAGCCAAGGAGCAGCATGCAGAAGACAGCAGGATTCCGGGAGCGATCACAAGCCACCCAGACTTCGGACCCACACAAATGTAAAGCCGTCGGGCAGGTGGCAGTGGGACCTAACAGGTACAGGGCTGCAAAATGCCAGTGTGACACTGGTTCCACTTTCAGTCTGTTTTCTGATACAAAAACTCTTTCCAATTCAGAGAATTTTAATTTAGAAAAAAAAAAAAAGCCACGGGTTGTAGGGGGCGAAGTTGAAAGGCTTTAAAATAGTTTTATTCTTGATAAGTACTATACAAATATTCAGTGAATGCTTTCCTAGAAGTAGCTAACAGAGACGAAAACAACCTACAACTGGACCCTCGTTTTATGAAAAAGTGGCATTTAGCATCCCAGCGCTTGGCATAATCCTGAGACAAGCGTTATGCATGATGCACCCACCAAAAAGACTCAGAAGGCAGTGTGACCCCCAACTTTTCCCTTGTAGTAGGAGGGCAATCGAGACACCAAATAGCATCATAAAGCAAGCAGCCCTCCTTAGAATCGCGTCTGAATTTTTATAACCCAGCTGGAAGTGAGCAGTGTCAACAAAAATGTCGACTTCAAACCGATGACATAAATAAAAGCCACACAGTGTCAAGTGTGAAAATGCCTGCACAGGAGGTGGAAACAAGGGCCACCAACGGCTTAGGGATGAAAAATTTGTCTCGCTCTGCGGGAAACGTACAAGAAATCTGAAAACAGCGCGCTTGCATTTTCTGAAAAGCGTTTCTCACATTTCGGCCCCCAAAGCAATCATCCACCCCGTCTCCAGCCTCAGCCTTCGGGGAATGGTGAGCTTCTCCCGAAATGACCCTCCCTCTCCCCTCTCCCTCCTCTCAAGACAGATGCCCCCTTCCCAGCTCCAAACTTCCCACCGAGATGCAACGTAAGAGCTCGGCTTCTCCCTGGGCACCGAGGTACCCGATTGCCCCGCGGCGGCCCACAGCTTTCCCCGTGCCCTTCTAGAACAGTCCTGCCTCTCTGCCTCCCTCTGGTCTCCCGAGTGCCGTCCTTCACCAGGCATCCGTGCCTCGGGGCAGGTGAACTGGAGGAAAGAAGGATGCCCACGGGGAAATTCTGGGCAAAGGAAAGCGTCACCCCTCCCCCCACCGCAGAGCCGAGAGGTCGCCTTTCTTTCATTTCCCCCCCCCCTTCTTTTCTTTGCCGGAATGCTCCCGGAATGTTAGACTGCTGTGTCTCCCGACTCCGGGCGTTCGACGGCAAAGTTGAAACCGCTTTGCGCTGAGGTCCCCATGCCGCCAACCGTGTCCCCGGGCCCACCTCCAGCGCGCGAGGCTCCGAACGCCCGGACCCGCGTCCCCAGCCGCCCCTCCGCGCCCCGACCCGCGAGCGATGAGGACGCACAGGTTAGTGACAGGACATGCAGCCAGTACAGAGCAGGCCGGCGGTCCCCCGAGCGACAGGCGGGTGAGCGGCGCACGAAAGGCGGACAGGGAAGCGGTGAGGAGGCGCGGAGCGCCGGGCGGCCGAGGCCGGGACTGCGCATACCTGGAGCCCCCGCCGAGGAGACGACTGGCAGCAGCGCGGCCAGGAACAGCAGCGCCGCCCAGGGCAGCGGGAGCCGAGCCCGCGGGGACGCCCCGACCTCGGGCGCCATCGGGAGCCCGGGGTGCGCGGCGGGCTGGGCCGGGCGGCTGCCGGGTGGGCGCTGGGCTGGAGCCTGGGAGCGCAGACGGGCCGCAGTCGGGTCCCCGCCGTCGGTGTGCGTCGGAGCGCTCTGCGCCGCACCCGTGCGCCCAGGCCCCGCGCCACTCGCTCCCTGCCCGCGCCGCGGCCGCCGCGCTCCGCACTGAGGCCGCCGGCCGCCGGCCGCGCCTTTTAGCCGCGCGCGGGCGCCCCCTGCCGGCATGCGGGCTGAGGGGGTGGCGAGGGTGGCGGGGTGATGGCCCGAGGCGGGCGGGGCGCAGGGCCGCGGCTCAGGGTGCCCAAGCGCCCGGGAAAACCGCTGGGCGGGTCTAGAAACGCAGTGATTGCTGTGCGGGCGTGCGCTCCCGCTGTCTAACCTCTCCGGCTTTCCGGCTGCGGTAATGGCCCATCACGTCCAATCTCCTTGCCAAGCCCAGGCATGCCTCTGTCACCTTAAATAAATACCTCTGGCTTCAACGTTGGGGACCCGAGCCAGGCCCCTTCACCTCTATCAGCCTGTTGCGGTCGTTCCTGCAGCCCTCCCTGGTCTTCCCCACACCCCGCGCCCGGGAAAGGGGGGTTTAAGGTCCTTAGATACTGCTGCTCCCGGCTGTGGTTTCTGCGGAGCGCCTGAACTGGGTTCAAAGGCAGCGTTCTGTAAGCGCGGAGCTCTCAAGGCCCAGCACTCGCCTGGCCTCGCTTCCTCCGGTCTCTATGATGCTAACACGGCCTAGGGCTCCCTCTCCCGATTCCCACCTATCTGTGGTAGGCTCCCCGCCTTGGAAGCCTCGCCGCCTGCCCGAGCGGACTGGGAGAGCCCTTGGAGGCGACCAGGACGCCTGCGCCCGGGCAGGTCCGCGCTCTGGGCGCAGATGCCTACGTCGCCCAGCAGCGTCCTCGCAGACCTCATCTGACTGCAGCTCACAGCCTAAGGTCGAGTCAGCCCTCCGTCGTGACAGGCCCCAACTTGACCAGACTTGTGTCCTTCTGCAAAGAGGAAAAGATTGCAAGACGAATTCTCGACTGACGAAAAAGAAACACAGCATCTCTTTTCTGAACGGAAACACCACATCCGCCCCTTTAAGCCCTGGCAGGCGCCGCTTGCCCAGTGAGCGCCCAGGAAAGGCAGAATTCTATGGCCTTCCTTTCAGGAAAACATTCCCCTGGGTCCCAGTTCTTCATTCATCCTGCAAGGTCTATGAGCTCCCAGAACTCTTCTTGCAGTTTGCAACCATTTTTCTGTTTAATTACTCTCCAGTTTTGCAATGTTTCCCCACCGCCATTTAATGGAGCTATGGCCTTGGTCTGCCCAGCACCCTCCCCTCCCTGCTCTTATTCCGGGAATAATAGCCCCCTCCTCTACTCCAACCAAAAGGCTCCAGTGGGGCCTGTCCCCTCCCAACCACCCTCTTTCCCACCCAGTTGGTCCAAGGATCGCCAGTGGCCCAAGTAGGGTCAGTCAGAGTCAGGACGTTTCTCATTGGAGCTGGTGAAAAAGTTTTTTTCCTCCGGTCATTCATGGATGCTGAAGGATGGTAGCTGAGGTAAGCTGAAATATGCCCCCCCACCCCCACCCCCACCCCCCGCCAAAGATGTCCATGTCTTAATCCCTGGAACCCGTGAATGTTACCTTATACAGAGGGGGGGAAAAAGTCTTTGCAGATGTGATTAAGTGAAGCATCTTGAGATGGAGAGGTTATCCTGGATTATCTGGTGGGCCCTAAATACTATCACATGTGTCCTTATAAGAAGGAGAAGGAGATCTGAGATATATAGAAGAGGACACAATGTGTGCACAGAGGTAGAGATGGGAGTGATGCAGCTACAAGCCAAGGCACACAAGCAACCATGAGCAGCTGTTAGAGGCAAGGACCAGATTCTCCCCCAGAGCTTCTGCAGGGAGCACGGTCCTGCCAGCATCTTGATTTCAGTCCAGTGGAAAGAATTTCAGGCTTTTGGCCTCCAGAACTGAGAGAATAAATTTTGGTTGTTTTAAGCCCACAAACTGGTAATTGTTACAACAGTCACAAGAAATTGATACGGTAGCCAAGAGGGGCCTGTGTGTCTGGCTCCAGCCTCGAGGGTACCATCCAGAGATACTGGAGCCAAAACATGGAGAACAACGAATCAGGGAGAAAGAATCGCGCAGGTGGGCAAGTCCTAGGCTCCAGCCCCAGCTCTGCCCTTCCTGAAGATTGCTTCCGGGAGACAAAATTTTCTTTGGTTAAGTTGGAGTGGGATTTCTAGCTCGCAGCCCATGAGTTCTAACCAGTACCTTCCCCCTGTCCTCGGGAGGATGAGAATCAAGATTTACCTTTATGTCCTGTCTGCCAGCCAAAAAGGCCATCACAGTACCAAGCACACAGTAAATTCCAGGAAATACTGATAGATCAGTTGCCATTCATTTGCTCACTCAACCAATATTTATTGTGTATCTACTTCGTGCCTGACACAGCTCTGGGCACTGGGGATCTAAAACACTAAAAACAGCAGTGATTGAAAGTGAGCAGGAGATAAGTTTTAAAAGATGGGGGACATTGTAGTAAGGACAATGAAGGCTACATTAGGATTTAGGCTTTTATCCCACAGTGGTGGGGCAGGGGAGTGCATTGGAGGACTCTGATCAGAAGAGCGACATGACAAGGTTTATGTGGAAGCAGAAAGGCGAGTAAGCAGGCTTTATAATCGAGGTGAGGGAAGATGGTGCTTGGACTGGAAGGATAGCCATGGAGGGGACGAGAACTGATGAGACGCTCGGTACAGCTTGAAGGTACAGGTAGGATGGTTTTCTGACAAATTGGATGAGAGGGAACAGAGAAAGAGAACTGGCAATGTAAGAAGTCACACTGTTCTTACCCTGGTCATTGGCTCTCCATTAAGACTTTTGTAATTTCAGGATTTCACTCTTCAGTTTAGTTTTAAGAAAATGATTACATGGCATAGTGTGCAGAAGCTCAAGGGGAAGGCTCATTGAAGGTTTACTTTAAGAGGGTTAAAGTAAACATATATTGTCCAGAAACGAGGTTGGGAAATTTAATTTAGATTTTTTTAATTAAGTACAACAAACTTTTAAGAGTAACAACTAAAAAGTATAGAATGTATAGCTTCTAAACCAAGAGAGGAGAGATTTCAACATTCCTTCCTCAATTATGGATCAGATAAAGTAGTAAAGCTGTAGAATATTTAACACAACTAACAAGCTCGATTTATTGGTCATATACAGAATATACATTATTATTGAGTGCAAATGGAACATTTATAAAAATTGGCCATGAATTAGGCCATAAAGAAGCCTCAAATTAAAAAAAAAAATAGGTGTCATACAGACCATGTTCTCTTACCATAGTGCAGTGAAGTCAGAAATCAAAGTCAAAAATAAAATTTTTAGGGACTTCCCTGGTGGCTCAGTGGCTAAGAATCCACCTGCCAATGCAGAGGACATGGGTTTGATCCCTGGTCTAGGAAGATCCTATGTGCCACAGAGCAGCTAAGCCCATGCACCACAACTACTGAGCCTGCACTCTAGAGCCCGCAAGCCACAACTACTGAGCCCACATGCCATAACTATGGAAGCCCGTGCACTTAGAGCCCATGCTCCGCAACAAGAGAAGCCACCACAATGAGAAGCCCGAGCACCACAATGAAAAGAAGCACCTGCTCTCCGCAACTAGAGAAAGCCCACATGCAGCAACAAAGACCCAACTCAGCCAAAAATAAATAAATAAATTTATTCTTTAAAATAATAAAATAAAATTAAAAAATGAAAATTTTAAATCTATATTTGGAAATTAAACATAGACAAAATCATAACAGAAATTGTTAAATGCTCAGAACTGAACAATAATAAGTTCTGTACATATCATAACACATAGGATATTGCAAAACTAGAAAGTGTACAGCCTTAAATATTCATATATGAGAAAAATATGTAACCTCAAACACCTGGATTTAAAATTATAACATTGAAAATAAGCTAAATGCCCAATTAAGAAGTTAAGAAAAGAACAAGAATAGAGAATAAATTCTTTAAAGGAAAAGGAAGGAGATAGTAAAAAAAAAAAGCAGACATTAATGAAAAGAAATCCACAGCAACAACAGAGAGTATAATTTTAAAAAATAGTCCTTACTGGGGCCCCTAGATCAGGCATCCAGAGATCTTTACTCCCTGACAGGCAGGGTCAATGCCCCTACTCAGCCTTGAAGCAGTTACAGAAGACGGACCATTGCCCCTCTGCTTCCCTTAAGAATATGGGAGTAAAATCTCTGAGGGGGAAATAAAACAGGAGGGAAGGGGGCAGGGCACAACCTTTAAAAGAATGACATAGCCCTTGAGGATATGACGTAAACTGGTTAGAACCAACTAGGTCCAAGATGGCAGAAGATTCACCTTCCAGTAGACCTTGAGCCTCATTATACATTCACTGTAATGCACTTGCTAACTGACATACCCACAGGCGTCATGACAGTTCCAAGGCCAACCATAAAAGCCCAAAAGTAGGTGGTGGCTCAATTCCTGGAAATCCCTGCCCACACTCTGTCTGTGGAGTGTGTTTTTCCCAAGGCCACTTTTGCCTTTTGAGACGGACCGCATTCTGTCTATGGAATGTGTATGTCTCTAAATAAATCCACTTCTTACCTATCAAAATAAATAAATAAATAAATAAAGATAAAAATAAAAAATGGTCCTTAGAGTAATAACTAAATATTTTGTGAAATTTATTAAGAAAAAATAGGAAAGAAGGCACAGATAAAGGGTAAATAGGAACTTAAAAAAAAGAAGACATAACTACATGAACAGCAGATATTAAAAGGAAAAGAAAATATTACGAAGTATCATAGCTGTTTTATCTGTTCATCATAATTACTTAATGTGTTCATAAATATAATGCTAATAAATTTGAAAACTTATACGAAATAAATTCCTGGAAAATTATAACTTATTAAACTTGGCTCAAGAAGAAAGAGAAGGCCCAAATGGTCCTACAATTATTAGAGAAATTAAATCAGTAGTTTAAAATCTTCCTACGAGGAAAATAGCAAGTTCAGCCAATTTTATGAGCAAATTCTACATAACTTTCAAAGAAAAATTGTTCTTATCTTCTAGAACAAGGGTCCCTAACCCCCAGGCCACGGACCAGCACCAGTTCATGGCCTGTTAGGAACTGGGCCTCAGAGCAGGAGGTGAGCAGTGGGTGAGCTAGCGAAGCTTCATCTGTATTCACAGCCGCTCCCCATCGCTCACATTACTGCCTGAGCTCCGCCTCCTGTCAGATCAGTGGCCGCATTAGATTCTCATAAGAGCATGAACCCTACTGTGAACTGTGCGTAGGAGGGATCTAGCTTGCTCACTCCTTATGATGATCTGAGGTGGAGTCAAGGTGGTGATGCTAGCGCTGGGGGATGGCTACAAATACAGATTATCATTAGCAGAGAGGTCTGACTGCACAGAGACCATAATAGATCAATTGCTTGCAGACTCATATCAAAAATCAGTGAGTGGCAAGTGAAAACAAGTTCAGGGCTCTCACTGATTCTGCTTTATGGTGAGTTGTATAATTATTTCATTATATATTACAATGTAATAATAATAGAAATAAAGTGCACAATAAATGTAATGTGCTTGAATCATCCCCAAACCATCTTCCTCCCCAACCCCCTACTCCTGGTCCATTGGAAAAATTGTCTTCCACGAAACTGGTCCCTGGTGCCAAAAACATTGGGGACCACTGTTCTAGAAGATGTAAAATGAGGAAGTGCTCCCCTAGGAGGATTCCATGAGGTTAATATAATCTTGATGCCAAAACTAGACCAAGATGATAAGGTGAGAGAAAATTAAAGACACTCTAACTGATAAACGTTGATGCAAAAATCCTAAACAACATTAGCAAACCAAATCTAGTCAAGTATAAAAACAAAAATATATCTTGTCCAAATATGCTCTTTCCCAGGAATTCAGGGGAGGTTTAACATTAGCATAAATGTACTCTACCACATTAATAGACTAGAGGAGAAAAACCATATGCTCTTCTTATTTGACTCAGAAAAAGCATTAGATGAAACTTAACATCACTTCATGTTTTAAAAAATTCTTAAGAAACTCAAAACACAAGGCAGAGCCCATAAACTGAAATAGTATCCATAAAGAACCCCCAGGGGTTACTCAGTTTTCTTGGGTCTCTCCCACATATACATGCTATTAAATTTTTGTTTGATTTTCTCTTATTTAAAAAGAAAGAAAGAAAGAAACTCCATACAGAAAACACCTTTCTTAATTGTGAAGTATGAGCAGAATGCGGTGTCCCTTATCAGCAGTCTGTGCTGGAGGCCTTGGCAACTAGTCTTTGTCTGTTTCAGGCACTTGGCCATCTCTCTGCTGTCGGTTGTACTGCTTGTCATGTGAAAGGCAATCTTTTCCCCGTATCTTAGTAACAAAACAACACAACTTTATTTACTCAAGTGATCTTCCTTTGTAAGATCCTATAAAACACATGGCGGTAACTGATTTAATTTTGCCTTATATGTTCATTTACGTCACTATACTGGCTGTCAAATATTTTGAATAGCACTCCAGCTCTCAGGCAAAACCTTGCAAAGCCCCTGTGCCAGGATATTTTAATTCTCTCTCCTCTGGACATTTTCCATTCTTCTCTAAATTTCAACAAAAGTAGGTGGAGAGAGGAGAGGAGATAAAAGTCAAATGTGTACAGTTTTCCCCCTTATTCACACTGCAGGAAGTGTTTCAAGAAGTTGGTGGTGGGCATGATTTCATTTCTCCACACTCTCCCTGGTACAATTCTTGGTAATTGAGTGCTCACTTTCTTTCACCTTTACTTATGGCTCCAATTGTGCACAAGTCACCTGGACATGTTTCTTCACACAGGGCAATGAATCCTTTCAGTGATGGTATTTGCCCAGTTGCAGGATCTGATTTTTTTTTCATATGCCTTCAACAGCTGGTTTTTCTAATATACATTTAAAGTAAGAATAAAATAATTGGCAAACATGATGTGAAATAAAGGAACTTTTTGTACAATACTTGACCGTTCTTTTTGCTGATACTTGATGATCACATCATTATTTACGGTTGCCAAGGTGACCATGTGAGAATACTCAGTTTTGGAATACTTCGAGTCCAAGTTTGTAGTTCATATCCTTGTGAATCACTCCAGTTATAAATCAAATTAACTTGACCCTGGGCCATTTCATCAACTATACTTCTGGCAAGATAATCCAAGTCTGTCGCATTCTAGGAATAATAAGTTATTTATTGGCCAACCTACAGGAGAAAATGACAGTTTACTCAGAAGTAGAATCACTCTATCAGGTATTGTATCTGAAAAACTGAATAACACTACACACCTGTTTAAAGCAAATCAAAGTGAAATGAAGCCCCAAAGCCGCCAATTGTTGGTGGAAGTTTAAACAGCTACTTCAGATTGGAGGACAACTAGAGGTATTTGTCAGAATATTAAATACACATATTCTTTATATCATTAACAGACAACAGAGACACACCTGGGCTAGATTTAAAAAACAAAAACAAACCCCCCCACAGTATTAGAAGAAGAAGAATTAATAACGAAGTCTCAGGAGAAATAGGACTCAACAGAGCTTTAAGGCAGAAATATTTAGCCAGCTTGATTAAGGTACCCCTTTGGGGACAAATCATCCCCAACCGTTTTCCATTTTTTGTGTTCTCGGGAGGTAGCATCTGATTGGCTTAGGTGGATCATATGACTCCAATTCCCCACAAGAGGACAGGATGCTAAGCTTCTTCCCCAGGCAGTGCAAGCACTGCCCCCACTGTATTTGCTTTTAAATAACAGCAGAAGACAAAAATTTGAGGTGTTTTGTTATTACATCTCCATTTCCCCAAAGGAAAAGAGGGATGCTATTATCAGAAAGAAAGAGCATGAAGGGTAGGAAGATAAAAACACATGGGGTCAACATGTTCTATGTGACAGCAGCTCCACATCAGCGATCCATCCAGAGAAATCTATTCATAGGTGTCACACAGGTGGTAAACAAATATTTTTGCAATATTATTCTTAATAGTAAATAACAAAAATAATAGGAATAAAGGACTGGTGAAAGTACTGTACCTCCAGACCCTAGAGTTCTAGGCAGCCAGGAAAATCAATGGATTGAAACTATACTGACGCAGGATGATGTCTAATACATGCCAGTAACTGATTAGAGGATGTTTCAGAAGATTGTATAAAGTATAGTTAAAGGTCAAGTAAAAAATTTTGAGATGTATATGGAACAGGAAAGCCTCATAAGATGTGATAAGAAAATGACTTTAGTTTTGTCCTCTGCTGTTCCTTTAAAATATCTACAGTGGGATCAGTTCCTCTTCTGTCTCAGGGAGAAAACTCAGGCAGTGTCATGACTTCTGTCAACTCATAGGGAGAAAACAAATCCTATGGTTGCTCTAAGTCATAAACACAGTGTCAATTCCATACCTAAAAATGTCTAATCCTGTATAGTCATAAAAATTCCAAACTTGATTTGACTAGACTTTCTCCCGACCTCCCCTGGAGCCGGCTGTACCTAGAAGCCCACAGACACTGAAGCTGCTGCCCCTTGCCCTCCTGAGGTTTCTACAGCCCTCACCTTGCTAACGAGTTCTGACCCCTCCAGCATCAAGAGTATGGAAGAGAGTGAGAAGAAGGTGGGCAGGAGAGTTCTTGGCCAACTGAGGGTCTTGTAGGCTGACATCACTCTCTCTTTCTCAGGGGCACCTTTGTGGATACTTTAGAGCGCCCCTCGGGAAACATTCAGTTGCACTTTCCATGATGGCTGATCCCTTCACACCTGTTTCTTTGGGAGTCAGATCTACATGGATTCTCTTGGTTGACCTAGTTGTCCCTCTAGGACAGGATTTAAATAGCCAGTTCCTTCTAGTGTAGTTTTCATTTCAGTTATTGTATTTTTCGTCTCTGTTTGTTTGTTCTTTAATTCTTCTAGGTCTTTGTTAAACATTTCTTGCATCCTCTCGATCTTTTTCCATTCTTTTTCCGAGGTCCTGGATCATCTTCACTATCACTATTCTGAATTCTTTCTCTGGAAGGTTGCCTATCTCCACTTCATTTAGTTGTTTTTCTGGAGTTTTGTCTTGTTCCTTCATCTGGTACATAGCCCTCTGCCTTTTCATCTTGTCTATCTTTCTGTGAATGTGGTTTTTGTTCCACAGGCTGCAGGATTGTAGTTCTTGCTTCTGCTGTCTGCCCTCTGGTGGATGAGGCTATCTAAGAGGCTTGTCTGCCTTTTATTCTTTATAGTTCTGTTTTTTTCATTTTGAAGTTTTTTACAACAAGCATATCTTCATGGGTTGTTTTTGTAATTTAAAGAAAAGTTTAAAATACACCGAGTAATTATAGTCACAACTACACGATTCTAGACTGCAGATGGGACTGTGTACAGCATATGAGGTTCTCCTCTGTGAGTCCAATAGTGTCCAGTGATCTAGCGCTTAATTCATGCCTTAGACCCTACATTACTCAGGAAGTGCTTACCAGCATTTAGAGCTAAGTAAACTTCACTGATAACCAGAGTTCAGCACAGGCCATTTCAGAGTTCTACACGGCAGTGTGGCACTAAACAGTTGGAACCCACGCCCTGCAGTAGCAGAATAATGGCCCCCAAAGATGTCCTAGTCTCCAGAACCTGTGGATGTGTTACCTTCTCACAGCAAAGGAGATCTTGCAGGTGTGATTAATTAAGGATCTCGAGATGGGGAAATTTTCTGGATTAGCTAGTTGGGCCCAATGTGATCAAAAGGTCCTTAAAAGATGGAAGAAGGAGGTGGGAGAGTCAGAGAATGACATGCAACAATGGAAGTAGAGGTCAGAGCGATGTGACCACAAAATGGGAATGTTCACAGTCTCTAGATGCTGAAAAAGACTAGGAAGATTGTCCCGTTGAGCCTCCAGAAGGAATGGACCCCTGCCAACACCCTGATCCGCAGATCTCCTCCAGCTTCTCTGACCCCGGGCCAGAGTGACTAGCTGAGTGACAAAGGGCCCAGTCCCTGCAGGGCCACCATACCATCTAGGTCAGAGGCGATGAAAATGGATACAGCTTCCAGTGTTGTGCTCTTGGCTTGCAGCTTGATCCTGGTTTCCAAGACTTTACATCCATCTTTGCTTCCCTGCTGCCTGCCTTTCAGACTTCAAGCTCCAGCATTGCACAAAGGCAACAGCTCCCAGAGAGATCACTGCAGCAGCTCCCAGAATTACCCACGGTCAAATCTCTATAACTGAGCCCTTAAGATTTATGTATCTATATTTATTACTATATCTATCTGTATGTATGTATATATTTATATCTACAAATAGGTATTGGATAGATAGACAGGTAGATGATAGATAGACAGACAGGGAGATATATTTATCTCCCCTAGTGTCTCTGCTTCTCTGATCAAACCCTGACTGACACAAGGGGCTAGTCAGCATCTCACTGTCAATATCGCTGTTAACATTATGTATCATAAAAGCACTGGCTTTCTCAGGTCATGCTCTGTACCAGCCAAAGTCTCTAAAAGGATTCATCTCTTTTCTATTCTCAATAATTAGCAAGGCGAATGACATCCTCCTTATACTACAAATAGGAAAAGTAATTGACAACAGAAGTCCCTTAAGGCAGGGGTTCCCAACCCCCAGGCCACAGGCTGGTACCAGTCCGTGGCCTGTTAGGAACTGGGCCACACAGCAGGAGGTGAGTGGTGGGCGAGCAAGCAAAGCTTCATCTGTATTTACAGCCGCTCCCCATCTCTCACATTACTACCTGAGCTCCGCCTCCTGACAGCATTATGGTGAGTTGTATAATTATTTCATTATATATTACAATGTAATAATAATAGAAATAAAGTGCACAATAAATGTAATGTGCTTGAATCATCCCGAAACCTTCCCCCCACCCCGGTCCATGGATAAATTGTCTTCCACGAAACCGGCCCCTGGTGCCAAAAAAGGTTGGGGACTGTGGCCTTAAGGAGCCAGGGTCTGACACACCCATCTTTCATTCCAAGAGATACCACGAAGGAAAGCCAAGGAGGAGTAACTAGCCAGCAAACAAGTCCCTCACCCTTGTTTCCCCTGAAGAGGTCACGGGGCCACTTCAGCTCTGGGCCAAATTAGGGACTCAGTAAATAGGATGCATTTACGTGTATAAAAATTAAATCCTTTGAGTATTTTGCTTTTACAGAGCTGACCTCGCTCTGCTTTGTTAAACAAAACCCTTCTGATTAGCTCTAACCCGGCTTGAGTTGGGGATTACTTGGCCTTGGGCAAGCTTGAAAGTGAAGCAAGTCAAAGCAAAGCGTAACATGAGGGTGTGATTTTTGCATAGGATGTTTCTTATTTATTGGTTTAACCAACTCTTTGACTTCCCTGAAGGTCTAAGATAGAGAGACTTGATACAAGAAGACACATGCTTTGCAGAGCCTCCCTGAGCCCGTAAAACCGTTGTATGCTCAAGCCACAGAGCTGCATCGATTTGGTGCTCGCCCCTACGTTTGTGCTGCGCGTGGATCTCAGTTCTTGTTTTCTGTATGTTGACTGGATTTCTATTTTGACACCTCCTCCTATCAAGAGGAAGGGAAACAATCTCTGAAGAGAAACAATCTCGGTCACCTTCCCCTCCTTTCCCTAAGTTTAGGAAGCTCAGAGGGTGCACAGCCTCACTGAGACGACTCACGTGCCTGACCACACCATTCTTCATACTCGTGGGTCTTCCTGTGACTTCTGTGCTGCACGTGGGACACAGGGACAAGTTGGCGCCCCCAGCACTCCACAGGTGGGAGGGGAGGATGGCGAAGAGCCACCTGAAGATGAAAGCAAAAGGGCAAATATGTCTCAAATAATATCCTGCCCCCAGGTATCACTGAACTTTATTCTACGTGCTTTACATCTCCCAAACAAGATCTTGATTCCTTCCAGGCCATCAGCTGTGCCTTATAACGCTATATGTCCTTACTGGTCAGCAGAGTACCAACCAATGCATTTTTATTGTTGACAATAATCCCGTGTAGATTACATACACCGTACAAGGACCCGTGACTTAAGTCGGAATTCCCCAGACGTGGACCCCATGATGAAGATTCATACACAGGTGATGTGTTGATTGTGAAAGCAATGCTCCCAGGGCCGACTGGGAGGTGAGGAAGGCAAGACGGGGGGTCCAGCAAAGGCTCAGTCTCAAGCCAACGCCCCACAGAGGGTCACTGCAGCCTGATTCCACAGAGGAACCTCAGAGGATAAATTACACCTCAGGGTGGTCCCCACGCGAGTCAGGGAGCTGGGCCTGTTGGTATTGGGGCTAAGGGGCTTCCATAGCCAAGGGAAGTCCTTTAAAAAAGGTTGGGGAGCCCACAGACAGGGAGGGAGAGGGTCCAAGAGGATGTGAGCAGATCCTGGGCACTGACCAGTATAGCAGCCCCACTGACCAGGACAAGAACTCCTGAAGGCAAGTGCTGACGCCGAAACACACCACGATTCAGTGGCTGTGAGTGTAAAAAAAAAAAACAGAGGGAAGAGAAGAAAATGTTTAAAAACTCTTCAAACGGGTGTGCACCCCTCTGGTTCACTGAGATCCCTTCATGTATAATGTCAGCAGTACAGTGACTTTTTGAGCCATGGCTTCGGGCCAAGAATTTATCAACTCGAACAGCAAAATACCACGCGACGCACATAGCGGTCGTCAGCATACACAAACGTCAGCTGGCAAGTGCTAGGACACGGAGTAGTAGAGAATGAGTTTTATCTGAAATTCAATTTACAGGTACTGGGAGGTAGTATGTAAATAATATTTTTTAAAGGAGCACTCCTTCTAGAAAATATGGAAAAGTTGGAAAGAAGATTATTGCTTCTAACTTTGAAGCACCTTTTTCCTTTAGAACAATGGTTCTCAGAGTGATATAAGGGTGGTTCCAGGTCAGTCGCATTAGCCCAGCTGAAAGCTCGTTAAAAATGCAGGTTCTCGGGCCCCATCCCAGATGGACTGAGTCAGAAATTCTGGGGGCTGGGAAGCTGTCACACCCCACGATAATTTTAAACTAGTGCCTTATTATTGGATATATAAGTTGTTCCCAGCATTTCACTGTTATAAACAATGCTGCAGTGAACATCCTTGTACTAGAACCTTTGTGCAGTCAAGCAGACATTTTGTAAATCTCCTCCCTCTGCACCTCTCTCTCACTTTCTCTCTCTCTCCCTCCTCTTTGTCTCTCTCAAACAGAAGCTTTAAGAATGAGGAAACAGCCCTGCCTCAGCTTCTTTCTCCCTCTCTCACTCACTATGACAAAGCCCAGAATACCTGCTGGGGACTCGGGCGGGAGGGGAACACAAAAATAAGATTGTATTAAAAACTCTCATTTCAAAGATTATATTAAGAACTCTAGTTTTTGATCCATCTCCGTGCATTTTCTTTTTACCACCTGCGGAAAAATCCTGCCTGCCTCTCTGGAAAAGTAGCCCATAATGTTTCCTGAACTGAACCGCAAGGCAGATCTTGTAAATTTCTGTTTAAAGTTTATGGACGGGACTCCCAAGGGGACAGAAATGGCTACTTCCTCTTTTAGGGTAAAGCAAGAAAGAAGAGAGGAAAAGGAACAGAGAGGGAAATTGAAGCCAGTGGAGGAGCAGAGAGTGAAAGGGGGTGGAAGAGAGGTGGGAACTTTTCACAGGCTTGTGTCACTAAGTGCAGAGCAAAGCAAAGCTGCTGCCTGGTGCCCCTCGTCACTGGAGCACCCATTATACACCCTTTCCAGAGATACCCAGGCAATCTGTGCTTCCATAAATCCTGCAGCATTTTTTTCTTTACAACCTCAAACAAAATTCCATTTTTGCTAAAGTGGCTGCAGGGCATGATAAACACATCTCCAGCAATTTCAGCCCCTAATGTTGGCAGAGTTCTTGTGCCGAATTTAATCCAAAAAGCTGAAGTTGCAACCTCCTCGGCTACAAAATTTTAAATGTGTTTTCCCTTTGACCGTATAATTGGGATAAGAAAGGTAACTCCCACAGAAATATCAACGTGCATCTGAAATTGAAAAAGGATGAAAAAATCCTCCTTAGGCTAGTGATATAAATTCATCCACATCTTTTCCATCCTGTGTCACTTGCACCAGTAAATGCCAACTGCACAACTTTCCAGTAAACTTGCTGGAGTTATTATAAGTATTTAAAATTTCAAGAATCACCTGACCAAGAATGTGAGACTGACTAAAAATAATAACATGGTTCCACCCTGTCTGTAATGATGTCAGTTAGCTGTAGCTGGTG
Source organism: Monodon monoceros (assembly GCF_005190385.1). Taxonomy (NCBI): domain Eukaryota; kingdom Metazoa; phylum Chordata; class Mammalia; order Artiodactyla; family Monodontidae; genus Monodon; species Monodon monoceros. Next base: position 80,436,422 of record NW_021703771.1, on the reverse strand, counting down.
GCCTCATCTTCCACCTCTCCTCCTTGCTACCCACCAGGATCCCCTGCAGCCGGCCCCCCATCCCAGACACTTCACTGTGCAGCTGCCGGGACTGCAGACCCAGCCCCTCTCTCCTGCCATTGGCTCCGCCTTGTAGAGTCTCCTTCCTGCCTGCTGGTGCTTCCACCCACCGCATGGAGCCCACTGTGGGCCACTGTTGGGTTTGCTCCATTCTGACACTGGGTCGTGGGAACTGTATATCTCCCTGCCTGCCCCCCACCCAGACTCTGAGTCCTGTGAAGATGGGGCCAGTGTCTTCATCCTTGCTCTTTGGATGTGGGGGAGATTCCCCCCAAAGCCTCAATCCCTGGACTCACACCCCTTTGGGCTGTGAGTTTGCAGTTCCTTCCTGCCCTGCCAAGTGGAGTCTACTCCCCACCCGCTTGAAGCTGGGCTTGGCCATGTGAAGCATCTGGGTCAATGGGACATCAGCAGAAGTGACAGGTACCCCAGGAAGGAGCCAGGCCAGCCTGACAGAGAACAAGATGTGACAGCATCCAACGAGCGACCCAGGAGGGAGGCTACCCTAGACTATCTGGAGAGAGGTGAGAAATCATAAAATGCCCCTGTGTGAGGAACAATGGCTAATTTACACATGAAAAGAACGGGTACTGTCCTAGTTTTCACAAACTCTGGAACCTCTGCTTACATACTTCCTTATGTTGTAGATACAGGACCTGTGTCTGTAGGTCCTGGAGAGATAGAGCCGCACTCACTGGCTTTCGGGCTAATCAGCCTGGGATTAGGAAACACCGCAAGCCTGTGTTTGGGGATTTGGGTTAGAGTCACATAACCTCTGGAGTCAGGAATACCGAAGTCGGGACTCGGGGTCCCCGATGGACCCTTCCTCACAGGCTGAAAAATCCATCCTCTACCCAGGACTGCTCTACTCCCCAGGAGGGCCGGACACCAGCCACGCCTCCCACGAGCCTGCACTTGTAGGCGCAGAGGCACACCTGCGCCAACACATTCGCGCACGTGCAGACACTGCTGACAAAGGCCATGGGCCCACTTTGGCGGGAGGCTGCTGCTTTCTTAGCCCGGCAGACTGGGCCATGCGATGGCAGAGACGCTGCTGACAGAAGGAGACCCCGACTGCCGGGGGCCTGGATTCTTCCTGAGGAGCCTAGCATGCGATCAGACCTCAGGAGCAGCGGGTTTAGCAGAGACTGAACTCCCCCTGTAGGCCATCCTGCTGTCTTCCCACGGATGGACCTGAGGACCGCTCCCGGGCCACTTCCAGGTGACAAGAGTGAGGCTCCAGAGCCCTCGGCAGGTGCACCTGAGGCACCGAGGGAGTTGGGGGTGTCCTTCTCGACTTCCCAGGAGACTTTACAAAAAGGTTACTGCGGGGATGCAAGGAAGGAAAGCAGTGTCAAGGGCCACCTGGCAGGTTGGACCAAGGGGACAGTGTCGCTCCTTGACTGTCTTACTTTGCGGCACTATCATTAAATATTTTAAAATCCCACATGTCTTCCCCCCAAATTTAATTTTAAACTGTTCTTGGGCAAGAATCACATGTTACACTTTTTTAAAGTACTCAGAAAAGTGCTTTGAACAATGGGAAATACACTTTGACTTGAATCAACATGAAAAGGAGGAACATACCCCAATGCCTATTATTTTTAAATGATTACAGATCAGGTCTCCACTGACAAAGTGAAGTGGGCTTACCTGGTGGCGCAGTGGTTGAGAGTCCGCCTGCCGATGCAGGGGACACGGGTTTGTGCCCCGGTCCGGGAAGATCCCACATGCCGCGGGGCGGCTGGGCCTGTGAGCCATGGCCGCTGAGCCTGCGCGTACGGAGCCTGTGCTCCACAACGGGAGAGGCCACAACAGTAAGAGGCCCGCGTACGGCAAAAAAAAAAAAAAAAAAAAAATCCAGATAGTGCAGGTGGGTGGTGGGGACCACACAGGGCTGTGGGTCTGAAAGCCTCATCCCTTCTGGGCATTTCCGGTTCCGCCCCCCGACTACTGCTTGATGCTGGGAGAATGACGTCACTCACCTGGGACCCGCATTGCATCATTTGGACCACTTCTAAAGGGAAAATTTACTCCCTCCACCCCACAGTTGGATTACTTCATTTTCTGGAATAACACATAAATTTACACAATGATAAAGTAAGGTGTGAACCATTTAGGCTTATAGCTCTTAGGTATCACTAAAGCACCTGTTTAAAACATTTTAAAAATAAATAGTAGCAACACCACAAGTCAACAGGACTCAACCGGCAAAACCGACATGAGAGAGAATGTCACGTTTCTAAGCAACACTGCGCCTCACCTCCCCCCGCACCTCCAAATGCAGTATTGACAGTGTGAGTCTTTTGCACGGGGCTTGCTTCTACTGTAGTGGCTTCGTGCAAAACCTGTATTGTTACAGGGAGCCCGAACCTCCCTGGGCCTCCCTTGGCAATTGAAGTAGGAATACGTGGCACCAGCCTGACCATGAGCACTAACACAAATGAGAAAACAGAGCAGCAGGGCAGCGCTTAGAAGGGGGCCATCCACATAACCCAGAATACACACCTGTTTCAGATTATCACCGAAATCCAAGCAAAGGTTTGATCTTGTAGAGAACTCAGAGGCATTTCCAGGATCTGTCACAACACTCCAGCTGGAGAAATACTGGAATCAAAAACCTCTAAAACCCTTCAAGTCCATTCTGTTCAAATCTAACCTCACTGGAGCCTCAGAAACACCCATTGCAGTGCACAGATCTGCCACCAGAGGGAAATAGAGAGCCATCACAGTAAAGATGCGGCTGACGTGGAGTCACTTCCTCCTTCGCTTGCCAAGCAAAGAGCTTGCTGGCAACTGTTCCTCCTCTTCCCGCGGGTCATAAAGATATAGTTTAACCAAGCTAAGTGTGATAGGGGTACAAATAATATGAATTCATTCTTTTACTCAAATCAGAGGAGTGTTCTCTTTTTATTAGTTTCTTTCTATTTATCTGCATCTATTGAAAAAACTTTCACTGGATGCCTACTGCGTGCAAGAAAAAGACGTGAAAAGAAAAAGTTGTTCACAGAATTCTAAATACATTTCTAAGCTAAACTGAGTTGACAGTTCTCAGAGATTCTCTCTCCAAAACTCACTAGTTAGGATCTTCACAGAGCATACAGAGTGTATGGTAGAAGGAGAAAAGGATGCATTGTTTGAAAAAAGCAAAGAGGTATGGGTACCACGGGTGGCTGTACTCGGATAGAAGGAAGCACACTGCTTTACTGCCTCCTGGGCTCATCCCTGTAGAAAATCACTCTGCTTCCAGCCATTCATTCAGGTAACAGACAATTCTGGAATATCAGCTGTGTACTCAGAATGTGGTAGATGGTTTGGGTATTGAAAAGAAAAGTGAGACCAGGTCCCCATCCTCAAAGAGCTGCCTATATAACCTAGATGAGTAAACCAAACTAATATGCAAGACGAGAGAAATAAGTACTAAACTGAGTGGTGGGAAAAATAAACGAATGGAGGAAGGGAAAGACGCCATTGTTAATTATGAGCAAAGGGACCCTTGGAGAAGGCACGGGAGGAAAGGAGAAATGGGGACAGTCATACCTGAAATGCACTCATCTCATGATGGTGTGAGGCGATGTGGCTTTATCAGATGTATCTCTATGACTATTTGACCTTCCTGAAAAACAAATAAAAAAAATTATATCCTCTGTGGAGGGGAAGTGTCCCAAGGCCTCACTTGCCTGCAGTGAGCAGCAAGGCTTGTGGGCATCAGGACCCAGGGTTCGGGACTGCCCCATGCCACCGCCACCCCTGCCCCAGTCTGTTCTGCCCATAAGTACATGACAGCAACATCAGAGCGACCTACCACTTCCTGTGCCCTGTGCTCCCTGCTGCTGAGCTGGGCACCAGGTCGGAAGGGAAGAGAATGCCCCCTCAAATTCTTTGGGGGACTGTGCTTCTGTGCCCCCAAAGCCACATCACCTGGGCTGCAGGTCTCAAGAAGCAGCTCCTTTGACCCACCACCAGCACCAGCCTGCAGAGCTCTCTCTAGAACGGTCGCCAGAGCCATCCTGCTGCTGCCTGTCTCCCCTCTCAACCCAGGCTTCTCTGCCCAAACCTTCCCTCTTCTCTTCAGCCACTAAAGAAAACCTCATCTCCTGTTAGCACACAAGGAGTCACGAACTAGCTTGTTCTTCCGTGTGACCCTCAGAGAGCTGGCTGATCCCGGATACTGTGAGTGACTCTGACCCTGACAGCAGTGTAAGCCCTATGAAAGGAGCCAAGCAGAGAGACCAGGGTGAAGAATCAAAATCAGTGTGTAGAGCAAAGCCTGCTCCAAGAGTCAATGCAAATCTAGTTTACTCACAAAGTTTTGCATTGAGAGACAAACCCTGCCCTTTGGGTAGGCGAGTTTGGTAATGTTTAAATTGTCAGAAATTATGGTTTTACTCCTATAAAGTTGGAATTTCGATTTCCTCATGAGTATACATCCGTCCATTCTTTCAAAAACAAAAAAAAAGGCTGTATATCTACAAAATACCAGGCATCCTGCTGAGCCTAGAGCTACAGAGAGAAATACAACGTGATCTGCATCCTGGAAAACGCAGTGCGTTGAGGAGACAGGTACACCTGCAAATCATAATTCAGCTGAAGGCTTCGCACGCATGCGTGTGTGTGTGAACGTGTGCGTATAAATGTGTAAAATAAACCACAGTTAGAGACTTGACAGGCAGTTTTCACTGTACTGGCTATTTTTATTTCATACCACCAGATTAAAGACAGCTAGGGGCCACTAGAGATGGAGCCACCACCTTGTGGGCTTGGATAAGAAACGTTCACAGATGGATAAGAGACCGAAGGACCACACACAAATGAGGCATGAATAATGGCTGCGGTGCCTGAGGAAGCTGAGAAAGCAAGGCCGTCTGTAGGTTACGCCATTGTTTTGTTTAAACTCACGAAGAAAAGGTTTTGATTTGCTTTGTCTTCCAGACCTCCTTTGGCAGAAAATTACTTAGACAAACTAGATAAATGAGAACATTTGGGGTAATTTTATAGAAATCAGCCCTAACTGCTCCACTTACCATGAATTGGTTTCTAGGAGTCAGAGATGCAAATATGCCAGGAGGATTCTGGAGAGACTCACAAAAATCAAAATCAGAAAACACGTGGCCCGGGCTTCCCTGGTGGCGCAGTGGTTGAGGTCTGCCTGCTGATGCAGGGGACGTGGGTTCGTGCCCCGGTCCGGGAAGATCCCACATGCCCCGGAGCGGCTGGGCCCGTGAGCCATGGCCGCTGAGCCTGCGCATCCGGAGCCTGTGCTCCACAACGGGAGAGGCCACAACAGTGAGAGGTCCGAGTACAGCAAAAAAAAAAAAAAAAAGAAGAAGGAAAACACATGGCCCCATGGGACCCAGTGGCTGCCGTGAGGGCCTCTCCACCTCCCACTCGGTCCACCCTGTCTGCCTCGCTCTGCTTTTCCCCTTTGCAGACCGACTCCCTCCTCTTCCCCAGAACACATGGGGGTATGTCGTCCCTCGAGGCATCCCCAGCCTTTCCTCTCACAATTCCAATGCCCAAGAGGTGGTTTCTTCTCCTCATTCCGGTTGCAAAATCCCTCGGAAACAACTCTGTCCTATTTTGGGTTATTCCTGGAGCAAGAATTGACTGTAGCCAGGAGCTGTGTGGAAAACTGTTGGCGGGGCCAGACCCAAGCAGCCAGTGGCAGCCAGGTCATAAAACAGCTGCTCTCCCCAAGCTGCAGGACAGGCCCCAAAGAAAGGGATGGAAATGCTATCACAGAATAGACTCCTGCATAGACTAATTGGCCAGAGGCTACATTTATTTCAGATGACCTCACCTTTCAATTGATAATCTCAGAAATACTGCCTTGCAGAAAAGTCTGGAAGAGAAGCTCTTTAACTCTCAGAACTGAGAACCTGTCCCAGTTCACTTCAGCTTCCCTTCTCCTGCCCTGAAATTGCTCTTTTCCTCCCACATTATTTAAAGAAAGTTAGAGACGAATGAGACATGATTTTTTTGATATGTGACCTTAAGACAGGGGTTTCATTTATTTTTTTTTAATATTTAACAGATTCTCTGTATTTGGAAACTACCATGAGTGTAAGTCTATACAAAGATGAACATAGTGGTTTCTATTTGCGGTCCGTGCCTGTCCTTACGTGCAGCACGCAAACTAAAGGCATCTAAAACGTGCACCTTGGCATGGAATGCTGTCTTTTTACCAAATGCAAATGATAAATCCAGTAGCAGAGACTATGCTGTAATATGCTGGAAGCCGAAACCAAATCAGACTGTTTGGAGATCTTGAAGAAATTACTGATTTTGAATCTTAGTTTCTTTATTTAGAAAATTGGGAGTTGGGGCCATATTATCCTTCAAGTTGCAGCTAAATCTAAAATTCTGAAGGATCTTCTGAACGACTATAACAGTTACTGATAGGAAATTGTTAAGAAACGCATGCTTTCTGTTGGTTACCAGTTAGAACTGAGTCGGCCAAAAAGCTGACAGTCACCAAAAAGCAAATTTTTTGAATTAATGCTCTCAAGCTACCAGAAGAAAGCCAGTCATTTATTAGAGCTTCTCTTCTCTCTGAAAATTTTGCTCTCTGCAAAGGCGGGGAGCCGAGCCCTCTGCCTTCACGAGGGGGCTTGTACCGCCACCCGTGTGAGTGCTATAAAAAGCAATTGCTCAGGGAGCCACTTTCTATCGGACACTAAGGGGGACCGTGCACAGCTTTTCACTCACTGGCCCACATTGTTCTTTTGGGTAAGAGTGTCCAACCATTGATTGAAACTTCTGCAGTGAGAGGGGTTGGATGACCTGTTTCGTGTAGGAATAAGCCTGTAAGTCACATTTGCTGAAAATAGACCCTTGTGGCATGAAGTTCTTTAGAACTCAGCAGGTCAAACCAAGTTGAGGGGGAAAGAGACAAAGAGATAGAAGGAAGGAGTGAGAACTCGCTACTTTCTAGCCAGTTGACAGAGAAAGAGCAAGAGAGAGAGCGAGTGAGGGAGACCGAGGGCAGGCGCATGCGCGTAGAGCCTGAGAAGTCCGCTCGGAACACGCTTCTCACAGCGCCCCAGCCCGGAGCGGCCCGCATGTGTTCTGGCTGCCCAGGTCCAGTTGGGTCATGAGACTCGATAAGCTCAGCTCCTCGCTGTCCTGGAGCAGCCCCAGCATGCCTGGTCCCCATTCTCCGAGAGCATCCCCAGGGAAAAGCCGTGATGTGGTCCCCGCTCCAAAGAGCACGGTGAGTGGGGAGACTTCAGTCTGAAGTCCGCTGGGCCCTCAAATACTAAGGGGATCGAGCATAGCAAATCTCCTCCCCAGAGGGACCTAAAGATAGCCTCCAACTTAAAGACCATTGTTCATAACAGTATATATTGGTTGACCCAATATGGGTTTATGTAGATATCTAGAATATGTTCATATGAGGGTCTGGAATAATCTCTACTGGAATGTTAACCATGATTAGCTTAGAAGTAGGAATTTTTGTCAGTTTTGCATTTTCACTATTTATGTATTATCCATATTTTATATTTTTCTACAATGAGCATATATTTCTTATTTTTTTAAGTTTTTAAAGAAATATTTATTTAGAAATCTCAAACTAAAGCTATATGGGGAGGAGGGGAACATTTATTGAGGCTAAGAGTTAGTATTGCATAACCTAACCCCAAATCTAAACCTCTCCTCCATATGTTGGTGTCTTCTGCCCTTTCCTAGTTTATTGTTTTTCCCTCTTCCTCTAAGTACTGGGGGAAGATCACACAGAATATTGTGATACAGTGTGCTCTCAAAGTGATTTTTAAAGTTCACTTAAAAAGAAACATTTAGGGCTTCCCTGGTGGTGCAGTGGTTGAGAGTCCGCCTGCCGATGCGGGGGACGCGGGTTCGCGCCCCGGTCCGGGAAGATCCCACGTGCCGCGGAGCGGCTGGGCCCGTGAGCCACGGCCGCTGAGCCTGCGCGTCCGGAGGCTGTGCTCCACAGCGGGAGAGGCCACAGCAGTGAGAGGCCCGCGTACCGCAAAAAAAAAAAAAAAAAAAAGAAAGAAAGAAAAGAAACATTTAGCACAGAAGAGAAAAAACGAGTCTTCATATTTTCAGGAACATAAATGTCTGAACTTAGCTTACGATCGAGCATGATCATAGTTCTGCATACAGAGCACCAGCCTGTACATATGATGTTAAATGACTGTGATTTGTTAATTCATTTACAAATGATGTTAAATTGAAATCCACAGTGTTTGTTGATCTTAAATTAATTTAACACTTGTTAAATGAAACTTCAGTTCATTTAAGGAGTGGATCTCTTTCTTAAAAACAGCCCTGTAGTGTTTTACGTGAAATGATATATCTTGGAGCAAAGGAAGGAGAAGGGATGAGAGGTTTAAATTTCGACCACCTCAGCCAAATGCAGAGGGGCCCAGATTCAGCGGGCCTGGATGGTGGCCCAGAGGATGGGGCGCTTTGTGAGATATTCTGGAGGCAGAAATCAACAACGTTTGCTGTCAGGTGAGGAAGAGTGGGTGAGGGAGATGGGCCATGATACTTGCACAAGCCTTTTTGGGGAAAAGGTCAATAAATTGATTACTAACTAGTAACGAACTACTCATTTGCAAGAAGAGAAAGACTGCTTAGAATTCAACTTTTTAAATCATCTTGTAAAAGCAAAAGTAGGCTAGGGCCTGTAATTTCATCAGCCAGCATTCCACCGACGAGGGCCAGATATCAGCCACCTTCTTCTGCTTCTTGTAGCCACCCAGCTGGCTTGACTCCAGGAACTGGCTCACTGTGACCCTGAGTGTGTAGTCATTTGGGGAATGAAGAGTCAGTCCACAGTGACACCCAGATCCAGCACCTCCATCACCAACTCTGATGTTTGGGGACACCCTGCCCACCCCATGACCCCTGCTTCCATGTGTCAGTGACGATCACCTACAGATTTATGGTGGCAATGCTGCTGGGACCTGACTCCTTGTTAGCACACATCACAGCGCTGAAAGATCACTTCCATACGACAGAAGGCCTGAAATCGCCAGGAGCGCTGTGGCTGGGTGGTTGTCTGAAATCCAAGCATTGCTGGTGGAAACTCCGAGTCAGGCTCTGATGCTTTACACGGATCGTTCTGCAAATCCAAAAGTGGAAGAGCCCTCGGGCTGTGTCTTAGAAAAGAAGTCATATGCTCAAATCTAAGGGTCAACCTGCTTCTCGTTCCAAAACTTCATAGAAACAGGCTATGGAGAACCCAAGCCTTGCTCTGCGAAATCACGTCTCTGTACCCTCCACCCGTACAACTGATTTCCTTAAAATGTATTAAAAATGACAAAAATTCCTCTCATTTGGAAACTTTATTTCCAGTGGGGCACAGAATTAAGATATAATTCAAAGTATAACATTCCTTTTTGTTAACTTGTATCAGATTTAACAGAGAGACAAATATGGGGAAATGTGAAATGAGAAGCAATCTGAAAGTAAACAGAGAATGTAATTCTTTCCACCAGTAAGCTTTTCAAAAAGATGCACCTACTGTTCAGAGTCTGTAAAATCTCAAGCACGTATAGAGCCCTCACTAAGTGCCGGGCACTGAGCACTCTGGTTACAGAACACAGCCAATAGTCATAATAACCCTATGGAGAAAATACTATCATTATTACCATTTTACAAAGAAGAGACGGAGGCATGGAGGTGAAGTAACTTGTCCGAGGTCATGGCTAGTCTGTGGCAGAGCTGGATATAAACCTCTCAAGGCACAGGCTAGGCTCTGCTATCCTGGTCCTCTTCTAATGGTAAATAACAAAAGAAGTGTCTATTGTAGATAACTTTGTGACTCAGCAGAGGAAAAACAGAGGCAGCTCAAAATGTCTCGGCCAATGTCCTCTGGAATGACCCCCGTGGAACACGGGCAGTAAGGGTCCCAACTGTTCATCCTGCCTCGTGGCCCTGACCCCGGCCTCCTGGGCGCCGGCCTGCCTCGAGGTTTCCACGTCAGCCAAATCCACACCTCCATCCTCAGAGTTACTTTTCTGGTGCCCTGATTCCTTTCCCAAGCAGTCGTGCTCTCGGTGTTGACCCTCTTGGGGGAGGTTAGAGGAATCTCTGTAAGGCGCAACTGACCGACAGCTGTGGTTAAGTGTTTGCCTTTTTAAAGAGGAGCTTCTCGGATGGGTAGAAATACAGGCAATGTGGCAGAGAATAAAGAATTCAATGAGGGACATAGTTTTAAAACAGATATTTTTAAATTGAGTTATCATTCACATACGAAGTTGTTCAACCATCACCACTAATTCCAGAATATTTCCATCACCCCTAACAGAATCCCCAGATCCATTAGGAGTAACTCCCCCATCTTCTCCACCTCCTGACAACCACTAATCTACTTTCTGCCTCTATAGATTTGCCTGTTCTGGACATTTCATATAAATGGAATCATATAATATGTGACCTTTTGTGACTGGCTTCTTTCACTTAGCATAATGTTTTCCACGCATGTTGTAGCTAGCATCGGTACTTCGTTCCTTTTTATGGCTGAATAATATTTCATTGTAGGGATAGACCACGTTGTGTGTATCCACTCATCAGTTGGTGGACGTTTGGATTGTTTCCATTTTTGAGTGATTGTGAATAATGCTGCTATGAACATGCATATACAAGTTTTTGTGTGGACATGTATTTTCATTTCTGTTGTGTAGACACCTAGGAGTGGAATTGCTGGATCATGTTATAATGGAATGTAATATTTAACATGGAAAATTTAGAAGAACCCATTAAATCATAGCAGGTAGGTGACTGCCTACAGCCATCCTACTACTTACAGCTGTGTAACCTCAGGAAAACCAAGTGACCTCTCTGAATTTCAGGGAGTTTTTGTTTTGTTTTGTTTTTACTGTTATTGTTGTTTTTGTATGTTAAATGTCTTAAAACGTTTGCCTCTCAGTTGTATAAATAAACTAAGATAATATACATAAAAGTGTTTATAAACAATGCAGTGTGAGATTCCTGAGCTATTGTCATTGCATCCCATGTTGGGCAGGGAAGCCATTCACATGGACCATCCCATATGCTGGTGCTGGGGCCCAGGGCAGGCCGCCCCAAAATGTGCCTCAATGGCATATTGGTTATTTTGAAATTGAAGTTACTTAAGAAACGGCCAATGCAAGCGGGATACTCTGACCGCCCTTTCTGTGTCCCTGAAAGCAAGAAATAGATCTCTCATGTGAAAGGTGCTCTCCCTGCATGCAGATATAGAAGGACATCCTTATCACCAAAGCTAAGGAATTCAGGGCTGAGAAGCCTATATATACATATAAGTTTGTTTATATATATATAAACAAACCCCATTACTTCTTTAATTTAGTACCCCAAGCCCAAACTCTGTTTAGATTCTCCACTAATTGGACACCCAAACCTACGTTTCTTTGTCCTGTCAGTTCCTTACAAATTTACTGTTTCTTTGTCTAAAAAGTATAAAAGCTGACCGCTCTCATTTCTATGGGACCTCCATGCCCATGAATTAAAATGTGTTTTTTTTCCTCCTGCTAATCTGTCTTGTGTCAATTTTATTATCGTCCAGCCACAAGAACCGAAGAGGGGCAAGGGGGGAATTTCCCCTCCCCAATAGTGGGACCACCACCCCTGTCCCCATGCAGCCCAGGCTCTGCCCAGAGAGCCCATGTCCTCCCAGCCAGTGGCATTGCTAAAAACTGACCTCACGAAAGGCTCCAGGTGTGATTATGCCTTAATGAGTTAGCTCGCAAGGTGATTAGGAGGAGAAATATCTTTCATGTGGGAATTCCGAGCACAGACAGAAGCCAGAGTGGGTGATGGGTCTTGCCAGAGCCCTTCCTAATTCCCCTTATGTCACACCGTTCAGATGACCAGACACCCTGCCTGGACTTGGAATGCATCCTGCACATTATCTCACCTAAGGAAACACTTGTCAGGTGGAAATGCCGTCTTAGAGCTGCTCACTAATGTGTTCACGAGGCCATTGTCCTGGTGCATGTTGACGTGAACGCAAGCTCACTGGACGCCCAGAATGTTTACTTACAGATCTGCTGTCCATTAACTGGACTAATACAATGAGACCTTTAGGAGGGGGAAAAAAATGTGTCTCTGCCGGCTAGGTTTTTAAGAAAAATATAATTTCAAATTGAACTAGACCAAATAAAATTTAAATCCAAGACCTGTCGATTGGAGCAAGCCACTGAGGACCCAGCAAGGACCAACACAGCTGCCCTCTGGAGCTCACAGTCCGGAGGTTGGTGACCTTGACCTAAGTTTACACACCCACACGCTGCACGCACACTGTACACACAAGTTCACTAACAGGCCAGGTCTGGCCACGCTCGCCGGAAGTTCGCCCAAGACCAGACCATCCGGGCTCCCCTCTGCTCTCTGCAGGACCTTCTCTCCCTTCAGAGAGCCATCCTACTCTGGATTTTCCATCCACATCCTTTCCAAACGTGGCTGCTTGTGCCGTTCACCTCGGCCCTGCTTCCCCTGCTGGTCCAGAGTTAGAGCCAAGGCTTCTGCTAAATGGTAGTTACACCCAGAGGAGGCGGGAGAATGAACTCCAGCTCTACCACCTACTGGCTGCATGGACCCTCCGGGTTGCGGTTTCCTCCTCGGGTACCACAGGGACAATAATAGTACATACAGCAAAGGGTTATGGGGAAGATGCACTAGGCTCTGTACCACACCAAGATCATGCCCCGCACAGAGTAAGTGCTGAATTGCTCTTAGCTGATACTGTTGTTATGATCATTATGAATGTGTTCGTGGCGCCTGTCTTTTCGACCCTCCACAGCAACTACGTGCAACTTAATTGGGGCCTTCTTGATAGGCCTTTGTCTCACCAAGTACACCAGGTGGAAATGCCAGCCACGGAGTCAGGTTGGTGGGGGAGACTGGGAGACAGGTGTGCCAGTCAGCACAGGCAGGTAGGTAGATGTTCTATTTATAGTGCCTCTTGAGGGTCTTTGCAAATGTTACCTGCTACTTAGGTACATCCTGCCTCTCCCTAAAGCTGTTTTTTTTTTTTTTTTTTACATCTTTATTGGAGTATAATTGCTTTACAATGGTGTGTTAGTTTCTGCTTTATAACAAAGTGAATCAGTTATACATATACATATGTTCCCATATCTCTTCCCTCTTTCGTCTCCCTCCCTCCCACCCTCCCTATCCCACCCCTCCAGGCGGTCACAAAGCACCAAGCTGATCTCCCTGTGCTACGCGGCTGCTTCCCGCTAGCTATCTACCTTACGTTTGGTAGTGTATATGTCCATGCCTCTCTCTCGCTTAAAGCTGGTTTTGCTCACAGCTTTTTGCACTAACAAAAATATTTATTGCTTCCATCACTTTCCTGATCCCAAACTTTCCATGTTTATAATATCATTTGAAACCCTTAACCCCTTAGTGATCTGGCCCATCCTTACTTTCCATTCTTACTTACTTTCTCTCACTTAAGCTCCAAGCAGTCTCACTCACCCACTGGCCTCCCGAACACCCTCTGCTCTCCTGCCTTTGCTAGAACTGCTCACTCCACCAACACGTGCCTCCTCCCAACTCCTGCCACATCGGCATCATCTACTCCAACATCAGCCCAGCTCAAAGGTCACCCTTCCAGCAAGTTCCATCAGATCTTCCACCAGTCCCAGCTCCGTGCCAGAAATCATGTTTCCTCCCTGTGTTCCCATAGCATTCATAGCATTCTTCTAGAACATTCTCTCTGTATTGTGGTTATTTGAATACTTGTTTTATTACTGATGCCACACTGCGGGTTATTGTCACTTTGTTACTATAATGTTGTCCTTCATGATGTAGCATCACCAGGGGCTTGCAGATACTAGGAATTTAAAGCTTGTCTCATGGGCTTCCCTGGTGGCACAGTGGTTGGGAGTCCGCCCGCCGATGCAGGGGACGCGGGTTCGTGCCCCTGTCCGGGAAGATCCCACATGCCGCAGAGCGGCTGGGCCCGTGAGCCATGGCCACTGAGCCTGCGCGTCCGGAGCCTGTGCTCCGCAACGGGAGAGGCCGCGACAGTGAGAGGCCCGCGTACCGCAAAAAAAAAAAAAAAAAAAAAAAAAAAATTAAAGTTTGTTGAGTTGAACAATTTGCACCCTTCAAAACAATGGAGTTTTCACATTATGTCCTTAAATTACTAGCATCACCATGGTACAAATCTGTATCAATAAGAGCTGTAAGTCTTGCATTCTATTGTTAAGAGTCAGCTCTGTGTCAGCAGGCACAACTTGGTTGATTCCTGGTTATGTAAACTCAGGCACGTTCTGAATTCTCAGTGTTCTGTTGTCCTCTTGGTTAAAATGGGGATAATAACAGTACCAACCTCAGAGGATTGCTATGAAGAAAAACACGAGACAGTCTACATAATGCCCTAGGAAGGTTCATGACATGCAGGAAGCCTTCAGTTAATATTAACTGTTACTCACCTCAAGGGCAATTTCCACCGGGGTCTTTCCCTAGAGAAGTCTAAAAAGCAGCCATTTAGGTGCTGTAGTTACCAACTCTGACCAGAAGGAGGCGCCCAGCCTCCAGGGCTGTGATGATTTAGCTTCCAGACGGAGCCCTGCAATAGAGAATTCCGTTTGGGGGTGGAGGCAGAGGTGTGTTTAGAAACGTCAAGGAACCCTCAGGTTTTAAAGGTCACCACAAGGACATTCCGCTGCACCTCCTTCTCCGCCCACCACCTGTTTAGAAAGGGCAGTGGTGCTGAGGTGTGGGATGAGAGAGCAGGGAGGCGGGCCCGGGGACACACGAGGAAGAAGCTGGGTCTGAAGGTAGTGGCACATATATTGGTTTTGATACCATGATTTCTGCCAGGATTAGCTAAAATGTATTCATCCAGCCTAGCTCGTGCGGTCACCTCCTGAATGTGGGATACAGTCCACGTGAAATCGTCTACCTAGCAGCTTGTTCCTCCGTTTCATTCTCCAGACAGATTGTTAATCTATTCCCTGGGCCTGAGCGTGGCGTGGTCTGCCCCAATCCTGCTGGTATTTCTAGTTCTAGCTCATACGCCTCCTCCTCCAGGAAGTCTGCCCTGACTGCTCTAGTTCAACAAACTCCTCCTCTGCTGAGCAGCTCCCACTGGCCTTTCCACAGTCAGGCACTTTCCCCACTGCTGCTTGTCAGGTACTTGCCTTTTTATATAGTTCCCTGAGGACAGGACACACCTCCTTTGTCCCCTGCCAGTAGTCAGTGCAGGATCCTGCATGGAGCTCCACAGGTGTTGACTGGAATGACTACAGAAGGGCCAGGTGTTTTGCAGGTGTGTGAGAATGAATGGATGGCTCCTTAATCTCCACCATAAACAGAAAAACTCCCATTTTCTCCAACACTGTAATCAAAATATGACACGTGAAAGCCACTACAGTTATGTCTTATGTAGATACTGTCCATTATCTGGGTCTGGGTCCCTTCCACTCTCTCTAGCAGTATGTATTTAAGTTTTTTCGCTTGTGGTTGGCTTTGTGCATTTAGCGTTTGGTGAGTAAACTCATTAGAAGTTAAATTGCTGGCCGCCCGCTCTGCCGTCAGCCCTGTGCTGCTGGGAAGACAGTGAGGGGAGCGGACACGCCCCTGCCTGAGGGCTTACAGTCCAACCGTTCAGCTCACTAAACAACAACTCCTAGCACTTATACATGCCTGGCCCTGAGCTGGTAGTCTCTGGGGAGAGAAAATGGAATAAGAAGACACGGTCCCTGCCCTGGGGACGTATTATCCAATGGGGGACACAACTAAGCCATGTTCAAGGGAGTCAGGTCATCACCTTCTCAGATTATCTGATGAAGGTCTTAGAGAATAGACTTACCCAAATACTGTTCCTGAGACAAGAATACTTTACATTTTAAAGAGCAAAGTTGTAGGAATATTTTGAGGGCAAAGAAACGAACAGTAACTCTTCACCCACACCTCCCCAAATCTCCTGCCTGGTCTCTGAAATTTTCATTTCCTTTCATAAGAAAATAATGTATTTCACTTCACAAGAAATAAGGCTTAGAAAACTGACCTAAACAAATATCCTATTCCTGATGGGGGCAAGGAAAAGCAGGAGAACCCCTGGGGCACGCCCATTTTACAGATGAGGAAGCTGAGGCTCCATTCGGAAGGTGCAGCAGTTTGGCTGGGCTCACAGGGTGAGTCAGGGCAGGTGGGAACGCTCCAGCCCAGGCCTCCCAGGCTCACGCATCCCTCTCTCCTGTTCTCCATTTCACCCTGCGTGCCAGCCCAGGGCACGAGTTACAGGGTATTTCGGGCCCTCTGAGGCCTTGTGGGATCCCAGCAGGATTGACTGTCATGAAGCCAGGTGGAGAAAGGCTGGGGTGGAAAACAGGCGTGAGGCCGCCTCCACGCAGACGCCCAGGGCCCGGCCAGCCCCTGGCCCACTGGTGCACTGCACCAACCGGTGCTCCTGCAGACACAGCTGGAAGCCACACCACCACGGCCTCTGCAGCCAGGGAGCTCAGCCGAGTGAAACAAAGAACGCCATCTTTATCTGGCTGATGACTCCGAAGGGAGACCCGCCCACAGGGGGCGATGGCTGGCCCAGCAGTGGCATGGAGTGTGCCCAGGACAGCTCAGAGGCTGCCCACCTGCCTCTCCAGGTCCCTCCAGGCCCAGCGTGAGCGCGTTCTCACACTCACAGCTTCCCTAACAAAGCTGGATTTCCCTCTGCTACTGGTTTGCCTTTTTGGAAAGGGCAGCAGGAAAAGAATGATGAGATTTTGGTGAATCTTCCAAAAACCCTCACCTGAACCTCAGAGCTGAATGGACCATACAAAGATGTGAAGTCGGACCTACTCAGTTTCAGAGCACATTTCCTGCATCTTCAAATTCACCTCCTTTCCCCTCTTAGGAAAACCTGCTTGTGGGACAGGGAAAAGTCATAGCCTGGAGGTATAAATGAATAAGAGCGTCTTGCAATGTTATTTGTCTTTTATCAGGGGGCAGGAAACCTTTTGGAAAGGAATGACTCTACAAGGGTAGCATTTAGGCATAGCTGGGACACAGACGGGGTGACTTAGAGAAGAGAGGTTCATTGTTCACTCCCAGTACCAGGCTGGTTAGAAGCCACTTCCTCTGTCCTTTTTCCAGTTCAATCACATGGGTTCTTCATGGACCTGGCACCTGGTGCTGTAGGGAGAGGTGACCCAGCCCACCAGCACATCCTGCCTGGGGACCATTCGCCTCGATGTTGCCATCTGCCTCCTTTTGTTCATATATATCCTGACTCCCCATTTTCCCTGTAAGTTCACCTGAGGCTAGAAACCATACCCCCTCCTCGTCACCCTTTATCCTGCAGGGTCAACATGATTGTTGACAATGAACTTTATTTCTGTTTGACCTTGGAATGAGTTTTTGCATTTGATTATCAGAGCGTCCGACATTTAGGGATTTCTACTTGCAGTGAGATCTCATGGTATGCCTGGAAAGAACCATATCACTAAACTGGGTGCCAGGAAGACGCTCAGTCCCCTCTGCTCCTGCAGTAGCTGCCTCCAGTCTGGGAACCGGCACTTGCCCCATTCCCTGCCAGGGGGTCCTTACTGCCACAAAGTGGGAGTAAATAGAGGGCGTGGGATGTCGACAAAGCACAGTGGAGCAGAATAGATTCCCCCCCGCCCGCCCCCGCCCGTGACAGCAGAACATACACCAGAGGTCTGTGGCCTTTCTCAGTAAAATGCAAAACAAAGCTCATTAAAGCACACCCAGCCGGGCACAGCTGGGAAAACGCTGGCGATCAGTATTTTGCAAAAATAAAGCCAAAGTGCTACTTATTGTCGAATTGCCACACACGAAAGGGGCTGCAAGTACAACTCCAGTTCAGCATTAGAGCCGTTAAACTGGGCCCAGAAATCAAGGCTCCTGACTATACCGAATGGGCAGGAGGGGTCTAGAGAGCACATCGTGGGCAGAGCCTAGGCAGGGACTCAGGGACCCGACCCAGCTGCACAGAGGGGTTGGTGTGTGTGTAGGGGTGCTGGTGAGAATCCCCCTTTCCCTGCCGTGCCACATGAGAGGGCGCTAAGGTCAGGTCCACCCGACGGTCCGGATGTGGACGTGTGAGCCTCCCCGTGCTTTCCCTCCTCCCAAGGGACTTGGTATTTCTTGAGAATGATGCTTTCCCTGCAAAGGGACAGACCAAGACAGCCCCGCTCTGCTTCGTTTCCGCAGCTCGGGAGCCTGGCCCAGCACTGCCCCTCAGCACCAGCAGCAGGACTGGGCAAGGTTTTAAGCAAGGTGTGGCCAGCCACCAGGTAGGTGAAGACACCCTCCCCCTGCCCCGGCAGGGAACCCGTGGAGCCGGGCGGGGAGCCTCTCCGAGCAGAGGTGCCACGTGGGTCCCTTCTCATTTCATCGCCCATCGCTCAAGGGTCTGTATCTCTGGGGCACCTTCCATCCTGCAGGAGGACAGGTCGTGCTGCGAAGGTGAACCGGACAGAGGAAGCCTCAGCTTACTCCCAGGCACCGGCCGCCCCCGGGGCAGAGCATCAGGCTGCTCACTGGTTTACCTGGGCATTTGGGCACCATGTGGCTACGCTCCAGAAAGAACCAAAGAGCAGGAAAGAAACAGTTCACAGAAGTGAAAGGTAGGTCTAAGACTGATGTTTAAATTTAATCTTTTCTTTGCTGAATTGGTCCAAACTGGATGAGTGTCCATCTCCCTCCCTGGGCTCTCACTCACCCCAGGAAATAAGGGGCAGAACCAAGGTGTGGAGCAGCTGCCCGTTCTTGGGCATTTCCCATACGCCGCCGCCCCCGCCTCTCCACACCGCATCATTTACCCTCCAGCGCGCCGTGGGAAGTGGACCCAGTTATTATCCCAGCAGGACTGCGAGCGGTTGGGTAACTTGTCGCAACATGACAAGGACTGGGACCCCAGCTCAGATCTGAGTGACACTGAAGTCTCCAGGCTTTTACCCAAAACTTTTTGCATGAAGTGGGGTTAGAGGGACCTGAAGCAGCATGGCAAGGACCCTGGGAGGATGACCAAGCAGAGGCCACTCCAGGCAGTGGACAGTATGTGGCAGAGCCAGAGTGCGCTCTGCGAAAGGAGGCCACCCCTGTGATTACGCGGTGGTCCCTCCCTTACCCCCAGACCCCACACTTGGGCACAAAGCCCCCATTCCAGGACGCCGTGGACACACAGAACTCATGTGCACTCAGACACACGGAGAGCATCCCCACCTCATGCTGGAGGCCGGGCTGCTGCGTGACGGCCCACGGGCTCCCTGTAGAGAGCTTCCTCCCTCAGAGCCGGCAGGCCGCCTTCCTAAATGCAAAAGCTCAGCTCTTGCAGACAGGTAGTTTCTGCTTTTACACATCTGCTGGAAGCATTTCGAAGGAAGGCACAGCACTTGATGGCAGGCAGGATTTTCCCTCACTATCTCCTGACATTTGAGAATGAAGGTCATACAGCTGTCATCCTGATGGGTGTCTTTGAGTCGTAGGTTTGATATCATGACTTGTGTGAAAGGATGGGGGGAGATAGGAGGTCAGAAAAGGCCTGACGGGACATTGCAGACACAGCCCCCATCTCCACTGACTCAGCATCACCCGCAGGAGGTGCTGGTACCCAGAAAGTGGCCCTGGCAATAGAGCCGGGTATGGTGTGATCAGGATCGAGGAGGGGAGGTGCGGAGAAGGGGCCGGGAGCAGAGCAGGACAGTTAGGGGGCTTGCCTGAGGGTCATTAAGCTGGGCCAGCAACCCTCAGCCACAGCACGCGGGTGCAGGAGGAGACAGGACGGGTGATGGCAGATTCTCTGGGCAAGTTACGGGGGCTCATTTTCTTCATCAGGCAGATGAAGACGACTTTCTCAAGCTCTCCAAACATGAGGGAAAGTTGACTGAAAATGTAGGTAACGCACTTGGCGTACAGGAGAGCAAGGGTGCCCAGGGGACACGGCATCCCACACTGCATTTGTTGCCTGGGAAGGCCACTCCTCACACCTCCACGTGGAAAAAGATGCCCGTACATGACAGGATAGATGAGGTCAGCAAAGGGGTGAGGTCACCCCTTTGAGGGTGTAGTTGGAGATGGTTGAAATTTGCTGGCCGGGAGCCAAATACCTGAATCCACGTGCCACGATTTTGACCATCATCTTCAGTGGTTAAAACTTAATATAAAGGTTTCAAAGAATGTAAGGACTCTATCTGTCATAAGCTAATATCCACAGCAGGGAAGGATGAGAAAAATCAGGACTGAAAATCCAGTTTAGAGAAGAGTCAAATGGTGGTCGGTCTTGAGTAAAACCACTGCATGGTTAACGATATGAAAGTAGTGTGTCTGACTTCTGCTAATGCAGACGGATTTCATACCTTTGCTTCCATGTTAGTGCCCGGTTTACCCAATGCTTTCAAGTGCTGCTGTCTGTGATCAGCAAATGATCTGATTCATTCAATCAAATTGTTCTCCTTCCAGTGACATATGAAAGAAAAGGGGCCATCTTGCCAATTGATCCTTGTGACTAGATGTTTAGATTTAGGAGACACAGGTACCTGTGAGAGCATCTAAGCACGGGCACACTGGGTGCTCTGGCTGTGGGACCAGCTCCAGACCTCAAACTGTATGTGAGCTTGGCCCAATCAAACAGAAGTTACATATCCTCTCAGAAGGGAATGCGGCAGAGTGCCTGGCATACAGGAGGTGCTCAGCAAGTGGCTGAAATTTCCACCCTACTTGTCAGGATGACCACACCATTCAAATGCAAGTGACAATTTTCATATGACATTTCACGAGTCCTGTGCGAATCAGGCTAACCACATCTTTTGACCTGATTTAACTCGGAATTGGTCTCATGTCAGCTCTTCACAGCCTAACCTAACTTCCAGGCTGTCGATCAAATGCAGATTTACTGAGCACCTTCTGTGTACCTGACACAGAGCTGGATGGTGGGGATGCAAAGGTGGATACAACAAACGCCCTGCTCTCCAGTTGTCCCCAGCGTAGGGACAGGTGAACAGGAACCACAGGACAACCAGACAGGCGTTAGAGCCACAGCAAGGTGCTGGGAGGCTCAGAGGAAGCGCCCAGGTGTGCCCCAGGGCGTCAGAGCTGCTTGAGGGTGGAGGGGAAGTGAATTGGACTCTGATAGATGAGCCAGGGTTGGCCAGGCTGGGTGGGGTCACTACAAGCACAGAATGGCACGTCCTGCAGGGCGGCGTCCTGAATGCCACCACGCATCTGAAGGGCAGCCAGAGATGCCATCTGACTTGATGAGCACAATATATGATCATCACAACTTGGGGATAACAAAGGACCCCTCCAGTTTGGATGTAGTACATCATTTATTTATTCATGAAATTCCTATGGAATAGTGAACCTTAAACAATCAAGGGATATGAAGTCCTTTGAGAATATGAATTTTTTTTAAAAAAAATGATGTCTCCTCCCCCCATGAAGCCACCCTTGGACTCCTGTTTAGGACATTCTCGTGTAGGATACAAAGCGCTTCAAAGCCAGCTGAGACTACACCGACCTATATACAGCTCCAGCACAGGTGCACCTGAGCTGGAAGCTGCGCCTCTGCCTCTGCCGGGCCACCCAAGTATCTTTACACTCACACCAAGAGAAGCGCTGGGACGGTGAGACCCGGCGGCGCGGAGCCCACTGCCGCCCGAGAGCGATGCTGAGACGCAGCCAGCCGCAGGCCCGCCCTGGACCAGCTAACGTGGGGCGCACGGTCCTGCTTCCTGCCCCATGTGTGAATGTGCGGCCGCCGCCAGGCCGCCCTCCGCGGGTGTCTGCATGGAGACCGCAGCCAGCCCTTCAGCTCACAGTGTGTTCCATCCACCATCCTCAAGCAAGCGGGAGGCTCTCTAGATGATAGTCTATGGAGAGATCAACAAAGTAAACATAACTGGAAAGGCCGAAGCTCACATAAGATTTAGAGTCTGGAGACCTGGCTTTACCTCCTTCTCCGTCGACATTTATCTCTGTTCCTCATGTGTCTGAGCCTTGGGTTGCCCATCTGTCAATAGGGCACAAGGATTCCCGTCCGATTCACAAGGTAGATGGGAATTAAAATCAAGTGAGATAATGCAGGTGAAGAGTACTTTTAACTCTAAACCTTCTGAAAGCCATGTATAGTTTTAGAGAAAATATTGGAGAACTGGTGATAACATCACAGGGGGGAAAAGGGCATTTCACTATTACCACCAAACAATATTGCAACATTAAAAAAAAAAAGCCAGACTGCCAGTAGAGAATAAATAGTAACTGTCATTTGTTATAGGGTATCATAAATAATACACTTACTTTTTATTTATTATGCAATTTTAGAAAGGAAAGGGAAAGAAAAGGACCCTCGATATAATTCCAGGTGAGAGATAAGAAATTTCTACTTTGTTGGATCAGCTTCTCCTAGAACCCTGGCTGGTACATGTAGGTGCTAAGCAAACGGTTGTTTTTATTATAAAAGATTTTGCTGGCCTCGGAGAGCCTCTGGGAGACTGGAGAGACTGTGTGTGACGAGCCTGGCCAGGCTGCTCTGTAACCGTGCTTAGTGCTGTCTTTCTTCACCCACCTGTGTCTCCTCAAGCGCAGAGCCCCGGAAGGAATCAGGCTTCCCTGTGGTTCCACCACCTGCTGCCTTCTCCCATCACTCCACGACTTTCCCGCCCCTGGCTACAAACTGGGTACGGGAGATAAGCCAGTAAAAGACAAGATAATGCCAGATGCCCTCAGTGGAAAGCAAACTAGGCAAGGCACGTAAAGATTCACATGTGGTCAACTCATCTTTGCTTCATTCATTCATTTGCACATGGTGCATTTTCCGCATCCAGGCGCTATGCTGGGCGTGTAGAAATGAATCTGCATTACAATAGAGGAGACAGAGGAGCAGGAAATTAGGTGAGAGAGGCTTGCAGAAGTCACCCAATCCAGACGACAAGTGGTCCCTGGGTTGAAGTGTGGAGGGGGCATCTCAGCAAACAACAGAAGGGTCAGGGCTACCCACAAGAGCTCTGAGAATCTCAAAGGCAGTGGCATCTCTATGGGATTTTAAGTCTGGGAGTGGTTCAAGCTTATATATTAAAAAAAAATCCACAGATAGTTATGTGGAGGATGGAGAGGTTCAGAGCGTTGGGGGAATTAAGATCTGAGGCAGGGAAATTGTGAGAAAGTATTGAGTCATGCAGGCAACGTGCCACCAGAGCTTGGAACTTCAGCAATGGCAGCTGAGAGGAAAAGGAAAAGGGGTGAATGAGAAATACTTCAGAGGTGGAACTGGA
>NW_021703771.1:80293995-80413133 GCF_005190385.1 Monodon monoceros | reverse complement strand
AGGAAATGTCCCGACTCCAGCTCACAGCCCCGGCACCTGGTAACTATGCGATCAGCAGGTTACACCACTGAGCCTCAGTTTCCTCATCTGTAAAATGAGTCTAATTATATAGGAATGTTGTGAGGATTGAAAAAGAATGAGAGTAAAGAGGTGAACCTGGCACATAGCAGGCAGTGAATAAATACTAGCCCCATAGAAAGAAAGGCTAACTCGTGCCACGGGCAGGAATCAACTTTGAAAATAAATGGTAAGAAAAAGGGAAGGAGCAGAGATGAGCTGCCAGGAACCCTAGTGTCGGGGGACAAATCTTACACCCAGACTTCAGGAGAAACCGCATTGAAACGATGTGGCTGGAGAGAGAGAGAAGTATGCCCATGAGCCCATGACTTCACTCAGAGCAGCTCCTAATGCAGGAAACCCCGGGGGTTGTGTGGAATAGAGGACCCACATCTATACTGCCTCTAAACCCCAGCCCTCTGGAAAGCATGGTCTCAAGCTCAGGCTTCCGACTGCAGAGTCACCAGTCCCTCAGAGAACCCCCAAATGCTTCATCACTGTCCGCTCCTTATGTCAAACCAGAGACAAATGAAGGGACTTCAGATCAGAGGGTAGGGCTAGAGTAAACTGGTACCCTCCCCTTCCAGTGAGTGGCCCCTTTGAGCATGCTCACTCCGCTTCCATTAGAAACTGACTGCTCTTTCTTCCCCCACTTCAGGCATGCTCCCAAGCTCGCTCAGGCCAGGAGCTGACTCTGAATGCAGCGGGGGCCCTCAATATACTAGATCAGTTCTCAGGTCAGGTCAGGCTCTAGGGCAGCAGATCAGGTCTCAAAAAGTGCGACACTTTCACTGTGAGAAGCCGACATTCAGCCACACTCTAGGCTGGAAACTCATCACCACATGGAAAGGCAAAGGGCAACTTTCCATTCACCGTGTATTTGCTACATCACTGGTTTCCTATTTCAGTGCATTTAAAAAATTTCCCCTGGGGTAAGAGCCCTGAGGCGCCTTTGTTGTGAAATATGGTTAACACGAAGTGCTTTTTTTTTTTTTCATGACGTTGCTCAGACTAGGTCTCTGTGTGTAGGAAAACTAAAGCCTCGGTGAGTGTATAGTCCTCCGGGATCTCAAAGAAATGCAAAAAAAAAAAAAAAAAAAAAAGAGGGAGGGGCCGGTTAAGGGGAAGAGCAGTGACAGGAGAGGTGAAAGAAAACGGTGTCTAGACCAGGGTCAAAGTTGGAAAAGCACTTGGCAGAGCAGCATTCTCAAAAAAGAAACCTTACCTACTTCCTTTTGCTGGTCACAGATTATCTATGAGTCCAGAGTTTTTAAAGCTCAAATGAATAATAATCTGACAGATTTAGATGTTACTTGCAATATGGTTTGTAACATCATATTTAAAATATTCAAATATTTTGCTCAAATCATCAGAGGCTCTATATCATCTGAATGTTTTCATGTGCTCTAAATCTGCAGGTGACTAAGACGGATCAGGCCAGAGGTCAGAGCATTGTCCTATTGTGTTTAAATAAATGCTTAGAATTAGTTGACATTGAATAAAATTTTGGCTTTCTGGCTTTTAAAAAAATTGGCAGCAACACTGGGCCCACGTTCCTGCATGGTGCCTATGGGCCACCCCTTTGGACACAGCATGACTTCTGCCATTTTCCACAGTCCCCGCTGCTCCCTATCACTCACCTCAACCATTCACCTTTCCTGTCTGGCGCCTCAGGCATTTGAGGGTGAAACCTCTGGGTCAGGTAGTGAAGCAGGCTCTGATGGGTGTAACCAAAGTTGTGCTTTCTACTAGTGAGTTTTTATCCCTCAGATATATATAAATAATGAGGCATTTCCAAATAAACCCAAAGAAAACCAAAAGACATTTATTTATTTATTTTTAAACAATGTGGGTTGGTTTATGTTTTTTTTTTTTTATTTAACCATACTTGATTTACAACACTGTGTTAGTTTCGGGTGTACAGGTTCGGATTCTTTCCCATTACAGGTTATTACAAGATATCAAATATAGCTCCCTGTGCTATACAGTAAATCCTTGCTGTTTATTTTACATATAGTGGTGTGTACCCGTTAATAAACAGTGTAGGGAGTTCTAGTTCCCCGTTCCTATGGTTTGAGTCCCCATTTCTCTACCCTGGTTCCCTCCCTAAATAGTTAATTAGCCATCAGCAAGAGCTGGAAATACTCTGCCTCACAACCCGCGGGCTTTACTTGGGGCCGTATCATTTCTGGACACCAGCTTGCGCTGAGAGTTATCTGAGCGAAGGCAGTGGGAGGTGTGTGGTGGGTGGAAAGGTCAGGAGGCAGAGTGGTACTAACGAGCGGGAACTTTTCATCAGGGAGCTCGTCAAAGATTCGTACCACATCACTGATTTCTAGAATATACTGAGAACTGAAAATTTTCATGTTTGCTTTAAATAACAGAAAGGTGTCCTTAAGCCCCAACACAGCTTTTTTCAAACACCACATCTGAATTAAAGAGAAGGTTCCCTGTATAAAAGATCTGCCTCCAAGAGTTAGTAGAGTCGCCTTTAGGATGGAAGGAGTGGGAGCAAAAGTTAAAGCAACCGGAAAACAGGACAAGCAGGCAGCCATCTTTGCAGGCTCATTTCAGAGCCACAGAGAAGGGTGGCCCAGCTCGCCTTCCTTCCTTCCGCGCATGCGCGCACGCACGCACGTAGGCGTGCACGCACGCACAATGAGGTCGTCCATCTCTGCCAGAAACTGGGTGAATGACCAGGAAGTGAACAAGCTGGGAACAAGCAACGGAGACTGAGTGGTCCCAGCTTTGTAAAAATCACAAGGAGAAGATGCTCATGAATTTCGACAGTCTGCCTCGCAGCTGGTGTTTGCTCGGCACCACTGCTAAATCACTCTGTGCGGGAAGACCGTTAGAGTCATTCATTTAGATTTCACTGCAGGCTAAACCTTTCAAACTTTAGGGAATACTTTTCCTAATTAAGTGAGTCAGTCAGAGCTTCCCACCCGCGTGCCACAAATGAGTGACAGCGATGCCACTACACGGCTCCCCTCGGCTCGGGCGTGGCTGCACCTGGGGGGCCAGCCAGCCCTTGCAGCCTCTGTTCACCTCCTGGTGGGGTTTATTGCATGTACTGTGACATGAAAATGTTTGGGAATCACTGCCTTAGGTTAAAAAGCTCACAGAAATTCTTAACAGTTGCATTATAAGCTTTTATTAGCTATTCACTGATGCAGGACCAACATTTCTTGGTTTATTGTGTTTTATTGTAAATTCAGGTTTAAAAAAACAACCTGTGGTTAGCCTCTTCGCTGTTTTCTCTCCTAATTTCCACCCCGGTTAAGCCAAACTCGCGGTGACTTGCTGTTTTGAGCTGTGACTCCTCACATACTGTCTGCCTATCGATCACTCTTCCCTAGAGACTGATTCCTACTCTTCTCCCACCCCACCCAGGAAAAGCCTGGCATCGGCAGCATCCCTCCAAAAGCTGGATCTGCAGCTGGACCTGCCCAACCAGCAGGGCGAGCCTATCCTCCACAGCCCCATGGTGCTGACCCAGGGCCCCAAGACCAAGGAGAGACACCTCCTCCTTTTCAGGGGCTGGCTGGTCATCACCAAGCAGAGGTGAGTCTCAGGACTGTCACTGTCTTCCTCTCTGTTAAAGGGCATTTTCCAAGTCCCCACTGCCTGACAGCACTGCAAGGAAAGCTCCCCTTCATTTGACAAGTGAGGCCCGAGAGGCTGCATGCTTTGGGCAACATCACACATGTAGCAGGTAGAAAACTGGACAATAAGGGTATAGGAGATCCATCATTTAAAAAGAAGTCTTACGGGAACTTGACCTTTGGGGTTGCTAAAAAGTGTGTAATGTGTTCACAGCAACAAATTTGAAATGAGAAATTTAGAAACTCAGTAATTGAGTTAATGTTAATGACCATGATAATCACTTTTCTCTTTGGAAAATATGCAGTTATACTTCTTCAACATTTGCATTAGATCAGGGGAGGCTATGTCAAAAGAAGTGCAATAGGGCTTCCCTGGTGGCGCAGTGGTTGAGAATCCGCCTGCCGATGCAGGGGACACGGGTTCGTGCCCCGGTCCGGGAAGATCCCACATGCCGTGGAGCGGCTGGGCCCGTGAGCCATGGCCGCTGAGCCTGCGCGTCTGGAGCCTGTGCTCCGCAACGGGAGAGGCCACAACAGTGAGAGGCCCGCGTACCGCAAAAAAAAAAAAAAAGAAGTGCAATAGTAATTTTCTGGCTTGTAGAACAGCTGCGTACTAGTAATGCTTCTTGATTTCTTTCCCTGTGCCCAGAACGGACACGTGCATGTGTCCTCCTCTGCCTTGAACTGCTGTGAGCAGAGAGGGAAGGAGGAAGACCAGGCTGCCTCTACCCCACTCCCCGCATGGAGCCCTGTCCCTCCTCCCTTTTCCCCTTACAGTATCTGATATATTAGCTACACCCAAATGAGAAATGGGACCAAGGGTCACCTGCCAACAAAGTAACTCCCTTTATCTCCTCTAGGAAGGGGGAGGTGGGTGCCCAAGCAGCCGGCAGTGGGTGAAGAATCCCCCCAGCGGAGTGAGGAAGTTGACGTGGGCCAGTGTGGGTAGGCCACCCAGTGGGCACCACCCTGCCCCACGCTCCTCTCCCTTGGTTTGGGTGGTTCCTCTCCTCTTCCCAGAGGGAACACGAAAGTTAAAGGGAATGAAAAACAGCTTCTCCTGAGGAGGGCGGCTCCTGGGCTTATGCAGTTTCCAAGGTAGCAGCTCAAACAAGCAGCAGAGACAGGAGCCGCCTGGCCAGGCCACCAGTTGGCTTTGGCTGCAAGAGGATGTCTGATTCTGAATGAGGGACACAGTGGCCCTGAGGACAGGACACAGGGCACCAGGGGTGTGATCCGCACACCCACCGCCGACCACGAACGAACCTGAGCTCCAGTTAGAATCCCAGGGCAGCGACTACGTGGAAGAAAGTCACCTCGGGATCTGGTCAGGGTTTGTCTTCTGGAAATGAGCTGTGCCTGCCGGCTTCTGAGTCCTTTATTGCCACAACAAAATTCAGAGAGCATTAGACTAGAGCGTGTCACCAGGCCTGGGTGCCCGAGGAACACCCAGCCCACTCCGTGCACTTCCGGAACTGAGCACCTGCCAGGCACATCACACACGTCAGCTTGCTTAATCCTCACAACCCATGTCACAGACGAGGAACGTAAAGCCCAGAGAGGCTGAGTGCTTGCCCCAAGTCCACCGAGAGGAAGTGGCAGAAGCAAGCCTTACCCTTGCGCCCTGTTTCTCCAGGTGTAGCACTCTGATCCTGTAGGGAAGCTCTCTGACTTGAGTCACACTCCCCAGAGGCACGTGCACATCAAATAGGATTCCATGTCTTTTTCAGAAAGAAACAGGCCTGGGGAATGTGTGACAGCCTTCCACAAATTCCATACTGGCAAAGAAAAGCTGGGGTGGAGACGGTAAACACAGACACTGGAGACTTGTTGGATGGATTCGTCAGGACAGTGGTGGGCCCCTGGGGGAAAGTTCTGAAGTCCATGGTCAGCAGCAGGGTCTTCATGCAAAGTGCAGGCCAGAGCCATAGAAAAGATTGAAGGAAAGACACGGGGTAGTCGCCACAGCAGTGGACGGAAAGGCCCTCTTTTGCGTGGAAGAGGAATGGCGGGGGGGCGTGAGGGCATTGTACTTCTGTTTTATAGGAAGAAGAGCATTGACAAATTTTTTTATGCTTTCATTTAATTTCCTTGAAAAGTTCTATTTTAAGCTTTGGGGGAAAACATGCCCCGTTTTAAAAAGCTTCTCACACCTACCCACCGTGATTAGTTCTTTTAGACGCTTAGAGATTTCAAAGAATTCAAAACACATCTGGCATCCTCCCCCCATATTCCTCCCCGCCAGGGATGTGTTGTTTTCAGAGCCCTGAGAAATCCCCCAAGACACAAACAGCAGCTGGGGAAATCCTGCTCAGCACATCCCGAGAATGTGAACTGGCCCCTTCCTGCCTGGTCTGCACAGAGCGCTCTGCAGGCGGTGCTGAATCATCCCTCGCTTTCATTCAACCAAACACCCTGAATCCTTCCTCAAAAGGCTCGTGCTCGCCCGCAGTCTGGAATGAAACCCAAAGATGAACATGGGGTGTTGGGGCATCTGTTGAAAGGGACAGTCTGCCACAAGGGCTCCGCCACACACCAAGGGGGCACTGTGGGTCGGCTGCAGGCACCAGGTGGTGGCATCCCAGAGACCTCGCCAGACCCAGCCACGTGGCCTCCCCGGCTGCAGGGCTCCAGCAGGGCCCGGGACTGAGCCTTCACGTACTGCTTAGAAAGGATAATACAGGAACCCTCTTCCTCTTCCCAAAGGAGAGTCAGGGTGACAACACTCTCTAAGTAGGTGTGTTACACGTCCACACACTCCCATGGCCCAGCCCTCTGACCCACCTTCATCCCCTCTAATGGACCCCGTGCTTCTGTCCACACTACTCCTGCCACCTGGGAGGCTGTACCCCTCTTCCTGTGGCCAGCTCCAACCCAGGCTTAGGGACGCGGCTCAGTGCTCAATCAAAGCCTACACTCGAACTGCACTGCTCTATATGCCTCGGTTTCCTCATCTATAAAATGGGGATAAGAATAGTACCTACCTCATAGAGTGGCTTGGGGTGAGGATGACAAGAGTGGAGACGTGCACAGGGCTTAGGATGGCCTGGCACACATGTTAAGCATTCGCTGTGAAGAGGAGTCACTTTCTGAAGTGCTTTTTCCAGGAAGGATTCTGAGGCCCCACCTTTGGCCCAAAGAGAGAAGAAAAGAGAAGAAATCTCAGTGGCCCTCACTAGCCTGAAAGTTAATTGTTAATAATTCATTAGCTAATTGCTACTGGCATTGCCGAGGGTCTGCTCTGCCCGAGGCGTTCTGCTGTGTCTGGTAGTGTTTGAGTCCAAGCTCTCAGGCTCTTTATAATGTGGTAAGAAAGGTTAAAATCCATCAGCTGTGGGCTTCCCTGGTGGCGCAGTGGTTGAGAGTCCGCCTGCCGATGCAGGGGACACGGGTTCGTGCCCCAGTCCGGGAAGATCCCACATGCCGCAGAGCGGCTGGGCCCGTGAGCCATGGCCGCTGAGCCTGCGTGTCCGGAGCCTGTGCTCCGCAGCGGGAGAGGCCACAACTGTGAGAGGCCTGCGTATCGAAAAAAAAAAATCCATCAGCTGTGATGGACAAAAGGGAAGGAATGATGACTAACTCTTGAATTTAGTTTCTCTGTGTGTGTGTGTGTTTTAATTCAAAGAGTGAAACTCCTATGTGTTTGGAAGTATATTCAATTTATCTAATTTAGAGTAGAATATTCTATATGTCTTTAGGATGTACTTGGTATCATATTCAACTATGCATAATGAACTATTTTAAAGAAATTTTGCTGTATTTTTACAGGATTTGATATCTAATTTTTAAAGCCTTGTAGAACCATGAGCTGCCTGGTTATTTGTGTGATCAGCAACAGTGAGTGAAAATCTATGATAGTCTCAGCAACCTATTGACAAGAACACAACCTTTGCCTCCACAGCCAAAGGAAAATGTTTTCCATTGCATTTTACTATAAATAGTGTGAGACACAAAGAAGTTAAGTGTATTTCAAAACATGCCTGGATGGTTTTGAAATATCCTTTTACCCTTGAGGCAGTAGCAGTTCACGGTTGATAATAACCACCACCAGGACTGGCTGCAGAGCCCTGGGTGAAATGAAAATATGGGGTGTCTTGTACAAAGAGCAGAAAATGAAACCTAGCGCAGGGGCCTTCTGAGCATGGGGACGTGTGTGACAGCACAGGTCACATATTCATGCGGCTGGCTCAGGCTGCCCCCCTCTTATGGAGTTCATGTATTTTAACATTAACATCAGTGTATTAACGTATTTAAGGAACTTACAAGCTTAAGGCCTTTACTTGACGTATTTAGCAACATTTACCGGTATTTAACAACATTTATTTTGCTCTGCAAAAGGTCTTATTTCTTTTCCAAATATCACACTTTAGAATAAAATAGACACAGCCTCAACATTATTTTTTTTAAATAAAAGTTATATAAGTGCATTTCTCACATTTTCTGTGAATTTCAATAAATAGCTTTAATCGTTTTGCGCTGAAATGTGAATTCAGTGTAGATTTCACTATGTGCTCTCAGTCACAAGTTGACATAACCAGTCCTGGCACTCATCTTACAAAGGCCACACTATCAGACAACAGGATTTGGAAGAATTTAGATTGCCGATTCCTACTGACTAAAGTAACAGAAACCTATTTATTACCCACACCTTGAGAACATTTCTTCATCAAGACTTATCCAAAGCAGCCCATTTGGAAAGAGAAGTTTTAGGAGCAAACCTGCTGAATATTGCAAACATAACAATACGTGCTTACTTTTGCCAGCCACGGTGCTAAATCCTTCACTTCTAGTAACTCACTTCGTTCTCGAAAAATTCCTATCAGGTGGGAAATGACATCCTATCACTTGTGCCATAGGCTGTTCTTAGAAGCAAGGCAACAAGTCCAGCCGGCACTCGATAGGGGAAAAAATTAAACTTCACCTTTTAGGGGAAGATATGCCAAAGGATTCACGAACATATTTTTAAAACCGTCATATCGACATACGTATTAGGTTTAAAGCCATGAGACTCAGTAAGATCACTAAAATAGTGAGCGTCAAGAAAAAAGAGAAGGGACTGAGGACTGAGCCCTAGGACGCTTCAACATTCAAAGGTTACTTTTCTGTTCGATAGATAGGCAACCAGGCACGGAAGCTGTGCGGTTTCCCAAGGTCACCAAGCCCGCGGGTGGTGGAGCTGGGCCCAGGACCCAGGCACTTGGGTTTCAGAGCCTGCACCCTTCACTGCTCTGTTGCTGTGAAAGAAACCACAAAGGCCCAAGTTCAGCAAGTAAGCAGACTAATGGAGATGTATAAACATATTTGCCATTTGGTCTGGTGTGTAATAGCTGTGAACATGAGCATTTCTTGGGTTCTTGGCCTCGATGTATCTGCCACCAGATGATGGTGCTAGTCATGTAACCCTTCATTAGTTTAATCAACACATTCTTTGCTGAGCGTCTCTGTATATTAGGCACTATTCTAGGCACTTGGGATAAAATGCAAAAAGTCCTGCTCTTATGGAGCTTATATTCTGGCAAGGGGAGATAAAAAATAGATGAGAAACATAATAAATGATCTAGTATGTTGGAAAGTGGTATGCGCCATGGGGGGAATACGGAATTGGGTAAAAGGAGTTGGCAACTCATAGCGAAGGAGGGGCAGTGGCAATAGTGAATAGAATGGTCAGTACAGTCCTCATTGCAAAAGAGAGTTTTGAGCAAACCTGAAGGAAATGAAAGAGTTATAGCCAAGTGGGTATCGGGAGGGAGAGCATTCCTGGCATAGAAAATAGCGAGAGCAAAGGCCTGGAGGCTGGCGTGCGCCTGGCGTGTTGAAGGACAGCAAGGCGGCCAGCGGGGCAGGAACAGAAAGAGCGAAGGTGGGAAGTTGGGAGATGCTGCCGGCAGGTAACAGGTACCAGATCAGACAGGGCCTGTGGGCTCATAGGAGGGAGGACCTGGCTTTTCCTCCTTTGCTGAGTGAGATGGGAGCCGTTGAAGGGATTGTAGCAGAGCAGTAATATGATCTCACTAAAGGTTAAAAAGGATCACACCGGCTGCTTTGCTGAAAATAGCCTAGGGTCGGGGAGGAAGCAGCGGCAGAAAGAAGGGTGCTCAGAACCTGACATCTGTCTAACCTCTGGAGGAGTGATCCAGGGGAGTGAGGGATTACCCCAAATGGAAGCCACAGGCTTTTCGTGATCTAATCTCAGACATGACATTTGATTACTTCTACCATGATCTATTCAGTAGAAGCCAGTCAGGAAGTTCAGGTCCCACTCAAAGGGAGTGAAATTAAGCTTCACCTCCTGAGGAAAGGTATACAAAAGGAGTTATTTACTGGTTATGTTTTTGAAGCCATCACATCGACATACAGATTATAGTTAACGGCGTGAGATTGGATAAGATCACCAGAAAAAGAGAAAAGGGGACCAAGGACTGAGCCCCAGGATGTATCAACATTAAAAGGTTGGGGAGAAGATGAAGGACAATCCACGGATGTCAAGAATGAGAGACTTGTGAAATCGGAAGAAATCCAAGAGTGTGGCGTTTTGGAACTAAGTGAAGAAAATGCAAAAGGGAGGAAATGCATCAAGGAGGAGAGAGTGGCCACAACTCTGTCAAATGCAGCCGTAGTGGGGTAGCCATTATCCTTGTGGCCCAGGCCCAGCTCACTCCTGGTTTTGTCCTGGTGATATTACTAGTAATACCCTCCTTTCACTCTTTTTTTTTTTTTTTGCGATACGCGGGCCTCTCACTGTTGTGGCCTCTCCCATTGCGGGGCACAGGCTCCGGACGCGCAGGCTCAGTGGCCATGGCTCACGGGCCCAGCTGCTCCGCAGCATGTGGGATCTTCCCGGACCGGGGCACGAAGCCGTGTCCCCTGCATCGGCAGGCTGACTCTCAACCACTGCGCCACCAGGGAAGCCCCCCCTTTCACTCTTAAAAGCAGCCCATTTTGACAATGAATTATGTGGACATCCTACACATAAATAATATGGACTCTGAGATATGGGAATTGGGTCCAGAAATAGATCATTGGTAACCAGGGGAGATCATCTAATTAGTGATTTACTGTGAGACATATATCAGCATCCTTTTCATTCAAAATATTTTTCTATTAAAAGTTATTAAAGAGCTAAGTAAAAGATTAACTAGTGTTAGCATAAATATAACATGAAATAACATACCAAATTGGAGTAAGATTTTAAAAATCACAAATGCAATTAGTTCAGTAAATTTTAACTCTTCTCAATCGTTATTTGATGTAGTCACAGTTACACAAAAGTTTGAGTACAGCTTGAATCCAAGCTCACGTTATGAATTAGGGATCTTGAAAAATTGTGACTATTACAATGCTATCGAATTGATAGGCTCTTCTTGTTGTTGAAACAAAATAATTTGACCAACTGGCAAAAAGAGCATCTTCAATGCGATCCAAATAGATAAAATAGAAAGGACACCCCAGGATTTGGGTTTATTCATAATTATTCATGAAACTCTTTTCATTTAATAAAATATATAAAGGCTCTAGTTACGGCTTGTTCCCCAACTCCCATGGCTGCCCCTGCTCTCACCTTCCCTACTGGCTACTTCTGAAGGGATGATCCCCCCTCCCCCCATGGCATCTCCACTTAGCCTGTGCTAAGTAGAAATTTAACTATCATCTATCATTTACTTGCCCTTACTATGGCCCAGGCGCCATTTTTAATCACTTTGCACATCTTGATATGTTCAGTCGCCTACCCCAGCTCTGTGAATGTGTGTGGCCCATGACTGCACCTTCAGACCTGCTCAAGTCACAGAGCTAGAATACTACCTCACAGTGACCATTTGTCAAGTGAAAGCTGACTTAGGTGAATTATTAGCCTTGTTGAAAAATAAACTCTGGCTCATTTTTGGCCCTTTTAGGAAATGGAAAGCTGACGTTAAGGTTTCATTTTACTTACTTGGTCTTACATCTTTTTTTTCTTGGGATCCTTGCTTCATTGAAAAAGGGATCTCCATCCACAGGAAGAGGAGATTATCCTGACTGTTCAGGTGAACACTGGTGAGGGAAAAGATGGTAGAAAGGAAAATTAAGTATAAAATCTTTCTAAGTGTTTCTGATATGAGTAGTGTTCTCATTTTAACTATCAGAAACTCTGAAATGATTGTTGCCACAGAGGATTCTACGATATAGTCTCCATCTCTGACTGTGGGGCTCTATGTGAGGAATCGGCCTGGGTTCGTGGGCATCTGGGTGCCTTTCACAAGAGAGTCCCAAACTGAAAAAATCAGCCCACTGATTGAGGGAGCCAGGGCCTGACACAGAGGGTTGGAAAAAGAACCCAAACCCAACACTCGCGAGCACCTCTGTGTGATGAACGCTGAAGCCCTTACATACAATACCTAATTTTATCTTTACAATCACCCTATACATCAGGTACTATATTAGTCAGCTAATGTCACAAAAATGACACAGAACAGATCATCTCAAAATACAGTAGCTTACAAAAACAAGCATTTACTTCTTGCTCATACAGCTGTAGGTCATCTAGCATCTGACTGATGCAGCTGGGCTCAGTTGGGCCTGGGTGCCCACCACAGGTTAAGTTCATGCGTTCCCCAGTGTCTCTTGTTCTTCTGGGACACTCAGGGTTTGTGCTTCTAAGGGTGACACAGAGGTGCAAGGGGGCACATCCAACCTCACAAGCATGCTTCAGGCCTTTGCTTGCCTCGTGTACACTAACAAACAGGTCCAATGGCCAAGTCCAAAGTCAAGGGTTAGGGACAGACACTCTGCCCACCAGGAGGCCACGTCAGGAGTGTGGATGTGTAATACTACTATAGGAGCATGAGGATTGGGGCCAGTAACTAAATCCAGCACGGGTGCTATTCTTACAGTCACCTTAGAGATGAGGACATCAGGAGAGGGTAGAAGACTTGCCCAGCGTCCCGCTAATGCTAAGTGGAGATGCTGACATTTAAACGCAAGCAGACGGTCCCCAGAGCCCAAACTGTTATGCAGGACAGCTCAATGCGGACTGGGCGGGAGCTCCTGTGGGCCAGGAAAAACTCATTAAAGGTCAGACACAGAGTGGGAAAAGGTCAGGGGAAGGAGGAGGCTAGGATCAGCCTAAGAGAACTCCTGCCCACGCCGATCTTGTGCCTGTGCAGATCACTTAACGACAGGCTTGTAGAGGGCGTCTCCTCTTGGCCAGGCATGGAATCAGAAATTGGCAAGTTTATACGCCCAAATAAGGAAGCTACTCCAAAAATCTTTTCAGAATTCTAGTAGTTAACCAAAAGTTGAATCTCTTTATAATTATGTCACTTCAAATTGTATGTAATGAGTCAAACAAAAGCACAACTTTATAAGTAAATAAATAGCTGGATAGGTAAATAAAGTTTAAATATATAACTGTAATATCTTCCCAGGGTTGGAGAATTGGTTCATGAGAAGTTTTTCTGTTGTACTTTGAATATGTTTAAATGTATTTCTAAGTATACATATTTTTAATTCATGGAATTCCAAAATTTTTTGCCTTTCCAAATATTGAATTTAAGAACCTAAAAATCTACCCAGTTCTCATGTCTAAGACAGGAATAAATTTCAGTTATTTCAAAAACTATTTTCTACTCTTGTAACCAATTATTGTGTACGATGGGTAAAAAAGTAAGAAATTCAATATAGCTTATTTTTTAACGTTTAATAACTACGTTAAGTGCTTATAACAAAAACAAGATGAGTATAAAGAGAAGAGTTTTTTACATTTAAAAATTAACATTTTGATATTCTATTATAGCAAAATGGTTCCAGTTTGGGCAGTATTTCTTAAAATTTCAGTGAAATACAATCTATTTGGTTTCTTATTTCTGATGAAATCAAATCATGATAGCCTAATGGATTGTGAAACAATAGTTCAAAGAAAATACCATCAAAGGAGAAATGACAATCTTGTTTTAACCCCAAAATAGATCAAGTTGTAATTACTTAATATGTAGGTGATGCAACACTAGTGCTTTCATAGAAACAAAAGGGATTCTCACAACGGATGTCGTTGCACAATTGGTATACACCACCCTGGTTCATTGTGAAACGTCTGTCTTAATTTCTGTTCAGCTGCAGATAATTGCATGTACACGTTTTGTCTTTGTTTTCAAAATCTTTAAATATAACTGCAGTAATACTTCCAACATATTATTAAAATAAATTTACTATTTTAAAATGGGATTTCTTGTTTCACTATTAGATACAGAATTTAAAACTAGCCCATGTTATATACTATTTTACATCTTAAATGCAATTATTAGAAAATAACAGTCATAAGACATCAATCAATCGTTTAACTCAAAGATACAGAAAAGCAAAATTTTCATCCAAATGAGTAGAAAAAGTAAAAAGAAATTTAAAAGTTGGAAATAAACAGAAGTTTTTAAATGTGAAAATAAAAATAAGAAGCTATCTAGTTTGCAATAGCAAAACAAAATCATTAAAATAGAGGAATAAAGCAGAGCAGAGCAGAAACTGAGACACAGACGTGGAGAACAAACGTATGGGCGCCAAGGGGGGAAAGTGGCGGGGGCAGCGGGGGGGATGAACTGGGAGATTGGGATTGACATTATACACTGATGTGTGTAAAATGGATGACTAATAAGAAAATAAATAAATAAACATTTTAAAAAAATCAAAGGTGTTAGCTGCATTAAAACAACAAATACTCTAAAGTTTGTTAACTGAAATGAATCTGAGCTTGGAAGAAAGAGGGATGTGTTGATTAAAACTTTGTACAGGGATTAATTAGTTAATAGTTTCTAAAAATAGTTAAAATAATGAAATTGTATGTGTCAATAAAGAATAAACACATGATAATGCTTTCCTATTTAAAAAAGAAAAGAAAAGAAAAATACTCAAGATCCTTATAGGAAAGTTTTGATTAAATTGGCAATTAACTTCTCTAATTGGCAACCCCCAAATAGAGAAATTACTCCCAAGATCCTTCCAAAATTCCACTAGTTATCCAAAAGTTTATTTTCTTTATATTTTTCTGTCATTTCAAATTGTCTGCAATTTGAAATAAACAAAGACTTGAATAGTGGAGGGTTGTACCATATTTACTGATGGAAAGATTCAATAGTGAAGCTATCATTTCTCCCCCAAATTACTGTATAATTGTTTTACTAATCAAAAATTCCCAGAAATTTTTTTAGTAGAACTGGTTCTTAAATTCTTAAATGTGCGGGGCTTCCCTGGTGGCGCAGTGGTTGAGAGTCCGCCTGCCCATGCAGGGGACACGGGTTCATGCCCCGGTCCGGGAAGACCCCACATGCCGCGGAGCGGCTGGGCACGTGAGCCATGGCCGCTGAGCCTGAGCGTCCGGAGCCTGTGCTCCGCAACGGGAGAGGCCACAACAGTGAGAGGCCCGCGTACCACACACACACACACAAATTCTTAAATGTGCAAAAACAGCCAAGACAAGTTTGTCAAGAAAAAGAAAGAAGACAGGCTCTACCATCTACCTGATGAAGATACAAAGCCATAGAAATTAGAACAGATGGCTTTGGAGGGTGGCATTGTGCAAAAGGAAACATATTAACATATCCCGTTACTGCAGGAACAAAGCGGAGGTGGAAGAGGAACTGGCGACACTTCGAGTGATGTTCAGACACACTTAGAAACCTTGGCCCTGTGGCAGAGCTAACAGGGGGCCTGCACTGTGATATGATTCTGCAAGCTGAATGTGCAATTCTCCACTAGGCACTAAGCTTACATTTCTGCAAGTTGCCTAGCAGTGTTTTGCATCATCACAGGCTGTAATGCCAGATGGAGATACATATGCATAAATTTGCTACCAGTAGATTCCAATTTTATCATTTTCACAGACATAAAATTTTGCTAAACCACACTAGTTACGATAAATCCACTTTACTAAAAATCCTATCCTTTAAAAGTTTTGTTTTTCAGTGGTAATTGGAATATCAAAACCCTTTTTGTAAAGCATACAACTAGTACAGTAAAAATAGAATATTTTCTTTTCTACCACTTTGCAGTGGCGTTCTTCGGGCTGCCGACGCCCACAGGAGCCCTGTCACCTTCCAGTCTGGTGCTAGGAGGTCATCATCCAACGTAATTCGCTTTCTCCTATCCTCTTTTCTCGGGAGATGAGGGCTGACCAAGCAGTGCTGGATTGTCTCCCTTGGGTGAGGCTGTTAGGTTTGGTGGTAGGTAGCGCGGGGTTCTGAAGTGAGTGTGAGCTTTGGAGACAGTCAGTTTCAATCCTTCTCAGGTCATTTCTGGGCTCTGTCCTCCTGGGCACATGTTCCCTGACCTGCAAGATGACCTAATCAAGCGCCCTTGTAGACTCTTACTAAAGCTGTAATGTTAATACGCCAAATCCTTGGTGCTCAACAGTTATTAGTTATCTTCCTTAAATATTGATTTAAAAATAAAAATGGAATGAATTTTTAGAGTAGTGTGTGGAGGGTTTAAGTACTTTGAATTCCTGTAAGGTTTTTTGGTTTTGGGGGGGGGTGTTTGTTTTTTAAGTCATGGATTCCCTTGTTCCAGATCTATTTTTTACAGGAACTTCTGAATGTAAGGATGAGGGAAAGCTGATTGGAGGGTGGACGCCCCAATCCCAGAGTGTGGACTAGGTAAGGGCCCCAGGGCTGTGTCAGCGCTGAGGGCTGCCCCCCTGTCTCCCTCTCTCTTTCTTGAGTCTCTGGCAACAGTAATGAGGAATGAGGGTTATGTTTTTAAAAAGAAAGAAAGACAGACCCTTGAGACTATTTCTTCCTTTTGATGGAGATTATTAGACTAACTCTTCAAGCAAGGAGAGAGGGAGGAGGGGCTCTTCCTTTCTCAGTGTACGAGCCCCATAGCCCTGGGTGCAGAGGGGAATCCCCCATGACCAGTCCCCGGCCAGGCCACCTTCCCACTGGCGGATGTGGGCAGTTACATAGCCTGGCATCAACAAGGGACCACCTCCTGTGGTGCACAGGGTGGGACAGGCCCAGAGTTGAGATGGAGTGGGAGCAGAGGTGGGGAA
Organism: Monodon monoceros; assembly: GCF_005190385.1. Lineage (NCBI taxonomy): Eukaryota > Metazoa > Chordata > Mammalia > Artiodactyla > Monodontidae > Monodon > Monodon monoceros. The sequence goes on along the minus strand of NW_021703771.1, from coordinate 80,396,459 downwards.
GGGGTAGGTACAGGTTACTTTACGTGTCTTACAGGCTTGGGGTCTCTCGTGAGTACTGGTAAACTATGACCTGGATGGACCCTGCCAGGTGTCCAGGTCTGTGCTGCATTGACCTCAGTCCAATCTCTGCTTCATTGATGCAGTGAGCACTCGCTGCCCACCTCTGCCTCCAGAGAGGAACTAAAACAAAGAAACTCCTTCTCCAGAGAGAAATCTCTGCTGGGCCATGAAACCTTCTACATGCCTTCCAGTGCCCAGACACCACTGTCCATGAGTTTGGTCACTGTGGATCGATTGATACAATAAGAGCTAACATTCTGTTCTGATTCTGTGCCAGGCACTGTGTTAACATTTTTCTATTATTTACATAATTTGATCCACATAGCAACCCATCGCTGGTATGTTTATTCTCATTTTGAAGATGGGGTACCCAATACTTGGGTGACTTCCTTGGCCAGAATCACAGCACAGGTAAGCAGTGAAGTCGGGATTTGAACTGGGGCTTGCCCCACTCCCGAGCCTGTGCTTTGGACTGCGACATGGGGGCCTCATAGGTCTGGATCCAGATGTGTCATTAGTTAATTTAGAATAGGCTTTCTTGATATACTAGTGAAAAAACTGCAAAGCAAAATCTAAGGAAAAATTATAAACAGCTGGTCACAGGAGGCTGTAACCCAGTTTTACCAAGGGAATCTAAAGAGGTTATCTAAGTTTGCCTTCCCCCCTTCTCATTTTAGAGCCCATGTGTTCTCTAATAACATCACTGAATTCTTGGTGATTCAAAGGTCCTAGAAGAGATTTTATCTTTGAGTTGTCCTGGGTTAATATTTCCTCATTGCAGGTCTCTGTTTATTTTTTACTAAGTGCCAAATATTTTTATTTTCTGCCAAACTACAAGCCCAGGATGCTGCACTGTATAACCCAGGGAAGACCCGGAGCAAGGCCGGGAATAGGGGAAAGACGAAAAGGAGGGTGATGCCGTCTTTGCCGGTTGAATCCCACTGTCTCCCCAACGACTTCGGACTTCCTCCACCACAGTTTTCACCAGGGCGAGCTCTGCTTGCAAAGTTAAACCGGAGAGACAAATAATAGAAACGAGCAAATGAAATAATAGAGGAACACGAAACCCTTCATCCTCCACTTAGATCACGCCTCTCCCGAAAACTCATCTAGGGGATATGTACACACAAGGTCAAGACAGAGGGTCCTGTTTAGGGAGGGACTGAACCGTGTGGCTCAGGCAGCAGCCAAAATGTCCTCCTTCCCTTCTTTCCCCCCAAATCTATTCAGTGCTCAAAACCCTGAAACTAACCCCCGCCTGGTCTCCCTGCCGGCCCAACCGCATCTCATCTTCCAGACCCTTGTTTTCACACCCTGATCCCAGCAAGCCTCCGCACCCCACCCCCTCCCGTCCCTTGCAATCCTCAGCGTCAGACAGCAGCTCGATGAACCCGTCAATCACACCACACGCCTCCTGCAGGAAGCCCACCACCTTCGTGTGGCATTGAGAGCACTCTCCTCTCTGGTCTGATGAGCATGTCCTGCCCACCCCCGACCCCGTTTGTGCATGGGATACTTACAGTTTCCAAAACACCCTGCGACTCCCGTTTCTGGGCCTTTATCCTTGCTGTCTCTTCCACCAGGAGTTCCCTGTCTTCCCATAATTGCACTAGATCACAGGCACCTCCTGGACGGGGTGAGCCTTAGTCATCCTGGACCCCACAAAGCAGGAGCTCGACAAAACCTCCCTGGATACAGGGAGAAGTGCTGACCTAGTAGGAGTATTTCGTTGCCACGAAATCTCTGTTCAGCCGGAATATTTCAAAATGGCGGCACAGGGCAGCGGCATGGTCAAGGGCAGAAGCTGGACCTGAATTCAGCCTCATTCTGCCACGGGAAGCTCCGGTTTTTCCTCTGCAGAATGTGGGGAGTAACAGGACCCCCGCATAGTGTGGTGGGCAGGTTCGGAGAGAGAATGCGGCGAAAACGTCTATCACAGAGCCAGGCGCGGTGGGAAAAAGTGCCTGGATCCATGCAGCTCTAGTTTTATTTCGTTGTTTTTCCTTAATCTCCCGCAAATCAAAATCCCACTTAAGAAGTGCTTTCCCTTTTCAATGGGAAGGGGTCAGATGTCCACTTCCCCAGTGAAACAGGCCAATGGTAGAGACCTGCATTCGGCCCGGAGGGTGAGCAGCCACGTGGGACGGGCTCTGGGTTCTGAAGGTCTGGAAAACCCGTGGTTTCCCACAGAAACCATGACGAGACCTTCAGGTTAACGCCCAGCCTTCCCTTCCTCCCCCGGGCTTCCCAAGGCCCCTCGAGTGAAAGGACAGAGGCCTGGGCGCCCACCGCTGAGAAGCCCACTCTGTGGTTTGACTTTTCCTGTCCTCCCACTTGCTGCAGAGAGGGCCCTGCGGCTGTTACTCAGGGGCCACTTCCTTCAAAGCTCAGAGGCAGCAGAACCCACAGGCCCCAGCCTGACGGGTCCCCTGAGGCACTGGCAGGAGCATTAGCTGGAGGCCAACACGTTTCCCGTTTCCGCCAGCACGGCTCCCTTCGCTTCGGAACCCAGGAATCTGGTCTGCAATTACCTTTGAGGAAAAGAGTCCCCGTGGCAGCATCATTTCCCCCAACAACGACATCTTTTAATGAAGCTATTGTCATTATCCTATGTTGAAGAGCTTCAAAAAGCGTTCTAGGGCTTCCCTGGTGGCGCAGTGGTTGAGAGTCCGCCTGCATCGGACGCGGGTTCATTCCCCAGTCCGGGAAGATCCCACAGGCCGCGGAGTGGCTGGGCCCGTGAGCCATGGCTGCTGAGCCTGCGCGTCCGGAGCCTGTGCTTCGCAACGGGAGAGGCCACAACAGTGAGAGGCCCACGTACCGCAAAAAAAACCCCAAAAAACAAAAATCTCAATGGCTCGGGACCACAAAAGTTGAGTTCTCGCTCCTGCTGCAAGTCCACCGTGTGTCAGCTGCTACTCAGCCCCAGCGCCTTCATCCCAGGACGCAGGCTCATGGGAAAGGCTCCATCACGAGCGTTGCAGGGCATCACGTTAAGGGGGAAGAGACGTGGTGGATACGCGTGTGGGGTGGCTTGTGAAGCCTGGGCTGATGGTGACCTGTGCTTTAATGCAGCCTAGGAGCAGAGGGGACATTTCACCTGCATGTGAGCAGCCCAGAGGACAGAGCTGGTCTGGAGTCCCAGACACAGGACTCCCTCACCCAGGAAGGGCCTGCATCAAGACCAGACCAAGGGCAGCACTTCTTTTAGGAAGGGACAAGTAGGTACTCTCAGTCCAGAAAAAAACAAATCCAGATCTCTTCAAAGTCGGGAGGAGAAGGCAGGTGAAATGGGTCCAGGTCAAATCTAGAGGCAGGGAAAGTTGGCTAAGTCAGAGAGGAAGGGGCCATTCCCAAAGGTGATTTCCCAAAGACTCTCCACTGGGAACTTGGCAGTCCTTAAGCACAGGGACCAGGAGACTCTGATTTCAACTAGGAGCATGGAGTCAGGTTTCATGCTTACACAAGCAGTAAATTCTCCCAACATCTTCTGAGAGGAGCCTATACAGACAGGATCCCAGTGGCGCCAGCAGGCTAGTTTATCACACAGGAGGATATAAATCATCGTCATACCCCAGCCTCGAACAAGTCTGACAGAACAGGGGCTGTTTGCAGAGACCCACAGACGTGATTCCATTTAAAGGCACCTTTGGCTTCCCCTGGGGGGAATCACTAGGGTGGATTCGCTGACAGCATGGCCAGCTGTCCCTGGAGGACCAAGAAGTTCCAGCTCACATACATGGGGAACCCTGTCCTTTTCAGTTCAGATGGCCTTAAGGTTATCCTTGTGAACTACAGAAAGAGATGTGATAGCCACACTTGTCTTATCAGAGTTTATTCAATCCTGATTAAAAAATAAGCTAAAAAGAAAAGGAAGAAAATGTCCTTAAGGTGATAAGGGATCTCTACCAGAAATCTATAATCATGCTTTAAAATGAAACATTAGCAGCATTCCTATTAAATCAAACAAGATAAGGTTGTGCACTATTCAATGTCATAAATAGTCTCACAAATGAAATCCAGCTACAAAATAAAATAAGTGGTATGTGACAAGGATGAACTGTCCCAATTCCACTTTCCTTTTCTCTCATAGGAGTAACATGTCGAGTCAGGCACATGGCCATCCAGAATAAAAATCTCATCTCCCAGACTTTCTTGCAGCCAAAGCAGTGGCCATGTGACTAAGTCTGGCCAATGGCATGAAAGAAGAAGGGGAACTTTGCTTAAGAGTCAGTCACGGTGTGCCCTTCTCCCACCTCCCCCTCTCTTCCATCCTACCGTCTAGGAGTGGGTGCTGCCATCTCAGACCTAATAGTGAGGCCACACTCTAGGGATGGTGAGTGATGAGCCTCAAGGACACTGGACCCATTCTGGGCATTTTATGAGAGAGAAACATCCTTCTTGTTTAGGTCACTGTTATTTGGGGTCTCTGTTACTCATCGCTGAAACCAATCCTAACTGCTATGAGGAGTAAATATTAGAATATTTATTACTTACCTAGACCATTAATCCTAAACAAGGATCAGCAAACTACCGCTTGGGGGTCAAATCCACTCAGCTGCCTGTTTTTATAAGTAAAGTTTTATTGAAACACAGCCCCACTCATTTACTTACACCTAGTCTGTGGCTGCTTCCACTCTACAGTGGCAGAGTTGAGCAGTGGCACAAAGTCAAAAACATTTACTACCTGGTCCTTTACAGAAAAAGTTTGTCAAATCCTAATCTAGAAAATCTAGAAAAGCAACTGAACAAAAAGCTCTTTGAACAAATAGAAATGACCCTAGTTCTGTTGGGTGAGGATAAAATTGAGTTGTTATATCTGTTCTGTCTGTACCACCTGGAAGGATAACTGAGCTAAACAAATAAAAAGAGTTCAAGTCTCAAAAGTCAACTGGGACTTTGAATCCTATTCAATGTAAGCTTTGTATAAGGTGTTCTGTAGTTACTAAAATTAAAACTGCGGTGTTTATTCAGGGCAATGGTATAGTCTGTACAAAAGGCAAAGGAGTGATTTGGAGTCAGAAGACCTGGGTTCCCGTCTCAGCTCTCCTATGTATTACCTTTTGGATTTTAGCAAAATCCTTGCAGCCTTGGTTTCCTCATGAGAACACCTCCTCGACGAGTCGGGGCTGGAGTTAAATGAGATAGTATGTGTGAAGCCCACCTTGCAAACTGACCTTGAAGAAAGGTTGATTCTTTCATAGGGTGTGCCTATGAGATCATTAAAAGTTTACAGTATCATGTTCAAAAATTGGTTTAAATATATATATAAAACCTGATACAATCTTTTTATCTCCAATAAGCTCCAATGAAGGTAGAGATTTTGTTTATTCCCTAACATGTCAACACTTAGTATAGATCCTGACACATAGCAGGCACTCATCAAAAATTGATTAAACAGAGGAAAGTAGACCAGTCTTAGCAAAACTTCATAGAGCTTTGGTCCCACCCAGTTGCTTCTGTTACTGCTGTCCTAGCTTTGCTTGACAAATCACAGGAGAGCTGATGCCAAAGTTGTGTGCCTGGTGATGGGGTTAGAACCAGGAGCCAGACACTCTGTTCCCTATCATGTTACTTAACTACTATGTGTGTGACCAGGGGCCAAGCACAGCCCTGCATCAGTAATGTGAATATAGCTTTACCTTCTTCAGATGACTTTGATCCCTTCAGAGGATCGTAGTGTACTCACAGATTAATTAAAATTATTGTTAGTACTAAATTTTTGCTTTATCAGCTGAAATTTAGAGATCATTTTATTTACATTTTCCTTGTTGAATTGCTTTTGTTCCCATCTTTTTTTTCTCTTGTGAATAGAAGGAAAAAAGGCAAAAGAAAAGCACATAGTGGAATGTTAGAGCTACTCCATACCTGGCAACAAAAACCAAATTTGCCTTTCACAGAAGTGTGAGGCATTTCTGGAGAAGGTGATAAATGATAATCCACCAAAATAAGTCTCACCAGAATTTGCCCTGACCATGTTTGTTTTTGTTTTTAATTGTTCTTTGTCTCTCTTCCCCTTCCACAACCCTTGAGGAATTTCTCCACTGGATTCTTAGCTCTTTTGCGGTACGCGGGCTTCTCACTGTTGTGGCCTCTCCCGTTGCGGAACCCAGGCTCCGGACGCACAGGCTCAGCGGCCATGGCTCACGGGCCCAGCCGCTCCTCCCCGACCGGGGCACGAACCCGTGTCCCCTGCATCGGCAGGAGGACTCTCAACCACTGCGCCACCAGGGAAGCCCTTGGATTCTTAGCTCTTAAGCAAGTCTTTGCAAATTTGAAATCTCTTGGAGTGTTACAGTTTCAGTGTACATATCCCATTTCTTCCTTTCTGCTAGAACTCTGATTCTGTTCAGGAATCTACTCCTCCCACTAAGCCCATGTTTCTAAGAGGATGATGAACCCCCCTCAGTTTGACTGGGTGGACTTGATTAAACTAAAGGTATTCTTTCCTTTTTGTAATTGATTGGCCCTGGAATAGACATATAGGCATGTGACTCCATTCTGGTTTATGAGATGTCAGATGAGGCATCTGGTTAAAGATGCCTCTAGCTGCTTTACCAGAAGCTTCTGGAAAATACCAAACTGCTCCTTAGGAATGATTCCAGTAAACAATATCATCTCATGGAAAACAGCCCATTCTAAAACTGAATTAAGAATCCAAATCATGGGCTTCCCTGGTGGCGCAGTGGTTGAGAGTCCACCTGCCAATGCAGGGGACATGGGTTCGTGCCCCGGTCTGGGAAGATCCCACATGCCGCGGAGTGGCTGGGCCCGTGAGCCATGGCCGCTGCGCGTCCAGAGCCTGTGCTCTGCAACGGGAGGGGCCACAACAGTGAGAGGCCCGCATACCGCAAAAAAAAAAAAAAAAAAAAAAGAATCCAAATCACATTAGGAAACAAATTACCAAAAGGAGGAGTTAGCAAATATAAATAGGAATATTTTCACACCTAACTGGAGAAAACGATACAATCTGAAGAGAGTCTAAATATATTTAAAACATAAGGAAAGAGTGTGGAGGGAAAATATAGATTAACCTCTCCCCCAAAACTCAAACAGAAATTATACAAATTAAATAAAAAGCATGGAAGTGTCAAAAGGTGTCCAAAAGTCTCAAAAGGTGGGCTTAATAGAAAGTTACATACAGTTGAAGAAAAGATTAGTGAATTAGAATATAGAACTAAGGGACTCACTTATGATGTAGTTCAGAAAGATAAAGTGTGAAGTATAAAAGACACAGGGGTAGAACGAGAAAGGCTAGTATGTGTCTAATCAGAGTTCTAGAAACAGAAGATAAAAGAGAGAGATGTAGAGACAATATTCAAGAGATAATGTCTGCCATTTTTCCAGAAGGGAGGAAAAACATGTCTTCAAATTGTATAAGTAGATTGAATCTAGGGTAGTATTATGAAGCACTAGACACATGGTAGTAAAACTGCAGAATATCGAAGGTAAAGAGGAAAGAACTTATCTTAGAGGAGAACAAAACAGACGAGCTACAAAGGAATAATAATTAAACCGACAGTGGGTTTCTAAGAAGCAATAAGAGATGCCAGGGACCACGAATAATACCTTTTAAATACTCAGGGGAAAGCAACTGTCATCACAGAAATCTAAATTCTAGCTAAATTGCCATTCAAAGTTAAAAGCTAAGTAAAGATAATTTCAGACATAAAATGACTAGGAGTTGAGTGCCTGCAGAGTCTTGCTGACAAAAATTACTGAAAGGTATAGTTCAGCAAGAAGGATATTGACCCCAAAAGGAAAGATGAAGATCCCAAAACACAATAGTGGCCAAAGAAATCAGTAAAATGCACTGCTGAGTCTAAACAGTTACTGACTGGTACAGATAATAATAATAGCTAATTGAGTGTACAGAACTAAAATCAGGATGGACCCCATAAAACAGATGACAATATCGTAAAAGATGGAAGAGAAGCTCAGAAGTTAAATCATTCTTGACTTGTTCAAGAAGGGAATAGAAACCGAAATCACCTCTAGAGTTTGTTAGAAAAACATATGGTCAAGTTATGCATGTTAACTTTAAATTTTAAAAATTAGTGGATGACTTCTAAAATAATAAAAAACAGAACGTATGCTTTCCAAACAATTAGTTGGGAAAATAAGGAGGTAAAAGAAAATTTGATCAATTCCACATGAGCCAGGAAGGGAGGAACAAAAGAAACGAAGCTTCCCAAGAGGGATGGGATAGGGAGGCTGGGAGAGAGGCTCGAGAGGGAGGGGATGTGGGGATATATGTCTACATATAGGTGATTCGCTTTGCTGTACAGCAGAAACTAACACAACATTGTAAAGCATTTATACTCCAATAAAAGTGTGGGAAAAAAAAAAGATGCAGACAAGAGACAGGTAATTATTCCTCAACTTCAATCACTGTCCTGCCCAAATATCATGCTACCTAAAGACTAAATTGTAAGTTGGTTTCCAATCATACTGTTCAAAGTCTTAGAAGGAGGAAAGAGAAGAAGAAATATGTTACCGTATGCACACACAAAGAACACGTAAGAAAATATGCATAGCTCCTACAGCCCTCCTCTCTCTAACTGGTTGAGATGTATAGCTTTCTTCCTCCACGACTCATTGGGTGCTTTCTTTGTCCTCAGGCAAGGCTTCAGCTTACTGAAATGCTCTGCATGGTGCAGTGACTCAGCCCTTCGTTCCAAAGGGGTCTGAATCCTCAGTGGCCCTTCCTTTTTTTTTTTTAGTTGCTATAGTTTTCCATCGGACATGGAAGTACTAAAGGACCACTCAGAATACTCTGGGTTCCAGATACAGCTCTCTCCACCCCCGCTCCAGCCTAGCAGGGGTAATGGTAGGGAAGACTCTATGTTTCTCCTTAACTCTGACACGCCTGCCACACAATATTTCTGACATCAGATGTGTGCATTTTCCCCACACACCAAACAATGCTCTACCACACCAGCTGGGCACCTACAGTTCACTGCAATTCTGACACTAACCAGAATTAGTGCAGACTCCACAGATGAAGGGCTCAGTCCCACAAGCCTGCCCCCGCCAACTTCAGATGCCGATCACAAATCCCAGGTTGTCTCCTGTGCTTTAAATCAGGGTTCCAACAACCCCCCTCCTCAGGTTCAGTCATTTGCTATCACTCATAGAACTCAGGGAAGCATTTACTTACATTCATTGGTTTATCATCTAATAAAGGCTATGAGAAAGGATACAGATGAAGAGGTTCATAGGGTGAGGCCCAGAAGAGTCCCAAGCCCTGAAGCTTCTATTTCTGTGGACTTGGGGTGTACCATCCTGACAGTTTGTGGTGGTCCCCAACCTGTAAACTATCCAAACCCCATATTTTTGAGATTTTTGTGGAGGCGTCGTCATATAGCCATGATCAATTATTAACTCAAGCTCCATCTCCCTCCCCTTCTCAGAGGATGAGGGGTGAGCCTGAAAGTTCCATGTTTCTAATTATGGCTTGGTCTTTCTGGTGATCAGCCCCCATCCTGAAGCTATCCAGGAGTCCAGCAAAAGTTGCTTCATTAGAACAAAAGATACTCCTATCACCCAGAAAATTCCAAGGAACTCTGTGTCAGGAGCCAGGATCGAAGACCAAAAATTAAATAAAATATTCTCCTAAGTGCTCTTATCACTTAGGAAATTATAAAGATTTCAGGAGCTCTGTGCCAGGAACTAGAGGCAGACCAAAATCTGTATTTTCTACGATTTCACAGTCCCCTTCTTTTCCTTTCGGTTCTGTGGCATGTGGAGTCCCCCCTGGTTAGCAGTCTCAAGTGTCAATTCAGTAGAAGCACTCCTGGGTTTCCTGGGGAAGCATTCCTCCTTTATAAAACAGGGTCATTGGAACCCTGATTTAAAGCACAGGTGACAATCTGGGATTTGTGATTGGCATCTGAAGTCGTGGGGGGGGTGCGCAGTCTTGTGGGACTGAGCCCTTCATCTGAGCAGTCTGCACTAATTCCAGTTAGCGTCAGAACTGACGTGAATTGTAGGTACCCTCCCGTAAGTCTGGGGCAACAGGAAGAAACAAAAGTCTAGACGTGTGTTATTAGTTGTAATCATGAGATTCCTGACCCACAAGTACTGGCTAAGGCAGCACTATTTGATGAAACCCAATGGACTATAGCACGATCACATCCATTAACTGGGAAGGTGAATCCAGTTCACTTTCATCTATTTTTCTCCCCCGCTCCATACGCATTCCCCAAGTCGTTTAATCAGCCTCACCTAGTGAGAGCTTGCAAATAATCTACCTTTTAAATTATAGCTCCCTAGCCTGGGGGACCGTTAGCCTTGGCCTCTCTGAATTTCTCAACCTCTCCCAAGACAGCATAGCCATCCAGCTGCCATCTTGTCTCGGCAGAGAGAGGACATCCCCGTGGCACAACCCCCTACTCCTGGGGATAAAAAAGTTTCTCCTCAGAATAGCAGTGCAGTACTTTCTAGGAGTACGTGAAAGTGGTCCTTCTGATGCTCTGAGCTGCCTATCAGTTGAAGATACAACACTACATATTGAGTCAACTCTGCTTGGTTTCATAACCCTCTCGGAGTGAGGCAAGATGTCCGGCACTTCAGAGAGCTTGACCACATCGCACATCACGTGGAACGCCTCCCCGGGAAAGGCCCCATGCCGTGCCTTCCCCTACCCTGGCCCGTCTGCTCCTCCCTTTTGACTCCATTACTTTAATGACCATTTAGCAAGTGTAGCTACAAACAAGAAGTTTCCTATGTCGTTTCTGACACCTATGTCACTACTTTGTAATCACATTTCACAGCTTACCTTTTCACCTTCTGTCTTGGCAAAAATAAAAACAAAGTCCAAAAAAACAAAGTCCAAAAAGTCCAGGAGCTGATTTGCGGGGCGTAGCCACCCTACTCCATCTCCCTGGAGGAGAAACATTGACTATTTCTGGATTTTCTTTTTCTTTTGTATGAGCAGAAAACATAGCATCTTGCTGGGTTGAAGTGTCCTTGTGCCCTGCTGTCAACTGACTTTGTAGAAAAGGGACAAGTTGTATATTTGGCTTGTAGTTTGCATAGCCACCTAGAGGCAAGCCAAAATGACACAAGCAAACACAAAATAATCCAGACCGCTTCTGTCATGGAGAAGATCGGAAAACATGGGCTGGTGTTGGCAGGGGGTGAGGCAGTAGAGGGAAGAGCAACTGTTGAGTATCGACTGCGTATCTTTTAAAATTTCAAATTGTAGAAGGATAGGGCTGTCTCTGGAGTTTGAGTTAAAATCCCAGTGTCTCTTATTGCTCTCGACAGGCCACAGGCAGTGAGGGAGAGATGTGTTCCTTGCAAAGAGCATGCCAAAACACATCTCCCTTGACAACAAAAACGTGCTGGGGGAGAAGACAGCCATTACGGTGAAGTCTGGTCCTTGATGTGCTCCAGCACACACAAAAATAGGTTTAGGAGGAAGACTTAGATGTCTGTTTATTCCCAAAGGTCAGTCTTTGATCTCACGGTGAGGGTGACATCTTAAAGGAGAACGAATTTACACGATGATAAGAACCATAGAAAAATGCATGGCAGCATCTTCACTGGGGCCTACAGTGAGGATGCCACCAGCCTCCTGCCCTGAATCTCTGCGTGCAAACAACCAGAGGTACCCCGGTGACGATGTGAGAAAGGAGAACTAAATGCAACCATAGTTCTTGTTTATTATTTCAAGCAGAAAATTGTTGTTGCAAGTATATATATTTAGGACTGACAGGTCAGCCTGCCCTGCGGAGTAACTGGACTTTGTCCAGATGGCCAGCACAATGCCTTTTGTTGAGCTTTGGAAAAATGAGAGAATTGCTACAATGACCTTGTCCCTACCCTCTCTTTTGCCCTCCACCTCTCCCTCCCCACCAGCCAGAAATCCTCCCAATGCCCTGCTATCATTAAAGTTTGCTGCTATGTGTTAGCGCTGCCAATGTGCTTCTAGGATGGTTGAATTGTTTTGAAAATATGCTGAGGCTAAATGATATTTATGGGCCCCTTGTTTTGGACTCGCTATTTATTCCATATTCTTATTCAGTTCAGAGCTACTCATCAAGATAAAGTGATCTTCCTCTCCTAAATCAGGGGACGATGAGGACCACCCCCCACCTTGGCTTTCAACTTCGTCACTCCCTGCCAAAGCCACGGTGGTTTGCTGCTCGCAATCCTCGTGGTGAAGTGAAGTTAGCTTCATAGAAAAAAGAGCTTGAGAAGAGTTCAGAAGTCAAGAAATATCTTGCTTTTAGGGTGAATGTTTTCTGCATGTTCAGAATTTGTTTTCTTCCTGCCTTACAATAATTATGTTATGGTACACGGTAGTGGCCACTAAGATTGAAAGGGAAACTTTCAAGTTTGTTCTTGTTAAGAAGGAACATTTCAGCACTCGTATATACTCGTGAGGCTTTATTCATCCTTCAAAGTGCCTGCTAAATTCCAATTCTTTCGTAATTTTTTCTTTTCATTATTAAGTGCCTACTATCTGCCTGTCCTTATGCTTTTTTCTTTTATTTATTTATTTTTTATACAGCAGGTTCTCATTAGTTATCCACTTTATACATATTAGTGTATATATGTCAATCCCAATCTCCCAATTCATCACACCACCACCGCCCGCCACTTTCCCCCCTTGGTGTCCATACATTTGTTCTCTACATCTATGTCTCAATTTCTGCCCTGCAAACCGGTTCATCTGTACCATTTTTCTAGGTTCCACATGTATGCGTTAATATACGATATTTGTTTTTCTCTTTCTTACTTCACTCTGGATGACACTCTCTAGATCCATCCACGTCTCTACAAATGACCCAATTTCATTCCTTTTTATGGCTGAGTAATATTCCATTGTATGTGTATATGTATTTGATCTACCATACTGTGCTTTTTATTTATACCTACAACAAAGCTGGGAATCTCCTAAAATGAGGCAGGAGGAAATGTCCTTTGACACGTCCTGCTGACTTTTGGTGCTTTCAACAAAAAGTAATGGAGAAGACAGAAACCCTCAACTATTATTATTGCTTTTATTATCAAAGCACTTGGCCACTGAGAATTTCATTGCATAAGTGGGGCTGGGTGGGGACGGTATGCACTCGGCTCTACTAAAGGTGCTGTATCCCTGCTTCTGTGACAAACCTCCAATGCAGGTCCATTCTCCGCTTGGAACTGGGGACCTGGGGGAAATCTCAAGGCATTTGTGCCAGTGGGTGCCGTGTCACATCAGAGCCACTGATGGCTGCGTCCTCAAGTGCTTCACACTTACAGGTCCAGAAATGTTTGCTAGTGCCCGTTCTTTCTTTCCAAATACTGTCTGGATACTGGATAGATCGCTAACCAAATGACAGCAATGGATAGAAATGAAGGCGAGAGGACCAAGCCTCTAAACTGGGGCTGCTCAGGGTCTCACGAGGCGGCTGGCTTAACTTGGAGCCTCTCCACGTTAGCACTTAGGAGATGAACAGAGAATACAAACCAGATTCTCATTTCCTTTTATCCAGGTCTTCCAAGAGCTACAGATTCAAACAGAAGCTGCCTCTCTCTGACTTGGGGGTGGTCTCTTGTGACAGGGAGGAAGAGAAGGGCAAGGACGGAGGTCTCGTCATCAGTGGAGGAAACCCTGTCTTCTTCATGATGGCCTCTAACCCTTGTGTCACCAAGTTTCCGTGAGCGCCACCAAGTTCAATTGTACAGCAATTGCATAGCACTAAGATCCTCGTGAAGGCCCTGGTCCTTTAATTAACTCACTGCTGTTACAACAAAACAGAATGTGAAAATGTCTCTTCCAGAAGCAGCAAGGGAGGGTCTGCATTATTATTAGCAGAGGGCTACCTCAGAGTCTGTTTTTGCTTTTACCTGCATTTCATCCAAATTAGTTGCTTTTAAAGAAGTAAGAAGTAGGTTGTGAGCAAAGATAAGAAAGGAAGAGAGACAGCTGATTTTTGGTAATTCACTACCAATTCTAGGACTCAGGCTACCCATTAGTTTTACTTCCCTCTAAAGGGTTTATTACACAAATAACAGTATTTCTTTTCCTTAAAGCACATTTGTGAACATGTAACCCCATGAGTAAGTATCACGTAGGAAGTTTAGCACAGGAACAAAAGCTGCTTGCTATCCCAGTCTTTCATAAGACGATTCAGAGCACAGTTTCCTTAGTTTTCTGCTAAAAGCAGAGTTGATGGGGGTGTTTATTTCCTTACGACACACCATCCTCTATGGATCCCTTTATGGATCACAGGATTCTCATGTTTATAAAAGCACTGTAAGGATGATAATATGAACACCAGCAGTATTATAATTACTCCATCTTTGCTTTGGGAATGGTTGTCCATATCAGTTGTGTCAAAGGGACAGAAGCCTTAGAAAGGGCAGAACTTGTTCCTTCCAGGTGGGAGAAGAAGGTAGTGTAGAAAAGGTCCACTTCGTCTTCTACTTTCTTTGCCCCGTTGACCCTCACAATCCACACGCCATGCTGGGTGTCCTTCCGTCTTCACCCTGCATGGAAGCGGGCAGCTCCAGCCCATGGCTTGCTGTTAGCCCAGAGCCTGGCACATGAAAGCACTCAAAACATATGTGATGAAGTGAGTTGAATCTTCCTGCTCTTTCCTGGTGATTCCTCTGACGCCTTCTTCACCTCCCCTTGCCACCCAAATTCACCCGTGTCCTCGGCTGGCTGGCAGGCGCCCATCAGACTTAGAGACTCACGTGAATAGCACTCATGGCCTAGCAGGTACGTAAAGTTGGAGGGTCACCCCCCCTTTGTACTCGCCTTCGCCAAAACCAGATTCCGACTAAGGAGTTCCAGACACCTGGAGAGAGCTCGTGTGTGGGACCCTCTCGGTACATGTCATCAGCCTTGTCCTTCCCTGTCTGGACGGTCCAGCTGACGCAGACTCTCCTGGCTGAGAAGTTCCGTGGACTCGGAAAATGGCCTAGAGTCTGAAGCCGAGGAGACCTACGTCAGAATCCCGGATCTGTCTTTTCCTGCCTATTTTCCACGGGCAAATTCCCCCACATTTCCCAGCCTCAGTTTCCTCACCTGGTAAGGAGGTAACTGTATCTGCTGTACACAGTGGTGAGGAGGGGAAAGGGGTTGCTGCACACATAGTTTTGAGGATTGAGAAACGAGGTGGCTTAGATGAAACCCCAAGCACTTGGCAGGTGCGTGATACAAATGCCAACCGCTGACTGTTTTTTCTCAGTGGGGAAAGTCCGGGTCAGGGAAGATGGGCTTCATTGCTGACATGATTGATAAGATTAGAATTGTCCCTCAAAGTGTCTGATCTCAGTTGCTCGGGCGTGGCTTCGGAAACTTTCTAACAAACCTCCCTCCTTGTTTCAACTTGTTCTGGCAAACCACTTAGTGGCACAGTGTGGAGGACAGTTTTATGGTGTAGAGCAGATACACACCTGCAAAAGGGGCCAAGAAGACGGTTCCCTTTGCGGCCATGAAGGGGTCCGATTTATACCTGAGAAATTTAGAGTCCCACAGCAGGACTGAGATATCCACTGGGCATCACCGTAAGGAAACGAGGTCCTGCCAAGCTTGTATCCACAGACTTGGGGCTTGGGCAGGAAATGGCTGGTATTGTGTCACGTTTCTTCACTTGCTGCAGTATTCTAGAGAAACAGTTTATGTTTTATCCTTGCAGTAGATAACTGCGGTCCTATAAACTTTACAGGAGCAGCTCACATATACAAGGTAGGAGCCGAAATTAATGTCTGTGACACACACCCCTGGGAGGAGTCTTCGAATGATACTAACAGCCAGCAGTTACAGCGTGCTTACTACGTGCGCAACTCTGCTCTAAACACTTGATATGCAGTAAATCATCCACTTCCCTTCTGACACACATGCCCTAGTCTCACGTGAGGTAAGAGTCTTTCAAACTGGGTGTCACAAACGGATTTTCCTTTTCCAGAATAGCTTCCTCTAAGTTACACAAAAAACTTATTTCTCTTTCTAATATTGGAAGTCCCACCCCATCCACTATCAGGTGCCCGAGAGACCCTCTGTGTCACGCTGGGCGAGGGTGTGGTGCTCTTTGGCCAGTTCCTGCAGTGTGGTCACCGGGATGTCATGAAATCTTGCACTGCTCTTTTCGGTTCACTCAGATGAATTTTATTTATAATACTAGTATGGGTCAACCGGCATATAAATGCTTCTTTACATGAAAAGGAAGTTCCAGGTACCACGTTGTTATGAGAATTAAATGAGGTAATGCATGTAAACCTCCTAGCACAGAGCCTGCCGCTTATCTGTGCTCAATAAAAGTCGAATTTTTCACACCAGTAATAGGACATTCCAGCCAAAGGAAACAGCATATGCAAAGGCCCCTGAGGTAGAGTCTGGGTGATCTGAGAACTATGAGGGTGTACTGGTCAGCTCGGGCTGCGTAACAAAGTACCACAGACCTGTGGGCTCAAACAACAGAGATTCATTGTCGCACAGTTCTGGAGGCTTGAAGTCCAAGATCAAGGTGTCAGCAGGGTATCTCCTTCTGAGGGCTGAGGGTTGGTACTGGGTTGGCCAAAAAGTTCGTTTGGGGTTTTGCATAAGATGTTACTGAAAAATCCGAACGAACTTTTTGGCCAAGCCAATATCACTGGATTGCAGCGGGAGGGTTGGCGCGGGCATGGGCAGGCCAAATGAACAGGTAAGACAAAATGATCCTGAAGAGTTGGCTGGAGACCAAATCCTTTAGGGCATTAGATGTTAGTCACTGAACATCAATATGTCATCAGTACCGGGCTAAGGAAATTCAAAGATAGATAAAGTGTGACCTCCAACCCTAAGGAGCCGCAACTCTGGTGAAGACAGGCCTTGGCGAGATCATCTGAATGGAGGCCGAGTGTGCCAGTATGGATGGTGGGAAGCATCAGGAAGGAGCCCCTCACCCAGTGCTGCCTGGCGTGGACCAGAGAGGTCGGGTGAGGACACCCCAAAGTCCTGAAGCAACGAAGAGACCTCAGGGCTGGGCCAGAATTGGGCCAGCCCTGCCGTGGAGGGCAAGAGCAGCCATCGAGGCCAGGCCTTCCTGCGAGCTGTGCCCATCACTGTGCGAGTGTGAACTGTCCTGTGCTCAAACCCCCTCATGCTGCACCAACTCTGCAGAAGGCATCCCCAGACACCCGAAGGGTCATCGAGCTGGATCTGGTAGGAGAAGGCAGACGTGGATGTGAGAAGTAAGACATAGAGTCAGAATTGATGGGTCTCAAGGAGGAATCAGCTGGGATGATGGGTGAGTCCAGAAAAAGGCAGCGTCTTGGTTTCCTGAGGCTGCAGTTACAAATCACCACGAACTCGGTGGCATGAAACAATGGGTATTTATTCTCTCACTGTTCTGGAGGCCAGAAGTCCAAAACTGCAGCGTCGGCAGAGTTGATTGCATCTGCAGGCTCTGAGGAAGGTCTGTTGCAGCTGCTCTCCTAACTTCTGGGGATACTGACGCTCCTTTAGTGTTCCTGGCTGTGGAGGCGTCAATCCAACCTCTGCCTTCGTCCTCACACGGCCTCCCCTCTGTGGTTTTTTGTTTTGTTTTGTTTTGTTTTTTTAAAACATTTTCTGGAATCAATGATTTTTTTTAAAATAAATTTATTTATTTATTTTTGGCTGTGTTGGGTCTTCGTTTCTGTGGGAGGGCTTTCTCTAGTTGTGGCAAGCGGGGGTCACTCTTCATCGCGGTGCGCGGGCCTCTCATTGTCGCGGCCTCTCTTGCTGCGGAGCACAGGCTCCAGACACGCTGGCTCAGTAGTTTTGGCTCACGGGCCCAGTTGCTCTGCGGCACGTGGGATCTTCCCGGACCAGGGCTCGAACCCGTGTCCGCTGCATTGGCAGGCAGACTCTCAACCACTGCACCACCAGGGAAGCCCCCCCTCTATGTTTTTGTGTGTCTTCCATCTCTTACGAGGATACCCTTCACTGGATTTAGGGTCCATCCTAATCTGGGATGATCTCACCTCAAAAATCCTTCCCTTAATCATATTTACAAAGACTATTTCCATATGAGGTCACCTTCACAGGTACAGGGGTTTAGGACTTAGACATACTGTGTGGGGCACACAATTCAACCCACTACAGGCA
The DNA here is from genome assembly GCF_005190385.1 of Monodon monoceros. Lineage (NCBI taxonomy): Eukaryota > Metazoa > Chordata > Mammalia > Artiodactyla > Monodontidae > Monodon > Monodon monoceros. Next base: position 80,378,326 of record NW_021703771.1, on the reverse strand, counting down.
GTTAACCTCAAGTTGGGAGAAATGGGAGGATTTGGGGTTGGGGAGCTGGTAGCATCTGGCTGAGCCTTGTAGGGAGAGGCAGGTTGGACTTTAGAGAGGAAGGAAGGGCATTTCGATAGAGGGACAGGAGGAGGGAAGGCTCAGAGGCACAAAAGCACCGTCCCATACAGAAACCCAACCATGTCGGAGGAGGGGGTGAACTGGATTTTGCATCTGTCTCTTTCTTGCTGTTCCATAAGTTCCCTCCAACACAACCACTGCCACCGCCATGACCCAACACTGAGTTCAGCTGCAGGAGAGAAATGTTGAACAAGGAATGCCCCCTTCTCCATTCCCGCAGAGCAGTTCCAGCTTGGCCTAGCCCTGGATTCCTTTGCTCCGATTCCCTCACAAACTTTTGTGCTCAGTCAGAAGTGTCCAGAGAAACCAGGATGACCCAGGGAATAAGTACCTCCCTGCACCTCAACTTTACTAGATACTTCAAGAGTGAAAAGGTATTATTTTTATTATGAAAATAAACCCTGGTATTTGAAGGATGAGACTGCAAAAGTTCCCTGAGATTTTAAAGAAAAAGAGGGTAATAATTCCCACCTGGTAATTGTGGTAAGGTGCTTATTGGGTAGTCTATAAAACGCTTAGCCTATAGGAAGACCTTGGTGATAACAGAAAAGCAACAATCGGAAGAGTCTAGAAGACTATCTTGTGTTCTCATTTATCATCGAGTCTGTTCACTAGAAAGGTTTTAGGGACACTGCCCTTATTAGGGCAGAGTGGGGCACCAGGTGGAAAGGTGCCATGTGACCTCATCATGAAAGGGCTTAGGTGTCAGCCTGAAGGATTACTACTTTATCCTCCAGCTAAGGAGAAGCTGGTTCCTTAAAAATCAGGAGGTCAATGTTTGGTGCCAAATCAAAGCAAAGCAAAGGGTTAACAATTGCCTGATGCATCCGGCCGGGGTCACGCCACTTTTTCTACTCCCCTCAGGGTAGTTCAGGACTATGCAGAACGTAGTATTGTCTCACAAATTGGAGAAACATTTCTTTTGCCAACAAAAGATAGGGTTGATACAGTCTTTAGAAAGTTGTGTTTGGAAGATAAGCCATCAGTCCTAGCTGTCATGATAATCCTTTTCAACCAGTCATTTAGCGGCTAGTCATTTTGTTACCCACTTGCGCTCTTACTGTTAAAAATTTGTTAATTTCTTCTTTAAATCCCACATTGAGTCAGACTGAGTTAACTCTGCCCTGGGCATTTCCATCACTTGACACTGAGCTTCTTAGCAATAGCCAGAGGTGGGACTTTTTGGCAAATGCTGTTTATCCACCTTTGAAAGGAGACATTCACTGCAAGCAGGTTTAAGAGGAAATTTCTGTAAAAGCACTTTTATCAATGATAGTCTTTGCTTTTTTTTCACTTGCCCATAACTTTCTGGAAAATTCTACTTTGGGCTGAATCTTCTTTTCAGTATAAATTTGTGTTGTTTTTCATTAATGGAAAGTTCAGGGGGGAAAAAAATCCCTTCAGTAGCTTTTGAGTAATGAGAATATGAAAAATATACTTTTTCCAATTAAAAGAAATATTTGGACTTTTTTTTAATCAAAACTTTTACATTTGAGGACTACTATTAAACTCTAAGCAGTGGTTCTCAACATTAGCTTCACATTGGAATAACTTGAGGGGCTTTTAAAAATACAACACCTGAGTCCAGAGATTCCAGAGAAATTGGCCTGGGTCCAGCCAGGGCCCTGGGATCATTAAAAGCGCCCCAGGTGGCTCTGATGTCCAGGCAACGTTGAGTTCTGCTGTCCTAGTACACAACCACCCTGATTGGCAACCTCGAGAAAGGATGCAGAGGTCTGGAAGAAACCTTGGGGAAGTTTTCTTCCAGTTAAGAAAAAAATAGATATACTATGTGAAACGTACAGCTCTGAGAAGGATGTGAAGGAACTTTAACTCGAAAGCCTTTCTATTCCCCCACAAGTATCACTAGTGATCACCGGCACCGACCCTCAGTTCCTATTGCTCCGGGAGAGATGGGCTCGTCAGTAACTTCAGCAGTGAGGAATTCCCTGTCCAGCTTCAGACAAGGTATTTCTCTCCATGCCTGTGGGCACCAACAAACAAAAGAGAGACTCCAGGGCTTCCCTGGTGGCGCAGTGGTTGAGAGTCCGCCTGTCGATGCAGGGGACACGGGTTCGTGCCCCGGTCCGGAAGATCCCACATGCCGCAGAGCGGCTGGGCCCGTGAGCCATGGCCACTGAGCCTGCGCGTCCGGAGCCTGTGCTCCGCAACGGGAGAGGCCACAACAGTGAGAGGCCCGCGTACCGCAAAAAAAAAAAAAAAAAAAAAAAAAAGAGAGAGATTCCAGGGGACCAGCCCAAAGTTTTCCTGGCTCTGTGGCCACCTCCCTCCATGGTTCAGGATCTTTGCCTGAGCTCTTGTAAAATGTTTTCTATACAGTCCCTCTACTGGGGCCCCTGGGATAGACTTCTCTCCACTGGTCACACTATTAATGGGACTTCCAAGACAGACCACAGAGAAAACCAGACTCAGTGCCGTGTAGGAAGTATCTTCTTCTTTCCCATAAACTCCTCCAAGAGGGAACGTGGCCCTACTTCCTCCTTTCTCCTGACTCTGGGCCAACACTTGGATGAACCCAATTAATGATTCTGCTGCCACTTGAGGGCACTCCACCACCCTTAGCTGCAGAGTCAAGGCCACGTGTGCTATATGCTCACAGATGGCCCCTACGGGAATTCATTTCTTCAACAAGCCTTCACCAGATGCCCCTACGTGCCAGGCAACGTGGAGAGAATATTGGTTTTGATAAGACACAGCCCCTGCCCTCGCAGAGAGACGGAAGCAAATCACTGCATGAGGCATCCCCAGGGCCCTGTCGGCAGCCTTGTTTGAGCAGCAGGGCACCCAAAAGTCATAAGGAGGGTTTATGATCACCGTGAAGTGTTAATACTTTGACTTTAGAATAACCACATAATTTTGTACCAAATCAAATAGCATCACAGAGTAGATTAATAATATAGACAAGTGGTGGTGGCAAATTCCCAATAAATATAGCAGGACAACTTAAAACTAAGCAAGTTGTCTCTCAACTTAGAGTCTGTGAATTAGGAAAAGACCACCATTCATCTGTTTAGCCTCAGACCCCTAGGGACCAGTTGAGGAACACCAGGCAGGCTCCCTGGGAAGACATTGGAAGGCCCTCTGCTGTTTGACGGTGGCAGCCATGCCACACAGGTCCCTGCATTTCAGAAGAGACCTGGGGCTCCTGTGTGACTCTGTGTCCCTGACATGGCTCCTTTTTCCAGGGGGAAAGTAGTTCCTTTATTGAGAAAAAGCAGTACAGGAAATATTCACATGTTTTACCCATCTAACGAACTCTAAGTAAAATTTATCATCTCTAAGTCCAGGGGTTGTTGCTGAAATACCGTGCGCCCTCCCTTCCTTCTTTAGTGTTTTTCAACCCCATCATAACTAAAACCAACCAAACAAACAAAAGTAAGCAGGAAGGCAAACTAACTACAAAATTAAAACCTACAGGGAGGAGATATCCCATGTCCGCCTCTTGAAGGACCTGGGCAGCTTTCACCCAGACTCCTCGTGTCGACATCTGCCTGTAGGATTCAGTGTCTGCAGGATTTGATGTTTTCATCTGGCCATTCCCGTTGACAATACCAGTTTTAGGATTTCAGTGTAACATTGTCTCACTGTTAGCTCCTGGGTAGACTTTTCATACTTCCTTTTTGAAACCTTGTCTCCCCTCCCCCAATGGCCATCACCTCCCGCCGTGATGACTCCAGCCCTTCTTGGGGGAGGCTGTGGGGAGCCCCCTCTGGCCGGCTTCAGAAGGGCTCCACTGTGGAGGACGGGCAATGGTCTGCTAGACAAATTTGGGAAAAGGTCCCTCAGACATGAGTACTGAATAGATTCTATAACACAGTCTGCTGAGTTTGTAAATTAATATACGTTGTTGGACTTAGGCAAACATCCTCAATCCTGTTGTCAGATTTCCTAGTTATCTGTAGAATTCCCCTTCAGTTAAGAAATGTTCACATATCTATCTGACATCCTGGCTTCTTCTATGAAATGCCTCCAATTAGAGAAAGTGGGAACTAAGTGACTTTCATTTAAGGAAGTCCTATCTGCCTAATCACGTCAAGCAGAGTTTAAAAATGAGAAGGAGGAAAAGAACCGCCAAAATGTCCTCCTTGACAATTATTTCTGAATAAGAACTTGAGCCATCTCACTCAGGAAGGTGGGATTTGTATTCCAGTTAACTGATGCCCCTCCGGAGAGCCAGGGCCAGCATACAGAACCCTTACCCTAACCCTAACCTTAACACACACACACGCACGCACACACTCACACACACACACGCGTGCGCGCACACACATGCACAGGCACGCGCACACACGCACACGCACACCCCGGCCACCGTGCCCTCCAGACTTCCTGCAGCTTTCCCCGTCCTCACTTTCAATGATTCAGACTTGAGTATCCGCTGCTTCAAAACCACCTGCTTTCCTTGTCCCTTTGTCTTTATCTGTAGATTTTAACATAAGGCAGAGAGCTGATACTAACCCTTTGACAGAGAAGCAAATGCAGGCATACTTCCTGTCAGTGAAATATATATATATGGTGAATATCCATCCCCCCCACATACACATACACACAAATTCATATGCCAAAGCCCTAACTCGAAGTACCTTAGAATGGAACTGTATTTTGAGAGATCTTGTATGAGGTGGTTAAGTTAAAATGAGTCCTTTAGGATGGCTGTAATCCAGTAAGAACCAGTGCCATTATAAGAAGAGATTAGGACACCCAGAGAGACACCAGGGATGTGCACACAGAGAGGAAAGACCATGTGAGGACACAGTGAGAAGGCAGCCATCTGCAAGCAAGGGAGAGAGGCCTCAGGAGAAACCAAACCTGCAGACACCTTGATCTTGGACTTCTAGCCTCCAGAGCTGTGCAAAATAAATTTTGGTTGTTTAAGCTGCCCAGTGTATGGTATTTTGTCATGGCGGCCCGAGCAAACTAATGTGTTCATGTGTGTGTTCGCACATACGTGGGCAAGTGTGTGTAATAGGACGAGGTAATACAATCTGAGTGGTTAGTTGTGAGGCACAGCCGTCTCATTTAATTAATTCTAGATGCTGAATCACACGAATATGTTGCCCAGTAGAAGCCCTTTCAAGGTTGCTGGATGAGAAGTCCCCCTCCCCCCTGCTCCATCCTCCCGTCCACAGAGCCCTCATGGAACATTGGCTCTCCTTCTTCACACTGGAGAACCACAGAACATTCCCACAAGAATTCCAATCATCAGGATTGAGATTATGTATGTTGTCATCAGTTAGTAACGTGGGATAGGAACACAATACATGCTCCTTGAGTTTGGGAACCATGTCCTTTTCTCAGTCTTTTCAACACTGAGCAAAGCACTTTGCCCACTGACTGAATATAAATAATATAGGAACTAAATTTACAGAAGTAGCCCAGTTCAACTCCTTGAGCCCTCAGAGAAAGTTGTTCTTTTCTGGAATCTGCCAACGTATCATTCAAAGTTTTGGATAATTTAACCTTTAGTTTTGCATCTGAAAACTTCCTTATATATAATTTGTATCCATAGGTACTGATTTTTTTTTTAGTCTCCTCCACTGATTGATTTTTATTTTACATCTCTACAGCCTCCTTTAAACTTTATTACTGTGAAAAAATGCATCACATGCTCACTGTGAGAAATACCATATCAATAGTTCATGAAGCTGCTTTAAAATAAAGACTCCTTCTGAGAAAGAGATTCAATCAGTGCTTTTTAAAATCAGTACTGGCAATGCAATGCAAAGCTTTCCTTGTGGCACTTGTGCAAAAGTCATGAGAACAGTTGAGGTTGTCACTATTTGTTTCAGGCAGCTATTCCTGAGTAACAAAAACCCCAAAACACAGTCTCTTGCACTACAGCAATTTCTGATTTTCCTGATACTATTGGCTGAGCAGCTCCTCTGCTGGTTTCACATGGCCTCACTCAGATGACAGCCTTCAGCCAGAGAGTCCCTGAGGTCTGCAAGTGGGTGCTGGCCGGGCAGGGCGCCTGACCACTCTGCCACGTGGCCACTCATCCTCTGGGAGGCTAGACTGGCTTCCCACACTGCCGTCTCAGGGCTGCATGCAAGAGAGCAAAGGTGGAAGCTTCTGGGCAACTGGAGGCCCAGGCTCCAGAACTGACATGACATCCCTTTTGCTACATCCTACTGGTCAAAGCAAGTCATGAACCAGCTCAGCTTCAAGGAGTGGAGAAGTAGATTTCATTGCTTAATGGGAGCAGCTGCAAAGAATTTGTGGCCACATTTAATCAACCACAGAATTGCAGTGGATCCCAAGTCACCCCAACTCTGCCACTCTGTGAGCAAAAGAGGGTGAGTCAGGAAAGTGGTTCTCCTGAGCTGGTGTCCTTCTGAGGAGGGAAACTGAGATCCAGCCTCCTGACCCGCCTGGGAACGCACCTGCTGCTTCTAAGTTTGTCCAGGGCCTACGGTTGCAGAGAAGGATCCAGTTGTAGAATTAAAAGATCAGTTTACCCGGAAAGCTGTTGCTGAAATCTCTGGTCCTCAAGTTTGGCTGCGTATTGCAATTCTCTGTAGAGTTTTTAAAAATACTGATATCTGGATCCCACCTTCAGAAATGACAATCTCACTGGTATAAGAAGTGGCCTTGGTACTGGGGATTTTTAAAAGCTCCCCAGGGGATTCTAATGTGCAGTTAAGTGTGCAAAGGACTGTTGTTTAAACTTGAAACTGCCTTATCTCATTTGGCAAGAAAGATTCAACTAACACTTGTTTATTCTGTCTACCTGGTCATTTGTGATGTGTAAGTGAAAGGACAATGTTATACACATACACACACACACTCTCTCTCTCTCACATGGCATGTTCTGGTAGCAATAGTAAAGGAAGCTTGCCTTCAACCTTTTTGTAGACAGCTGAGCTCTCCTAATGGGGAATAGATGCCCTGTGGGCAAACAGCCGACTCCAAGGTTCAGAACAGGCTCGTGTAACTTGTGGTCCATTTGGTTTCCTTAACCCCCAGGGCCACTGGAAATGAGTCACCAACAGGTGATTACCACATTTATTTGAAAAAAAAATAAAATTAGCAAAGCTTCTGTTCCGTTAGATCTTGGGACTCGAAGTGAATCAAGCAGTACGTGCCTTATCTCTCTGGCTGCCTATTAAAGGTTCTTGGGATTATTCTGGACGCGAAAGTTTGCACAGTTCCTTTGGAGTAGCCCCCAAATTTTTATCTGGGAAAACAGCGTTGAGCATAGCAGCCAGGAGCAGAGATACATTCAAGTATCTGATAAAAGCAGAAGTATCACTCCTGACTGGGGAAGCTGTCATTTGACTCATTCTTACAAATGAACATTTGTGAACTTCCTTTTGGGCCCCCAGGGCTGTCTCAGGGTGTCGGAATGAATTTCTCCATTATAACGGCCTGCAGGCTCGTTTCAGGGGCAAGACAAATGCATGAAAGCCAACAAAGTGCTAGAATTGTGGAAAAACCCAGTGATTATAAAAATGTCATTACATAGACCACCCCAATGCCCAGGAAGCAGGAGTAAACGCATTTACTTTTTTTTTTTTTTTTTTTTTTTTGCGATACGCAGGCCTCTCACTGTTGTGGCCTCTCCCGTTGCGGAGCACAGGATCCAGACGCGCAGGTTCAGCGGCCATGGCTCACGGGCCCAGCCGCTCTGCGGCATGTGGGATCTTCCCGGACCGGGGCACGAACCCGTGTCCCCTGCATCGGCAGGTGGACTCTCAACCACTGCGCCACCAGGGAAGCCCGCATTTACTTTTTACTTTTTCATGACACTTCACCAGTAGGCTTTCCAAGTGTGGTCCCCAGACCAGCTGCCTCAGCATCGCCTGGGACTTCTGAGGAATGCAGAGTTCTAGGCCTCTCCCCAGACATGCTGAATCAGAAGCTCTGGGGCCGAGGCCCACAATCCGGGTTTTAATAAGCCCTCCAGGTGATGCTGATAACTGCTCAAGTTTGAGCTCCACTATATGGCAAATTTGAAAAACTGGTTGCCCTTTGAGATTTACTGAACTTTTCACAAAGGATATATCTCAGAGAAATGGCATTTGGGCTCAGTTTCACAGTCAACATGTGTAAAATTCTGGGAAGATACAAGAATTTTAAAAAAATATGTCACCTGGTTACTAGCATTCTGTACGATGTTTTATGGCCCAAAGGCAGGAGGCAAAACCTTGTGGTTCTTTTTTCTGTAGGAAGAGCCCAGGAGTCGTGGGCTACAAAGAACAGAGCAGGGGCCTGGTCCCGTCCATTCACCCCCGGAAGGGGAGGGCTGAGCAATTATGAATATCAACTATGTATGCAGATGACCAGACGGTCTCCCACGGCCTAATGTAAATTTGTTCTCATTCTCTCGGTCCGTTTTCTCATCCCCCTTTCTCTAAGGGCAGCTTATCAGCTTCACCAGAATCCTCATGGATTCACCTTGACCCCTCTGTCCAAAGACTCTTCATATCAAAAATCACACAAGCTCTACACGATACCCCGGGATCTAAATCAGAACCAGCGTGGACTAGAGAGAGAGCATCAGAAAGGCTCCTGTTACTGAGAAAAAATGGCGCTCAACCAGTCCCAACCACTAAGGGGTAAGGAACGTCATGAAAAGTGGTTGGTAGCTGAATCTGAAAATGAGAAGACCAAGCCACCCACCAAGCACAGAACCCTAATCACTGACAAGCTCGTTCAGGCCAGGTTGGAGTCGGATGGAGACCCCCTGCCCCTTCTCCCGGTGGGAGCCGCGTGGATGCTGACCACACTGCCCCACTTACGGCCACACCACCCTGAACGCCCAGCCCTGGGAGCCGACACAGTCCTCAGAGGCCATTTCTCAGGAGACACCAAATAAGGCATAGTATCTGAGAAAGGGACCACACGCGTTCAAAATGACAAATACTTTTCTTTTTAAAAATTTAAACAGGAGGTAAAAGCCCTGGATAATTTTTTTTCACATGACAAATGAAAAAAGCATTAAGTTAAAAAACAATTAAACTAGAGTAAATATCTCTTTAAAAGGCATTTTGGAATCATGGGCTAACCAAACATTTTCCCATAGTTACCACCTTTTTGATTCAGATTTTTTTTTTAACAAATGCCTCATATGAATTTTGCAGACTGCTAACAAAGAACTTCAATTTTCATAATTTTCTGTTTTTCTTCAAAAAAATCTGCTGAATTATGCCATAGTTAAGTTAGGTTGATGGCATACCCTTTTTTGACACTGTGTTTTCTTTGTGCAATTTTGGGGGCCAAAATACCATCAGAAAGGAAGGATCCTTTAGTTCTTAAAGTGATATATGAAGTAAGTTGGAGTGTTGCCTTGCCTATGACATGGTGGTAGCTATACCATCAGCAATTCACAGATTCTAATCTCCTAATCTCAGGATATTTTATTTCTAATTCTTTATCGTGGTCTCCATAAGTGGGGAAGGCAGTTTAAAAAGAACATTTTCTCCTAGCATTTCTTATTTTTCGAGCCAGCTTTCCGAAAACACAGAGTTCTTCAAATATTATTTTAGGCTGAGGCTATTCTGTATTCCAATACAAAGATTAATTATCACAGAGATCTGAGAGGCAAATTTAAAATACATGTATCCACCACAAAAACGCAGGCATTTGTGGGTACAGCGAATAATTCTGCAAGACACAATGACACTTGCAATATTTAGGGACACTGGTCCCAGCAAACCTCAGGGATGTTCAGGTAACCCTCGTGCAGTAGCATGAGTTAAAATTTGGCTGGAGGACAGCCCTCTTCCTGCCAGGGAAACAAATGGCCTTAAAGGACGTGGACTGGATGCCTTCCACACCAGACCGAGTCTCCACCTGCCCTCCGCCCCGAGCGCCCTCCGCGAGCCCCGGGCTGGGAGGCGCTGGGACGCGTCTCCTCCAGCCCCATCCCACGCGCCCACAGAGTTTCCTGGAAGTTTCTTAGAGAAGAGGCAGGCAAGGAGTTTTCCTGCTAATTCACTACAACCACATTCATCAAATAAAAGGAATTTAGCAGAGCCGTGTGCCCTGCCGATTCGAGAATCCCATGCCCTCATTTAAAGATGAGAACTGAGCCCAGTCTGGCTGGACAGCAGCGAGTTCGCAGCAGAGAGAGGCCGAGCCTTGGGCCACAGTTGACTCCACTGGGCCTGGTCCTTGATTCTAAGTCCTGGTGTCCCGGTCCCCTCAGCCACACAGCATGGAACCTGGCCCCGGGGCAGGTGGAGCTATAGGATCCGGGATGAAACATTGTAGGATTTCCTCCTCCGGGAGAAGTGAGGCTTCGGTGGGTGGAGGGTGCGGGGTGATGAGACAGTCGTGTTTGTGCGCCCTCCAAGTTCATGACAGAGTCAGCATCCGGGTGCTGAGCCCTGCTGTCTCAAGCCTAGCCAGGTGAGGCCTCCTTACCTCGGGCACAACCAGAAAGTCCATGGGCCTAAATCTAATGCACTACTGTCAACATAAGCCTGCGGATCACAGCGGCCAGGCTTGCTGGGACAGGAGGTCCTCAAAGTCCGTGGCATCCCCCATGGGCATCACTGTCCCATCACGACAGAGAGAAGATCCTTCTCAACAAAGCAAAGACAAAGAGGCTAAGTAACACATTTCAACACCAATAAACACACAGTTAGAGTCAAATGCTTTCATTTAATAACAGACTTTTATTGTGGAAAATAATGGAAGTACAGTAAATGCCTACTCTGTACAATGCACTCTGCAGGGCACTTGTAAGGACAAAAGGTGAAGATTGGCCCCTGCTTTCTGGAGGCACAGGGTGAACTGCTGCTGCAGAACAAGGGAAGGGAGCTTGATTCGTTCTGCAAGGGTCTGTGGGATGCAGCTTAGAGGAGACGGGGCTTGAGCTGGACTCGGAGGGAGGGAAGGGGATGATTCCACAGGGCTGATGTGGTGAACAGCCTTCCAGGGAGGGAAGCAGCTTCAGCACAGGCCTGGAGGTGCAGGGGTGCACTTTTAGGGAATGACAATAGACTCTGTAGCCAAAACATGACAAGTCATAATCAGAAAAGAAGGCTAGATTCTTTTTAAATTTTTTTATTTGTAACTTGAAAAACTTTCTAGGAAGATCAGTGTATCCATCAATCATTAGGTAGCCAGGTACCGGCGTGATGTAAAAGTCCTCGAGGAAATTGTGACCTCTTTGGGAAAATAATCCTCTATGCAAGAAGTAATTGATATCACTCTAATTGAGAAACTTGGGGCTCTGGGTCACTGAGCGGACCAAGGGAGAGAAAGGAAGAGTGAGCCTGGAATGGAAAGACTGGTTCTCAAGTGGGTGTTCCCACAGCAAGATGGGTAAGACTGCACAGTCCATCTGGAAAATACAGGGTGAATGACTCATAAGTCTTGGTCACAACTGTCAGGACTGGAGTAGTAAGAGCCTTCGTGAAGGGGTATCCTGGGGTATCCTGAGTCAGCCTGGAGATGCAGGAAGAAACCTAAGTGCTCTCAGTAACACCACGAAAATGCGCACTCAGCACAGAAATCACAGACCCTGTCCCAGAGTTTATTGTCTTTAGACACTCGCCACTGTAAAAACAAAGCCAGTTCTTGGGAGAAAAATCTGTTGTGACCAGGAGCTAAGTAATAAACGTCCTAACGTGAGAATCACCTTTACAAGTGTGTGTTTTTCTTCAACCTGACCGCCTGTCTTGTCTATTTCTGCTTGCTAGCAAAAGCCATTTAAGTTTCTTTCCATGTTCTGAAAACTCTTGTCATGCAGGGTAAGAACTTGCTTTTCGAAAGAAATTATAAGGCAAGACTATGGAGAGAGTGAAACTGATTTTTTGTTTGTTTTTTGATATGGCTGCTTCCAAATTTCACACTGTATTCACAAATGTTCTACTATTGTAGAAACTGCAGAGGAACTGCAGCAGTGAAACTTACTCTTGAGAGTTTCAGAATCAGTGGTGCAGGACCTGTCCTCTATGACTCTATTTCCACAGTGGGAACCATGTGCCGAGCAGGGCAGCACTGATGGTGGATGAGGGGGGTGTCTCCTTGGCCAGCCACCAGGACCAGCTGCTGATGGTGGCTTACCATCAGTTGCAAAACTTACCTGTTCTTTAGATGATGACTCTTAGAATCTCCCAGGGACGTCAAAAATGGTACTTCCCTCTTGGTTCTCCCATCAATGGTCCAGTCTATAAGAAGAGCCAAAAGATATTACTGCTTTGAAAAATGAGGGGCTCTAACTTAACTCTTTTCTGTTGGCTTACTTACTACTAACTTCAGTAAAGTAGTGTGTTGTAGGCAGATGGAAGAATTATAGACAAGTGAAATACGCTAATCTCTCTGTGTAACAGTTTCTGCGGGTCACTGAATCTTTGGTGCTATGTATTTTTTAAAGATGATGTAAATTGTATCTGATTTTTTTTTATGGTTTTTTTTTTTTTAGGAAAGACTGACAGGGAAGAGAAGCATAGTAGTCTAAGAGATCGAGTTTTTCTTTTTTTTTGCGGTACGCGAGCCTCTCACTGTTGTGGCCCCTCCCGTTGCGGAGCACAGGCTCCGGACGCGCAGGCTCAGCGGCCATGGCTCACGGGCCCAGCCGCTCCGCGGCACGTGGGATCTTCCCGGACCGGGGCACGAACCCGCGTCCCCTGCATCGGCAGGCGGACTCTCAACCACTGCACCACCAGGGAAGCCCTGATTGATTATTTTTAATGAAACGGACAGAAGGAGATTTTGAAGTTTCAGGACAATGTCCTAAATCTGACTCTGTCTGCTTGGTAAGAACTCCCCATAGGGATCCACCTGGACTCGTCTGGTCTATATTGGTATACAAGGTCTAGACCTCTTGTTTCCATTTATAAATGAATATAAATGAAGGATTATCCTTAAGAGAAATCATGGAAAGAGCACTGGACTTAGTGTCAAAAGACTAGGTTCAACAGAGTGACGTTGTGTAAATGAACTGACACGGAGCCCCGGGTGACTCAGCCATAAGACAGCGAGAGGGACGTACTCAGTATGGTTCTAAAAATGATGTGAAACGAGGTATTTGAATATGGCTAGGACAATAGAGGGCACGTAGTAGTGTTAAATAAGCGACTCACTACCCCTTTCTTTTGCCTTGAAATCTTAGAATGCAGAGCTGATGATGGATGCCAGCAAAGGATGTTACCTACTGAGAAGTGTCTTTGTCTGTTTGTTTTGGGGTGGGAGGCATGGGGGCCACAGGGGTTGAATAGAAGAAGCTGGAAGGCTGTCTCCCAGGATAGAATGGGATTTAAAACAGGAAAGGCTTTCAAGACAGGCTTCACTCTGACATAGCCAGGAGCCTTCTGCTGAATTAGGGAATGGCTCACTCAGCAGTTGGAATGCTCTCAGAAAGAGAGGACTTCGAGAACAATCTCAAAGAGACAATTTGTTAAGGGGTGCTGCAGAGATAAAAGCATCAGGATATGGACAGGACGTTAAACTAGTTGCTCACTTAAAACCCATTCAGCCCTGAAATTCAATGTCAATAAATATCCATGTCTAGTCCCATAATTCAGTCTCAAAAAAAAGAAGAGGTGGCGCAGTGGTTGAGAGTCCGCCTACCGATGCAGGGGACGCGGGTTCGTGCCCCGGTCCGGGAGGATCCCAAATGCCGCGGAGCGGCTGGGCCCGTGAGCCATGGCCGCTGAGCCTGCGCGTCCGGAGCCTGTGCTCCGCAACGGGAGAGGCCGCAACAGTGAGAGGCCCGCATACCGGAAAAAAAAAAAAAGAAGAGGAAAAAGGAGGAGGGGTAGGAAAGGAAGAAAATAGACCAGATTAAAGGGAATTTTTTATTCAATATAATTTATAGCATTTGCATTTTTATCATTTCTTCCTTTTAAAAAGTCCAAAGGTATCACAACATAATTAACAAACACATTATTCCGCTTTTCAAAAGAGCTGTTACTGAAACATGTAATGAATATGTTTATATAAAAGTCTATTTCTTATTGTATTTCATAATAAATTTAAAGACATGGTCCTCTACATAAAAATATATATATAATCCCCAGCAACAATCAAATTTCACTTAAAAATTCACAATGTTTTAAATGACATCTCCAAAGAGAAACAGCACTTTTCTTATGTCCTACTTCCTCATTTTTCCGCACTGCCATATGTCGACGGCTGAGCTTATAGTTTATATATAGAAGGACGTCTGTGTCCCTAGAACAACTGAGAAGAAATGTAGTGAAGTGACCGCCATAAAGGACACGAGGCTCAGAAGTAGAGGAAAGGGGGTGAAGACCGCTTGGGGCAGCTGCCAGCACAGAGCCATCGTGAAAAACATGGAAAATCACAGCGCAGCAGATGTAACCGAGCAGGAAAGAATCCTTTCTTCACTCTAAGACTCGTTGAAGCTCTTTTTTTTTTTTTTTTCCTGCGGTACGCGGGCCTCTCACTGCTGTGGCCTCTCCCGTTGCGGGGCACAGGCTCCGGACGCGCAGGCTCAGCGGCCATGGCTCACGGGCCCAGCCGCTCCGCGGCATGTGGGATCTTCCCGGACGGGGGAATGAACCTGCGTCCCCTGCATCGGCAGGCGGACCCCCAACCACTGCGCCACCTGGGAAGCCCTGTTGAAGCTCTTAATAAACAATATGCAGTGTGGAGTGATGGACTGTCGGGCAACACACCTTGGCAATGATTTTCATTGAAAATGGCTATGGCTATAAATAGGGTGAAGATAATAGGCAAATAAGACACGAATGTGGAATTTTCTCACATGCAAAGATATGATGTAGATCAGCAGTTCTCAAACATTTTTGGTCTCAGGAACGCTTTACAAAATTATTGACAACTCTAAAGCACGTTAATTTACCTAAGTTATATCTACCCATATGTATCGTAGGAGAAATTAAAACTGAGAAAAATTTAAAACACAAGAAAATGCAAGTTTGCATTCCCATAGCTATCAAAACATCCCACATCATGTGGTCTCTAGAAAACTCCACTATAAACTCTTGAGAGAATGGAGTCAAAAAGGCAAATAGCATCTCAGTATTGTTACAAAATAGTTTGACCTCGTGGACCCTCCTGAAAGGGCTCCAGGGATCACTAAAGGCACTTTGAGAACTGCTGGTATATGAGTGTTTGAGTCTCCTCAAGAACTCCCCAGCTTGGACTTGTCAGAAGACGCAAAACGGATGGGCCTATGATTTCCCCACCCATCTCTCACTAGAGCAACATACTCTAAAAAAAAGTTTTTAAACATTTTATATATCAGGATTCTAGATTCATCTTCCTTTGAATACAGAATCCCATGACAAAAAGAAAGTTTTTAAATCACTGGTGGAATGTGTATTGTGGGGTATAGGGCATAACATAAGCAGCCCTAAGGATTAGAAAAAAATATGGTCTTCATTTTTAAAAAGAGGAAAATATGTCAATTGAGGATGGATGCTTTAGTTGTAAGAGCAGTGCAAACATTAAGTTTCTTAGAAGAACCAAAGAAAGTATCCAATGAGAAAGTTCATAAAATACGTATTAGCAAAGAATATGTATTATAGTAATATCCTATTGTGAATATTTCATAAGTAAATGTATTTATACAGAAATTATTTATTGAGTACCTTCCATGTGTCTGACTCTAGGAGAGGACAGCATAAATGCCCTTTTTCATAATAATAATGAAAATCAGTGAATTCATCTCAGAGGTTTGTAAGAGGGAGGGTGAAAGAGCAATAACGTCTACAGATGTGGTGGGGGTGCTGCCTGAACTCTGGCAGTTTTAAGAGAGGGCGCCTCTGGCTGGAAGCCTGGACACTGGTTCTGTCCTGAGGTCACCCGCCGAGACTCCGAGTTACCGGGCACATTTTAACAGCTCTGTGCTTCAGTTTCCCAAAACATGCCTAATCAGGACCTCCTTTCAGTATAAAGACAACAGCGCTATCAATATAAAAGGAGGTTTAGAATTACAGGCGCTAATAATGAATTAAGTCAAGGTAGTTGTAAGCTTTCTGTTGAAGAATAGCATACATACAGAAATGTACACCTAAGCCTAGCAGCACCTGGACCACGAGATGGACCATTTCAAAGCCCCTCTCTGATCCCTCAGAGTCACTATCCAGCCCTAGGGAAACGCTATTGTGGCTTCTAATAGCACAGATTGCTTTTGCTGTTTGGGGGCTTTGCAGGCAAGATGCAATCTTTCGTGTCTGGCCTCTTTCGCTCAACATTATTTTGTGAGACCCAACCGTACTGTTGAATGTAGTTATACACTATTCATTCTTAGGGCTCTGTAAGACTCCACTGTGTGAATGTGTCACAATTTATGTCTCCATTCTGTTGTCGAGGAACTTGAGTCATTTCATATGCACCCTTAAGCCACAGAAAAGTCCAGCCTTCTCTCTTACCCAGAAGGCAGGATCCACAGATGAAATTCACCATCTCCTTTCTGCTTTCGAATGGTCTGACCAAAAGAATTTTTTGTTTACCTCCCATGACAGAATTAGATCTAATCTGACTATGACCTAAGTATTGAGTTAGGGAAAGAAGAGGTTAATACGTTGACAGCCTGCTCTGGTGGACTCTCTAATTCCAGACCTGGCTTTGGATGGTGACTACTTTTCAAAAGAGGCAGCGTGTTTTGGGTTTCTTAGAGGGACAACATCCCGCACCTAGAGGGTGCTTATCAATGTATAGTGACTGGTGAACAGAGGAGATGGTGGGTGGGAGGGGAGACAGCACCCAAACAGGATACAAAAAAAAGGGCACCTGAAATTACCACTTCAGAAAATACAATGATGTTTACGTACGGAATAACACAATTTCTTATTCATACATCCCACCTATGACATTAATCAGAGCCTTCACCTATGGCCATATGTCATCTTTTCCACTCTTAGTAGTTTACAGATGTCTTGCTTTGAAGTGGAAGAAGAAGAAAAAAAAAAAGAACCAGAGCTGCCCTAAAAGGAATGAGGAAGTGAGAGCTCTACAGTGTCTGGCTGACTCTGTCCCGGTGACAGCCCGTGATGTTCTTTCCGGTCTCAGTAATATTCTGAATTTCCACCTGCCCGCCCCCTCTCCCTTATAACACAGAACTTGTGAAGTTAGAGCAGTTCAGTCTCCTCACTGACGGTGGATTAGTTGGAGCAGAGTGTCATGCTGTTTCTCCCATTTTCCACAGTTCACGGGAGGTAAAAGAAGTCTGGGTGGAGGCCCTCCGAGGGTAAGTACCATAAATTAACATGACAAGACAGTAAGCTGCCTAGCGGGTCACTGGGCTTTAAGATCTTATCCAAAAGAAAACAGTGACACCGTGGAATATGCAACAAATAGTGTTATAAAGAATAAACACATAATGTGAAGCCTGCACTTCTGGGGTATAGGAATTCTGTACACGTTATCTTTGTTGTATGTCTGCTATAAGTAGCATCCTGGGAATACGTTTTTTCCTTTTCCGGTTAGATGAGAAAATCTGTGCAAAGCACTTAATACAGTGCCCTGACACACAGTGAGCTCTCCAAATAAGAGTTAGTTGTTACTGTAATTGTTATCCAGGTTATCTCCTGATGGGAACATAATAAATGAATAACAAAGTTTGGCATGATGAAGATATCAGGTTTAAAACATTTAGAAATAAGCGTGTTCAGATGTTGCGTTTAATAGCATAAGACATCTGGTAACATATAACTGACTTTATTTTTTTCAACATCTTTATTGGAGTATAATTGCTTTACAATGGTGTATAACTGACTTTAAATGAAAACTTTTCTACCCAGTAGTTTCAAACTTTGTGTTTAATCAGAGTGGCACTGAAATTGGCCAATGCATTACACGCATCCCTCCTAACTTCTTCCCATATGATTTCTCTTATACAGAGCCAAGGCCACACAGGAGCAAAGCTCATCACTGGACAGTCAGCCCAAACTCTAATGAAGTTGACAAGCAGCTGCCATGCTGTATGCGCCCTTCTTACATTTATTAATTCATGTTTTCTCATGGCAAGAGTCAAAGAGGTTTACCTAATTTAGTGTTTTCTCTTTTAGTCAAAAACACTAAATGCCAGTAATATGGAGACATTAATTGAATGTGAATCAGAGGTAAGAAAGCAATTATCTGCACTGTGAGATGGAAAACTTTATTTTAATTGAATATCATTTGTATTGTTTAGTTATCAGGAGAGAAAATCAACATAATAAGTGTAGTAAATTAAAGACTAATATTAATTGAGATCTTCTATCATGATAAGCAGGACATTAACACTGATGCTGGAAGATAGAAAAAATTAACGGACGCTTGACTAGTTTTTGATATGAATCAAATGTTGAATGTATTTTGTGGGGAAAGACTGGGCAGATTTCTTCAGTCATTATCTTAAACTAAAATAAATCTATTTTTAGGGTGACATCAAGGAACATCCTCTGTTGGCATCATGTGAGAGCGAAAACAGTCTCTGCCAGCTAATTGGTGAGTTTTGAAAACATACAGATCTTTTATGTAGAGGTTCTTAGTTTGCCAAACCACAGTGCTTTACTAGGAATTTTTTTTTCAAAGTGTTCTTTTAAAGACCACAGAACATTAACACTTGCATGGCAGGAAGGCTCCAGCTCACTAGAGAGCCAGCGCTCTGATAGAAAAGATCTTCCCTAAGCCAACCCCCCAGCTCTCCAGAGGGGTTTTAGTGGAGTTACAAGTCTCCTGGCATTTATGTTTTGACAATTAAAATGTGCATACATGTGAAAAATACACAGTTGCCTGTACCACTTTCGCGCTCCTCTAACGGAGAATGATTCTAAGAGCGCATGAAGCAATTGTTACTAATCTCAAATCCCAAAGGACCCACCGTTCACTCAATTTTTTCCACAATTCATTGCATTATAAAGTAACCCTGACCCAGTTCTCCTGAACTATGAGGACAAGCCAGTTCTCTATCCATCCTCCTCCACTTGATGGTATAAAAAGTATAGAAACATATGACAATGCATTTAGAATATGTAGCTTTTATAATTAGAAAAAAAGGAAGGAGAGAGAAAACAGAGAAAGAAGGAAACTTGTTAGACGTTATACGCATTGCACACGTCTTCAAGCTTTTGCAAGGATAAAATTTCTTGATAAAAGGTCTAGGTTCAAACCTTCCTACAGCAATTTGTGCCCGCCCTTCCCTAAAGCATCCACTGGGAAAACCCTGCAGGTGACTGTAGACAGATGGCGTGGTGTAGCTCCCCCTAGTGGTGAGTGTTAGCATGGCCACAGAGGTTTGTTCAATGGCCCGCCCAGTGTAGAGCCTTCAAAATGGTCTTGAGCAAGTCACTTCCTCTTTCTATAAGTTTCATTTTCTTCACTAGTCAAAGGAAGAAATTAAAATAATCTATTCCACATCAGAAATATCCACCGTGGTTATTAAGGTCAATATGTTAAGATGGTTGTTTATGATCTGCTTAGCTAGGTTTTGCTCATTTTCTGTAGCAAACAGCTGGTAAAGCGTAAAAACAGGAAAGGTGGAGTCTTTGAGGAACCTTGGTGTTGCTGTTTAGGGGCTGGCTGCCCTGGTAACAATGCAGTTGTTTTTCAGGTTGATTTTTCTAGATTAAGATTCACATCCTTTGCTTTCTCGGTTTTTCAATATTATTTGTCCCACACGGCAAACCATAGATGACAATATCCGTTGTCTTATCTGGATCCTTGCTTATCAATATTTTAATCTAATTTCTCTTTGCTTTGTTTTCTTGGCTGTAGAAATTAAGAAGAGAAAGAAGGTGTTGAACTGGCTCTTTCTCATGAGAAGGCTTTCTTCTTCATCAGATTTTTCTGGGGCTTCAGAGCCAGAATTGAGGTCATCCCTATTTGATCAGCCCTTGTCAGCTATCTGCAGTGACAATGACACACTCCCCAGACCCATTCAGGTAGGTGCACGTTCACGCGTGAACCTACTTCAGCTTTCTGCCAGCTGTGCAAAGTCCTCGAGAAAGCTGAACGGCATTCTCAATGCTAAACTTGTTGGGGCCAATCTTTAGGTTTTTTCCCACGTTTGGAAGCGGTGTTCCCACTTAGGAATGCAGTCAGGAGAACACCTGGCTGCTTACATCCTAGAAATTAGTTGCATTTGCCACTGAGCTCAGGTTGATGGTCCCTCCATCCTTCTAACTTTGTGGAGAGAAGAATGCTGAAAATGTGTAGCTTCTGAGAAATCAAGAGACAGAGATTTATAGAGTTTATGATCAGAAATCCAATGTTTATATGGAATGACTTGAAAGGAGAGAGGCCTGAAATAGTTTTAGAATGTGCAAATTCCAGCTTTCATAATTTACCTCCTCTTAGAAAAATGGCAGGGCCGAGGGAGACAGTTGATAGCAACCAGACCGAAAGGAAAAACTGGCATTAACAGTCTCTTGTTAAGACTGTCTTAGGATCCTTGAGAACTGACTTTTATGGAGAGGATGTTTTATAACAGGTGAAGTTAGCTACTGTTCATGTCCACTATTTTAATTCTTTCTCTCCTACCAAAACATAGGTTTTTCCTGTGTTAGTAGCAGTGAAGCGTGTCTTCAAACCAAGGGTAACCACCTCCTATTTCTATCCTTTCCTTTAGGATATTCTCACTATACTGTGCCTTAAAGGCCCTTCCACTGAAGGAATATTCAGGAAAGCAGCCAACGAGAAAGCCCGTAAAGAGCTTAAGGAAGAGCTCAACTCCGGAGGCGTGGTGGATCTGAAAAGTCTCCCCGTGCACCTCCTGGCGGTGGTCTTTAAGGTGAGTTCACAGCATTGGTGCCAAATGACCTGCTGATGGGCTCTCACACATGGATGCTCAGGAAGTAAGATATGGGCTCTTTACCCTACAAAGCAAAGGAAACTGATCTTAGAGTTTAATTTTTTTTAGTTAAGCCTTTATTTATTGGTATAAGCATCTCTGTTTCTGTGACCCCAGATTCCAACAGAAAGTGATGCATTAAATTCCCCCTAAGGAAATTTACTTGAGGAAAAGCACTTGGATTGTCCCATGGCCGAGTCCATTCCCCTAAGTCTGGTGGCCCCCTGGATGACGGCCTTACTGCGCCTGTTGTTAGGAAGCTGCTGAGAGACAAGTCAGGTGAGAGGTTTCTCCAGACTAATGAACGCAGGAAGGAAAGGGCGCAGCCTATGTAGGGGATGAGCACAGAGTCCCTGAGATTCGACAAACGAGGTGGAATGATGGCAGCACGTTGTGTAACATGAACGGTCCCCTCCCACGCTCCAGGACTTCCTCAGAAGTATCCCACTGAAGCTCCTGTCCTGCGACCTGTTTGAGGAGTGGATGGGTGCCCTGGAGAAGCAGAGTGAAGAGGACAGGATCGAGGCCCTGAAGCAGTAAGTTGCCAGCCTCGTCCCCGCAGGCCAGGCCCGCACGGTCTCCATCCTTTGATTCTGCACATGACTGTCAGAGTGATTTACGTATATTGCAATGTTTAGGGAGTTCGAGTGGAATTGTTCATCCACTCCCAGAATACAAATCTAGAGGTACTCTGGAAATTTTTAAAAAGTAGTCTTAGCCAAATGAAAGGAAGCACCTCTTCAAAAGATAGAAAGCGGACTTCAGTACTCACAAATCCCAAGAGGTGGGGAGTCTAAAAATATAAGTAGTTCAAGAAAGTATGGAACAAACTCATAGATGAAAGCCTCAAAGCAGGGTAACCAGCCAGGTGTAGGAATCTGGGGTCTCCTTAACCTGTACACTGGTGTCGTGCAAAGCAACTGTTCTCCCACAAAACATCCCTTAAAGCATAGTAAACAATCTGGAAGGGGTTGTTTGTTCATAAAATTCCATAGCATATTTCATATTCTTATAATTAACCCAAATGAAAACTATATAAAAACAAATTCCAACCACAGCAAAAACAATTCCATATATAAATGGAAGTGTGACCTGTTAGAGACTAGGAAATCTTAAACACCCAACGCTAAAATAACAGCGCTTTTGCCAAATCCTATGAAAGTCTGTCTATATATTACGATTGTCTCACATGGCTAAATATTTTCAATGAAATATTTATTGAATTGAAGACATTAGTGTGTCTGTCCCTATGATTATCACAATAAGTTTCTGCTTACAGACACAAAGCTCTTTCATAACAATATCTTCTAATGAGAAATGAACGATCCTTATGTTAGAGACACCATTTCATTTTTTGAAGCTATGAAGCTTTACAATTCTAATTTATTGGTAGTAGTGCCAATGTTGCCATTTAAGTGCTGCTGTCACAATTTTTATGAACATGCTCTTATAAACTGATTTAATCTCCATAAAGATTTCTCAGAATGGCATAAAAATGTGTCATCTTCATTTGATGAGCACAGTTTTTAAAAAGGCAAATGACTGTATTCTTTAAAAAAAATAGTCTTGCAGTGTTAGAAGCAGAAAGACATTCTACATGGCTAAATGGTTGCTCAACAAAATGATTTTCAAAATGTATTAAACTATGTATTTTACTGCAGGAGTTAATATTTTGTAACTTAAGATCTATGTAAAGAATAAAGGGCCATGTTATTGGTGTCCTGATCATAAAGGCCAGTTTTTTAGGGCTTTAGGATCTTGTGGTTAACTGATTCATTCCGTGTCGGTTGCCACTGGAAGTGTCTGAATGAACGTTTCACAATGTCTCTTGTGAAAATGAACCTTCCTCATTTTAAAGGAAGTCTGGGTTAGGCAGAAACTTTCAACTTGCCACCCTCAAGCTAGACAGGCTGTGAGCCTCCCCTAAAACCAGCCCTCCCGAACTCCGTTCCAGGGTTGCAGATAAGCTCCCGCAGCCCAACCACCTGCTGCTCAAGCACCTGGTCTCCGTGCTCCACGTCATCAGCAAGAACTCTGAGGTCAACAGGATGGATGCCAGCAATCTCGCCATCTGCATTGGGCCCAATGTGCTGAGCCCGGAGAATGAGCAAAACCTGTCATTCGAAGCCCGGAGAGACCTGAATGATAAGGTTCGTTTCTGTCTATTTCTGAGAAACTCATCGTCTGTTTGCAAAAGCCAAGCAATAAAATGCCCGTGAACTTCTCTGACTCAGTCGAGATCATGGTGAAAATACGAAAGGCAAATGCTTTGGTCATAGTTCCATTCTCTTGGGTGTGTACATTGGATGAAACTGAGTAAAGCTAGGCCTGCGTCCTCTATCGTCCTACGAGACAGAGGACAATCGATACCCATCTTTACACGACTGTGTCCCAGGATGGAAAGGCCCTTTCACTTTTCTCTCTTTCGTGCATCACACTCTGTCAGCTCAGCTACCAATCTGGGAGACTCCTTAAATGAACATTTTTGTTACTTTAATGTAATAGATTTTTTTTAATTCACAAATTAAAAGTGCATGTCTCAAAAATAATTTTCATATAGGTGATTGTTACCAATTTTCCGGATGCTCCTTTCAGACACATAAAGATCTCTCATGACATTTTGGCACCTCCCTAACTGCTGACCCCCGCCATGTCCCCATTCTTAACCACCCTTCCTTTAAAAATAAATAAAGGTCTCGTTAAGCTGACAACCTGTTAACTTTTCCTCACAGGTTAAGACGCTGGTGGAATTCCTCATCGATAACTGCTTTGAAATATTTGGGGAGAACATGCCAGGGCATTCCAGAATTGCTTCTGATGACTCCCTGGAACACACTGACAGTTCAGGTGCGGAAGGTGCTCTCAATTGATTCTGACTCTGGGGTCAAGTTCACGGCCAGCTACCAGTCCAGACCAGTAATGTAAAGCATCCCTGGTATCTGAAGCAGAAGTTACCTTCACACATCACCAAATCCGAGTAGACTCCAGTCTGTAGGGAAGTCATTAAACACGGAAACTTTTCTCCTGAGTTTTCCTGCACTGTTTCCTCGGGCTCCAGACACTCATTCAGCTTCAGCCTGGAACCTTCCCCTTCCTCTTCTAAATCATGAAGAACTGCTAATTTTACTAAGTAACTTTTAGCTAGAGAGTTGGCCTAAGAAAATTCTGTTTCCACACAGTGGAATATGGGTCTGTTACAATGGGGATGGATCCAGTCAAAAGAGCCATCCAAAGGATCAGTTTTAAATTTTAAGATCAATAAATTTTCAGTGGAATGCTTTTTTCTCTACTTTCTCATTTCCTCCGTCTCTCACTTCATTTTCCTACTTATCTTCTCCACCTCAAAATAGTAGATATGGAAAGAAACAGAATTTTAATGTGGCCAGTTTCTTTCATACCAAGCCCCAAATTAGCATCACCAAATTCCCTGGCACCATACTTGAAATAAGTAGGTGAACGGTACTTAGGTTTATTTCTAAAAGTAACTGAACAAAAGCTCAACCGTCCCTTAACTTCCCCCAGACGTGTCGACCCTGCAGAACGACTCGGCCTATGACAGCAACGACCCCGACCCCGACACGGAGCCCAGCGCCGTGGGGTCCCTGAGCAGGTGGCCCCCACGGTCCTCGGACCCGGCTGCCGGCCTGGAGCCCAGAGGCCCACCGCACCCTTGGGAGCCTGTCCTCAGCAGTGCGCCCAGACTGAAAGGCTCCCTCGGGCAACCAGACAGGAGGTACTCGGACCCCAGCACGGCGGCATCCTCGCAGGAGTGCCTTGAGGGCAGGAGAGCAAACCCGAAACTCACGCGAAGTGAGGATGACTTCACCGCGGCCCAGGCGGCCCCTTGTTTTGCAAGTGAGGAAGCCGAGGACCCGTTTCCAGAGGAGGTGTTTCCTGCAGCGGAAGGCAAAACCCAGGGGCCGCGAGACCCGAGGGTGCAGAGCCCGGCTCAGGGTTTGGTGTCAGCGTGCACACTGACTCCCAAAGCCGTCTCCAGTGGCTCCCTGGACGTGCTCTCCGACAGCTCAGCCCTGGCTTCTCCTTCCAGTCCCAAAAGAAACTTCTTCTCCAGACATCAGTCTTTCACAAAGACTGAGAAAAGTAAGCCCGACAGAGAAATAAAAAAACACTCCATGTCATTCTCCTTTGCCTCTCACCAAAAAGTGTTAACCAAAACCCGCAGCTCTGCTGTGGCTGCGAAATCCAAGGGCTGCGCCAGAGACCAGGTAAAGAAAGGTCTTAAAAAAGAAAGCCAGCTTGCCGGCCGAATCGTCCAAGAAAACTTGCCTGACACCCACGGCCAAACAGCTGTGGATTTTAACTCGGGGGCCCACTCCCTCTCGGTGGAGAACGCGTTCCAGCCGGTGGATCAGAGGGGCCCTGGCGGCCCCCCCTCTTATGAGGAGGCCATTCGGTACCAGGCCTTGGAGCTCGCCACCTACGGGAGCCAAACAGTTGGCAGCGTGAGGGCCAGGATGCTAAGCCTGGACGCCCGGCTACCGCCACCTCTCCCTGTCCACCACGGAGGGGACTCAAGAAATATATGCAGTCAGGAGCCACTGGACGGGCCCCGACTGTGGCCCAGGACGGAGAGCTGGAAGCAGAGCAGGACTGCCTGTGCTTCTATAGACACGACAGGACAGGTGACTGTCACCAGGAGACCTGAGCTGCATCGGCCGAGAACTGTGTCTGAGTCTCAACAGAAGAACAAGCAGGCCCTCCTGGCCCGGCGGTGTAGTCAGCCCGTCTTTGATGCTGATCAGTTCCGATTCGCTAAGGAATCCTACATCTAGGAGGTGGACCCGTCACCCAGACACAGCGCGTGGCACCTCTGTACACACAAGGCTGTGTAAAGAGCTGCTCTTAGACTCTGTTTTCCAAAAAGTCGTGAATAAGCTCCGTTGGAAAGTTGTGTAGATACCTCCTCAGAGAGGACAGCTACCCAGCTCCTCAACGGCACTCAGGCAGTGTCTGTGCCCCTGCATTTGTGCAACATGTAGCAAATGTACAAAATGCATTCTAGACAAGGCGCTGGGTGCAAAGAGGTCTATGTTGATATGTGTATATATTTGTTTGTGAACTTGCGCTAAACTGCATGGCTGCTCTCTGCCTCCTGGGGCATTTTTCTAGTGGCTAGGGTTTCAAAATAGTCTTTTCTTTTTTTTATGTTGCCTAAACAGTGTGCCAATTTTCATATTTTCCACAAACTCCATTTAGGGGAAAATGTTTAAGTCTCTGTTAGAAGTTTCCTCTAGTTAGCAGCTTTGTGATAACTAGTCACCATAGTAAGATGAATGAAACAGCAAGGAACAGAGTTGTCACTGTTCGGAGTTATCAAAGGCATTGCAAGCTCCAGTAAAAGAAAAAGTTGTTGTTAATATGCATGAAAAATACTTCAATATGTCCTCTAATCATCTAATTTTAAATTTAGGTAAGTTAGTGAAAAGGCATTATTATGCATCATTTACTGATTTCCAGCACTGAGTTTCTTTGTAGTTCACTGGTGTCTTCTTCAATAGTGTGGAGGGAATTACTTTATATGCGTTGGCGGGCATAGGGACAACTTCAGTATAATCTCACTACAATAAATTGCCTTCCTTATTTCAAAGCAAAAATGTTCATTCTTTACTGATATGTTGCCTCTTCTCCCTCAGTTCATAGAAACCCACCAAGAAAATCATTCACACATTGGTTCATTCAACAAGCATTTACTGAACATATATTCATTATCCTAGACTGATAGGCAGGGCAAGATGTGGATCTCCTGTGTAAGAAAAAGAGACAATCCCTGTCCTCCAGAAATTTGCAAAACTCTCTTTAAGCCAAGTTTTTGGCAAACGGTCACTCAGAGGCCAGAAAATTTAGTATACAAATATAATATTTCCTGGTTTTAGTGAATTAAAGTTTTCAGCACTTTTAAAAACCTTATTTTTACGATGCTCAGTTTTCTCGATTGTTAGCAAACATAGTGGTAAAATGTCATATATTAGAACTTTCATGCTCAATGATTAAGATATCTTGGAGATACTGGATTTGATTTTCCTTACTCTGTCAATTTCTTTCATAAAACACTGCATGTTTTTGATTTGTTAAAGAAGTATTTTTGTGTTGGCTAGCTACCAGATGCTGAAGACCTAGTCTTTTGAGAAGTGATTTATTAGCAATGTGGTATAAAGTTTAAAATGTTCTAACCCAGATTGCTCAAGGCATCATGTTCAGACCCATTAATATAATACTTTATTAAGCACCACCGATAAGACATAAATTTCAAGGGGCAGATACGCCCCCTCTGACCACGGACTTAAGAAAAGCAATCCTTTTCCAGAATTGGACACTAATAGTGATAGTACAGTCTTTAGTACCTATCAGTGCTGGGCACTGCACTAAGTATTTCAGGACTGGAAGAAAAATCCTCCATCATCCTTTTAGCAACTTCTCATCAAGAATCAGAGAGTTCTCATCAACAGACGACTAACACGATAAGCTAGGGAGCCTCCCATCTATTCCACGTTACCACTGACCTGACCTCCACGTGGCCCAACTCAGATCACAAAAACTCTACCCCCATTTCCTTATTTTACCAAAGTAGGGGTGAGACGGAAACTCCTCTATTGCATGTAAGTAGTCCAGGTTGTTGACGAACATTTATGAGCTTCTTGTAGTCAAGAAGCTACGATATTTGAACAGTGGAAGAAAAGGTATGGTGATGATTTCAAATATTTCACAGTGTGGTATTCCCACTTCTAACCACGGAGCCCACTAGCCTTTTAAAATAGGAGAACCCAACCTTGTTCCCAAGCATGGTAGTCGGGTTGTCATAACAAAGTACCACAGACGAGTAGCTTAAACAACAGAAAAGTTCAATCTCACAGTTCTAGAGCCTAGAACTGAAATCAAGGTGTCGACAGAGGGCCCCCCCTTGCAGTGAGATTTGGGTGATATTTAAAAATGATACTGTAGACAAGGACCCCAGAACACCACAGTTCTGTCCTCCGTGGACCGCCTAAAGGCCACATAGTCACAAATGGGCCTGACACTCCAATGCAAGGTATATGGTAAAAACGGGTTGGAAGCCAAGGCCTAAGTAGAGGCTTCAACCTAAATCCAGGTCTGATCCCCAGCCTCCGAGCCCCAGGGCCTCCCCAGCACCGATGCGTTATCCTGCCTGGCCCAGCTTGGAAGGGATCCTGACCCTCTAACCAAGGGAAGAGGCAAGGAGGCACATACACTTCATGTGCCTGTTGGTGAACAACCAACATTCATGTCCTGGAATCTGGATGAACAGACTGGAATTCCTTCCTCTTGGGGAAGGTAGGAGGTTTTCTCTCCTCCTACCAAGAGGGAGAAGGTGGGTTTCCCAATGCCATTGCCAGCATCCCACATAGTACACTGATTACCTGCGATCATACACTGACCTCCACCCCAGCACCACTCTGGACTTGGTCCAGAACCTGTGTCTGTTAACCAAGCTGGGTGCTGGCCCTGGAGCTGAGCAAACCCACAGTCACCTTGGAGCCCAAACCCAGCAAATATAACCTATGTTACCCTGGGGTCCTGGAGCATTGAAGTGGCAGCCATGGCTTGTATGCTAATAAAATAGATAATAGTTAATGGCCACAGTGCTTCCCACAGCCATGCATGAGAACACCCAAAGGGCGATCAACACTGTTTATCCTAATGCACTATTAAAAGAATAAATGCTTTCCTCCTGAAGGGTCAAGTAGATGGAAACCCACATCAGATGGGCTCTCACATGCTTTGAGTTTCTTTTTTAACTGAATTATGTAAGATCTTGACGCTTTATCTACAAAGGGAGAATTACTGAGGAATCAGAGTATAAATATTATGCTAGAGAAAAGAGTGAATCACTAGAGACAAGAGTGAATCACTCTGGGGCAATATTTTAAATGTGGACTGAGGCCCTGCAACTTGCCCACTCCAGAGTACAATTAAATGTGAATGAGGAACCACCAATGAGATGGAGCTAACCTCCTCCTATTATAGGCTACCCAGAGGGACCATAGTAAGACCAGCAAACCTGCAGGATGCACTATCTTGCTGGAAAAAGGAAACGGAGAATGATTATATCTCTGTAGGAAAAGAAAGACAATGTGTTGGCACAAGAAAGAGTATGTGACCCATACTCACAGGGCCTGAGTCCACACCCCAGTTGGGTTACCATGGATCAGGTACCAAACTGTCTGAGCATCAGTTTCTCCATCTGTAAAATGAAGGTAGTCATAGCACTGCATCAGTTATGGAATGCACCTCACAGCAAATCCAGATAACAGAGGCTTAAACAAGAAGGGGGCTGTGCTCCTCTCTATTAAAAGAAGAACAGACGGGCAGTCCAGGGCGGACATGACAGCTC
This sequence comes from Monodon monoceros, assembly GCF_005190385.1. Lineage (NCBI taxonomy): Eukaryota > Metazoa > Chordata > Mammalia > Artiodactyla > Monodontidae > Monodon > Monodon monoceros. The sequence continues at coordinate 80,349,098 of NW_021703771.1, read as the reverse complement.
GACAACAGCCTCGGGCCCCAGTTCCTTCACACACAGGGCCAGCTTCACCAGCATGTGACCCATGCAGTCACATAGGGCCCCATGCTTCCAAGGGCCCAGCGCCAGAGGCGATGCTCTGTTGTTGGCATTTTCCTTTTGTGCTGCCCCTGCAAAATGTGTAGCTAGTTTCATTCACACTTTCTAGCTTTCTAGTCCACCATCCTTTCTGTGAGCATGATTCTCCTCCAGGCTTGCCCTCTAAATTCTAGGCAGGAATCTTCTAGCTCAATAATTTCTACCTACATTCATGTGGCCAGAATTTAGTCACATGGCTACTCTCACCTGGAGAGGAGTCTAGGAAATACAGTTTTTTGTAGGCACATTTCCTCCTCCGATAAAATCTGTAAGAAAGAAGAGAACAGTGGACATTGAGTAGGAACTATTAGCCCTTGACACAAAAATCAAATAAAAGAGATTGTGGATCTGGTATAACACACACCAATTTACTAGTTTAGTTACTCGAATAATAGAAAGTGGGATAAAGTGCAGGTTACCTATTTAGTATAGGAAGACAACTGAAAATGTTGAATATGATTAGGGATAATATAAAGATAAGGTAGACAATTATCTTGGAGTATTTCAACTACTCATATGCACATTGTGAGAATTTTATAATTATACAAGAGTAGTTTCAAGCAAAATAATTTAATAACAAATATGAATTGACCTCCTACAATACAAAAGATACTGTACTTATATGAGAAATTTACAACCTACTAGAGAAATAAAACACCTCTGAAGGCAAAGGTCAGTTCCAAATGAGTGATAACATGAAGTGCTAGAGTAGAAGTGGATGATTGCTCCACAGTCCAATTAATTTTAGGATATGCTTCAAATTTAAAGGAGCTTTCTGTATGAAATTCTAAAGTCAGTAATGAAAGATTTCAGCCAGTGTACAACATTCAAAATAATCATGAGAAGTTCTAGGTAGGTATTCGTTTACGGGATTGGACCATATCATCTTTGAGAAGGAGATAGATAAGCCTTCTTTTTTCCATCTTTGCTGAAAAAGGCATTTCCTATCCAAAACTGCTTTGGAAAAGACAAAGTACTAGATAAGGTAATGTTAATATGTGAGATGTTCATCATTTCAAAACAACATTTATATCATGTTACTTTCCAAAGCTCCCCAGTGGCTTCTTAATACTATTTTTATCAAGTTAAAAATCTCTAACCAACACCTCCCACTCAAGGCCCACCTTAATCTAGCCCTATCCTAGAAAACCAAACTTATTTCTTTCCTTAACTCTCCAGTGGCTTTCCACATAAATTATAATAATAGCAGTAGCTAATATGAAATATATATGTGTAGACTACCTTTCAGAACCTGAGAGATAGCTAAAGTGGTGTTCAGATGAAAATTCTTGTCCTTATAAAATTATATTAATAAACAAAAATGAATGCCTTCAGCATACCATTCATGAAGTTAGAAAGGGAATAATAAAAATATAGTTGAAATTAATCATTTGGACAACAGAAAAAGATTAGAACTGAAAAATAAAACCAAACTAGCTCTCTGAAAACAAACTTCTGCCTACCCTACGCAAGGAAAAGGGTGAAATCAAACCTACACAACATGAGAAATGATCATGGGAAATCATAACAAAGCCTGGAAATTCAAAGAACCAAAGCCCTCCTTTGTTGGACTCTATGCAAATATGAATGAGATGATCAAGTCTCTAGGAAAACATAACTTACCAACCTAATTCCAGAAAAGAGAGAAAAGCTAAACAGATGTACTTCGTATAAGAAACAGAGAAAATTACTGATCAATCTTATGAATATCGACGCAAAAATTCCAAATAAAATATTGGGTTGGACAAAAAGTGCCTTTGGTCTTTAAGTAAAAATAAAAGACACATTTTTCACTTTCACCAAGAACTTTACAGAACAACATATTCACCCTTTTGTTCCAGTACCTTCTGCCATTTTTCAGGCATCTTCATAATTCCATCTTCCCAAAACTTTTTATCTTTTTTTGAGCAAAGAACTGTTCCAGGTGCCTTTTACAGTCTTCCAGGGAATTGAAATCTTTTCCATTAAGAGAATTTTATAAAGACTGAAATAAATGGAAATCCGAAGGTGCAGTGTTTGGTTAATATGGTGGATGAATCAGAACTTCCCAGCCAAGCTGTAACAGTCTTTGCCTGGTCATCAAAGAAACACACGGTCTTGCGTTATCCTGATGGAAGATTATGTGTTTTCTGCTGACTAATTCCGGACATTTTTCATCTATTGCTGCTTTTCAGTTGGTCTAATTGTGAGCAATACTTGCTGGAATCAGTTGTTTGGTTTTACGGAAGGAGCTCATAATAGAGGACTCCCTTCCAATCCCACCATGTACACAACATCACCTTCTTTGGATGAAGACCGGCCTTTGCTGTGGTTGGTGGTGGTTCATTTCGCTTATTCCACAATCTCTTCCATTCCACATTATTGTACAGTATCCACTTTTCATCGCCTGTCACAACTGGTTTTAAAAATGGAATGTTTTCCTTACATTTAAGTAGAGAATAGGATGCGGAAATGCTGTCAAGGTTTTTTTCTCTTAACTTATGTGGAACCCAAACATCAAAGTGATGAACATAACCAAGCTGGTGCACATGATTTTCAGCGCTTGATTTGGATATTTTGAGTATGTCAGCTATCTCCCGCGTGGTATAACATTGATTGTTCTCAATTAATGTCTCGATTTGATCGTGATCAACTTCAACTGGTCTACCCGACCATGGAGCATCGTCCGGCGAGAAATCTCCAGCACGAAACTTCGCAAACCACTTTTGACACATTCGATCAGTCACAGCACCTTCTCCATGCGCTGCACAAATTTTTTTTTTTGCATTTCAGTTGTGCTTTCACCTTTCTTGAAATAATAAAGCATAATATGCTGAAAATGTTGCTTTTTTTCTTCCATCTTCAATATTAAAATAGCTACACAAAACTCCACCAGTTTTGATAAGTTTTTTTTTTAATGCATGCTGATATGATAGCTGTCATGATACAATCTAACAAAATTGTTTCTAATGAAATTAAAGACAACTAAGCACTACCGGAGCCATCTTACGAAAAAACCGAACGAACCTTTTGGCCAACCCAGTATTAGCAGATGGAATGTCTGACCCAAGTGGAGTTAGTACAGGGATGCAAGTGTAATTTCAGTGTAGGAAATTTACTGATGTAAGTCATCATTTTAGTAAGTTATAGGGAAAATATAACCCCGTAGATACCAAAAAGTCACCTTCAAAATTTAATCTCCATTACTAAATTTTTTTAAAAATTCTTAATGAAATAGATATCAGTGAATATGATTTTTTTTAAAGTTGCAAATCTCAGACCAAAAGTCTGAATGAGGAAACATTAGACTCTCCCACTGAAATCGGGAAAATGTCAGGTTGGTAATATTTCCATTTACCTAAAAGTGTTCTAGACGTACTCTCTGAAGCAACCAGACAAGAGAAAGAAGTCATAGGAATAAATATTGTAAGGGAAGAGGTAAGGCTATTACTGTTCGCAGATTATATGATTAGATACTTGGAAAAGTAAAGAGGATCAACTAAGAACAAAACCTACTAGAAATTATAAGAAAACAAGCTGAGCTAGAATGGTGTAAAATTAATACACAAAAATCAAAAGGCTCCACACATACTAACACGAGTCAGAAAATACAGTGAAAGAAAACACTCCACGTACATTAGCCACAAATAGATAAAATATCTAGGAATAAACTTAACCAAACCAATTTGACACAAATTTTTAAATGTTCCTGCAGGACGAAGAAGTAGAGTTGAATAAACACAGAAGAATTTACTATATTCTTAGTAAGATTCAAAGTCATAAAATATGTCAAGTTTTCCTATGTTAATTTATGAACTTAAGGTGATGGTAATAAAGGAACCAACAGAAGGTTTTTTAATTTTGGGGGGTGGGGGTTGTTTTTGCTGCTTGCTGAAACCAAACGAACTGAATCTGAAGGTCATATTTCAAAAGCTGTAAATAAATAGGAACGAGAACCACGGAAAAGGGAGCGGAGAGGGAGAACGAGCCCCGCTGATTGTAAGCCATGCTCAGTCCAGGAACGGGTTGGTCCTGAAGCATGAATAGGCAGCAAACCAACAGAGCAGAACCGGGAGCCCAAGAACAGAGGCAAATGCACACAGGACTTAGGGTATGAAGGTGGCATTTCACAGCAGTGGGGATTCTAAGGGTAATTCAGTAAATGGCATTGGTTATAATTGAGTGGCCATCTGGGGAGAAAAAGGTGGAACCATATCTCAAATATATGCCAGGATAAGTTCTAGATGGATCAAAGATTTAAATGCGGGAAGTGAAAGAATCAAATTTCTAGGGCAAATAAGGAAAAATTCATATACAATCTCAGAGTAGGAGAGGCCTTTACAACATGACTTAAAATCCAGAAGGCAGGGAGGGAGGTCTTCCCCGGTGGCGCAGTGGTTAAGAATCCGCCTGCCAGTGCAGGGAACATGGGTTCGAGCCCTGGTCCGGGAAGATCCCACATGAAGACGCGGAGCCACTAGGCCCGTGCGCCACAGCTGCTGAGCCTGCGCTCCGGAGCCCGTGAGCCACGACTGCTGAAGCCCGCGCGCCTAGAGCCCGTGCTCTGCAGCAAGAGAGGCCAGCACAGCGAGAGGCCTGGGTGCAGCAACAAAAAACCCAGTGCAGCCAGAAATAAATAAATTAATTTATAAAAACAAAAAAAATCCAGAAGGCGTAAAAGAGAACAAGTTAAAACCGTCAAAATCAAAAATGTCTCTATGAATAAAACACCATAAACAAAATCAAATGACAAACTTGGAAAAATATTTGCATCTTATGTAACAGAAAAAGGGCTAATTTCCATAATAAATACATTTCCTGTAAATCATTAAGGAAAAGAGCAAAATTCAATTTTAAAGTGTGCAAATGATATGATCATAGAAAAAGGATAACAAATGGCCTTTAAACTTTTGAAAACATGCTCAAACTCACTCATTTTTAAAAACTACACTAAGACACTATTTCTCCCATCAGGTGGGCAAAACTCTAAAAGTTTAATAACACAGCACGTTGGTAAGGCTGTGGGGAAACTAGTGATTCATTCATTTTTGTTGGAAGTGAAAACCGATATGACCCCTATGGAAGCCAGTTTGACAATAATTGTTAAAATTGCAAGTGCGTAAGTCATTTTCCTAACCAGTTCTCCTTCTAGGAATGTACTTTGTAGATAAGTTCTCAAGCATGAAAAATTATATCTGGATGAGGATATTTTCTTTAGCATTATTTATAATAACATCAATGTGTTTGGTTAGAGAATAATTAAATTATGAATAGTTAAATTATGGCATAGCCATACAGCTATGAAAATTTCTATGCCGCTGTAAAAAAGAAATGAGAAAGCTCTTCAGCTATTGATACAAAAAGATCTCCAAGATTGGAAAAAAGCAATATGTAACAGGTCAGTGTGTATAGTATGCTGTAATTTATCTTTAAAAAAAAAGGAATTAATAATAGTAGTTTAACATGTTGGTGGTGGGGAATGGCCAAGAATAAGTAGAAGACATTTCAAGAATACATTTCTATATTTTCGGTGCTTGAATGGTGTATTACCTATTTAAATATTATATATAAAATAATAATAGCTAACATTAAATGCTTTACTACATGCCAAACACATTTAAATGACCTGAGAAATATCTGTCTGGGGTTGGTGTTTTAACATTTGGATACAGTTGGAAAAGTAGGTCAAGGACAGATTTTGGAGGGCCTTGAGTGTTCCCTAAACTAGGATTCAAAGTAAAATAGTGGGAGACTATTCATCAAGACTTCTGATGGAAGTGTATTTAAGGTGATCACCCATCAGGATTACTAGGATGGCTTGGAGGAAGGGCAATTTGAGGCAGAACAGCTATTTTCTGAGGTTACTACCTAAACATTAGGAAGCAATTACACTTGGTCAACAGGAAATCAGGCAGAGAAGCAGCTGGGGGAATGGGGAGGGACAAAGTTTCCAGACAATTAAGGGTGGACAGTGAATGATCACTGGGGTGGGGGCGGGTGGGCACTGCAGGAGGACAGAACCGGATGAGTGAGGGTAGGAATAATCATGGTGTGGGCAAGAAACAGTGAAGACCCCAGTCCTGGGAGGATGGCCAGGGGTTAAATGGTGTAAGTCTGCACAGACAGCTGCCTGCGTTAAAATCTTGAATCTACCACCTGCCATTCAACTTTGGACAAATCACTTAATCTTTGTGCCTGCATTTTCCCATCTGCAAAATGGAAATAACAATACCACCTAGTCCATAGGGTTGATAGAAGGACTTGATGAGATAATATCTATAAATTACTTTACAGTACCCAAAACACATCTGGTGCTCAATAAATGCTAGCTGTCTCTGTGAACATGAAATGTAGATTTTTTTCCCATAAACTCATTTGTTATATTATTTGTTTCCCATAAACTCAAGTAAAGAACCCTATATAATTTCAGATTCACAGGGAAAAATTTTAAACTTCTCAAACAATGTGATTGCTTTGCTATTTGGGCAAAAAATGCTTCTCAGAAATGTAACCTATGCAGTTCAAGCCCTTTGTGTACATAGTTAAGTATCAGAAATCATGAAAGGCGATCATTTAACTTCCATCTCATTCTCTTTATCCTCTTCTTCTGGAACTTCAACTACGCATATGTTGGCCTTTTTGATGCTGTCCCACACACCCCTGGGGCTCTGGAGGATTTTTTTACTCTCTTCTCCTTCTCCTTCCCCTTGTCTTCTCTCTTGACAATAAGCCACATTTTCCTGGTTCTTCTTATCTTGAATAGTTTGGGATTATAACCTGGACATTGTGAATGTTATGTAGTCAAGACTGAATTCTGTTGTGTTCACCCAAGACTGTTTATATTTCATCTTAACAGGCAATTGACTTGGTTAGATTCAAGCTGCAAGCTCTGTTTCACCTGTGGTGGGTGGCAATTCAGATCTCAGTTACGCTGTCCCTCAGGATCCTTGAGGAATTGGTTCCAGGATCCCCGCTCCCCACACCAAAACCCCTGGATGCTCATGGCCCTTAGTTGGCCCTCCTTTTCTCAGGGTATAACCCACAGATAACCAACTGTGCTCTAGACCTTAACTGCCAGCTGCCCTTAGTCTGCCTTGTGCAGAGTTAAAACACAGAATTTAGGTCACCTCTTTTCTGGGTGATCCCTCACTCTCTCATGGCCCTGACTGCCCCAGGCTCCACCTTGATTCCTCAGGCCAGAAATATGACAGATTTTCTATTGGAGTTTTAGCCACTCACATACCCTTTTTGACCATGTCCCATCCTCCGGTCAAAGCTGATGCCAGGAAACACACACCCTCCTCCAACATTCAACTCCCCTCTGCCTGCTTTTGTTCACTCTCCAGATCCCTTCATTGATTTTTGTGGTTTGTCTGGAGTTTATAGTTGTAATTTGTGGGAGGTTTGGTCTATTAGGCGCCCACTCCACTGTACCGCTGGGCATACGTCTTCTCCACTGTGTATGCAATACCTAGTAAAGAGCTCTCAGCCTTGGGCTGGTATCCCTAACAGCCCCCCACCCCAGTAGGCTTATTGAAAGGATAAGATGTGACCATATCTTGGAAAATTCTTTTGGTGTGTTAAGTGTACTTAAAGTATAGGAGGCATTTAGACATATGTAAAAATTGACCAGTTTCCAAAACTGCAAATACAACCCAAACAAACATTAAGAAAAATATTTTAAAGAGGGCAGACAGCAGAAGCAAGAAGAACTACAATCCTGCAGCCTATGGAACAAAAACCACATTCACAGAAAGATAGATGAGATGAAAAGGCAGACGGTTATGTACCAGATGAAGGAACAAGATAAAACCCCAGAAAAACAACTAAATGAAGTGGAGATAGGCAACCTTCCAGAAAAAGAATTCAGAATAATGAAAGTGAAGATGATCCAGGACCTCGGAAAAAGAATGGAGACAAAGATTGAGAAGATGCAAGAAATGTTTAACAAAGACCTAGAAGAACTAAAGAACAAACAAACAGAGATGAACAATACAATAACTGAAATGAAAACTACACTAGAAGGAGTCAATAGCAGAATAACTGAGGCAGAAGAATGGATAAGTGACCTGGAAGACAGAATGGTGGAATTCACTGCTGCAGAACAGAGTAAAGAAAAAAGAATGAAAAGAAATAAAGACAGCCTAAGAGACCTCTGGGACAACATTAAACACAACAACATTTGCATTATAGGGGTCCCAGAAGGAGAAGAGAGAGAAAAAGGACCCGAGAAAATATCTGAAGAGATTATAGACAAAACTTCCCTAACATGGGAAAGGAAATAGCCACCCAAGTCCAGGAAGTGCAGCAAGTCCCATATAGGATAAACCCAAGGAGAAACACACCAATACACATAGTAATCAAATTGGCAAAAATTAAGACAAAGAAAAATTATTGAAAGCAGCAAGGGAAAAATGACAAATAACATACAAGGGAACTCCCATAAGGTTAACAGCTGATTTCTCAGCAGAAACTCTACAAGCCAGAGAAAATATCTGAAGAGATTATAGACAAAACTTCCCTAACATGGGAAAGGAAATAGCCGCCCAAGTCCAGGAAGTGCAGCAAGTCCCATATAGGATAAACCCAAGGAGAAACACACCAATACACATAGTAATCAAATTGGCAAAAATTAAGACAAAGAAAAATTATTGAAAGCAGCAAGGGAAAAATGACAAATAACATACAAGGGAACTCCCATAAGGTTAACAGCTGATTTCTCAGCAGAAACTCTACAAGCCGGAAGGGAGTGGCATGATATACTTAAAGTGATGACAGGGAAGAGCCTACAGTCAAGATTACCCTACCTGGCAAGGATCTCATTCAGATTCGATGGAGAAATCAAAAGCTTTACAGACAAGCAAAAGCTAAGAGAAGTCAGCACCACCAAACCATCTCTACAACAAATGCTAAAGAAACTTCTCTAAGTGGGAAACACAAGAGAAGAAAAGGACCTACAAAAACAAACCCAAAACAATTAAGAAAATGGTTATAGGAACATACATATCGATAATTACCTTAAACGTGAATGGATTAAATGCTCCAACCAAAAGACACAGGCTTGCTGAATGGATACAAAAACAAGACCCATATATATGCTGTCTACAAGAGACCCACTTCAGACCTAGGGACACATACAGACTGAAAGTGAGAGGATGGAAAAAGGTATTCCATGCAAATGGAAATCAAAAGAAAGCTGGAGCAGCAATACTCATATCAAGTAGAATAGACTTTAAAGAATGTTATAAGAGACAAGGAAGGACACTACACAATGATCAAGGGATCAATCCAAGAAGAAGATATAACAATTTTAACTATATATGCACCCAACATAGGAGCACCTCAATACATAAGGCAACTGCTAACAGGTATAAAAGAGGAAATAGACAGTAACACAGTAATAGGGGGGCACTTTAACACCTCACTTACACCAATGGACAGATCATCCAAAATGAAAATAAATAAGGAAACAGAAGCTTTAAATGACACAACAGACCAGATAGATTTAATAGATATTTATAGGACATTCCATCCAAAAACAGATTACACTTTCTTCTCAACTGTGCATGGAACATTCTCCAGGATAGATCATATCTTGGGTCACAATTCAAGCCTCAGTAAATTTAAGAAAATTGAAATCATATCAAGCATCTTTTCTGACCACAACACTATGAGATTAGAAATGAATTACAGGGGAAAAAACGTAAAAAACACAAACACATTGGAGGCTAAACAATACGTTACTAAATAACCAAGAGATCACTGAAGAAATCAAAGAGGAAATCAAAAAATACCTAGAGACAAATGACAATGAAAACATGACAATCCAAAACCTATGGGATACAGCAAAAGCAGTTCTAAGAGGGAAGTTTATAGCTATACAAGCCTACCTCAAGAACAAGAAAAATCTCAAATAAATAAGCTAACCTTACACCTAAAGGAACTAGAGAAAGAAGAACAAACAAAACCCAAAGTTAGCAGAAGGAAAGAAGTCATAAAGATCAGAGCAGAAATAAATGAAACAGAAACAAAGAAAACAATAGCAAAGATCAATAAAACTAAAAGTTGGTTCTTCGAGAAGATAAACAAAATTGATAAACCATTAGCCAGACTCATCAAGAAAAAGAGGGAGAGGACTCAAACCAATAAAATTAGAAATGAAAAAGAAGAAGTTACAACAGACACCGCAGAAATACAAAGCATCCTAAAACACTACTACAAGCAACTCTATGCCAATAAAATGGACAACCTGGAAGAAATGGACAAATTCTTAGAAAGGTATAACCTTCCAAGATTGAACCAGGAAGAAACAGAAAATATGAACAGACCAATCACAAATAATGAAATTGAAACTGTGATTAAAAATCTTCCAACAAACAAAAGTCCAGGACCAGATGGCTTCACAGGTGAATTCTCTAAAACCTTTAGAGAAGAGCTAACACCCATCCTTCTCAAACTCTTCCAAAAAATTGCAGAAGAAGGAACCCTCCCAAACTCATTCTATGAGGCCACCATCACCCTGATACCAAAACCAGACAAAGACACTACAAAAAAAGAAAATTACAGACCAATATCACTCATGAATATAGATGCAAAAATCCTCAACAAAATACTAGCAAACACAATCCAGCAACACATTAAAAGGATCATACACCATGATCAAGTGGGATTTATCCCAGGGATGCAAGGATTCTTCAATATATGCAAATCAATCAATGTGATACACCATATTAACAAACTGAAGAATAAAAACTATATGATCATCTCGATAGATGCAGAAAAAGCTTTTGACAAAATTCAACACCCATTTATGATCAAAACTCTCCAGAAAGTGGGCATAGAGGGAACCTACCTCAACATAATAAAGGCCATATATGACAAACCCACAGCAAACATCATTCTCAATGGTGAAAAACTGAAAGCATTTCCTCTAAGATCAGGAACAAGACAAGGATGTCCACTCTCACCACTATTATTCAACATAGTTTTGGAAGTCCTAGCCGCGGCAATCAGAGAAGAAAAAGAAATAAAAGGAATACAAATTGGAAAAGAAGTAAAACTGTCACTCTTTGCCGATGACATGATACTATACATAGAGAATCCTAAAGATGCCACCAGAAAACTACTAGAGCTAATCAATGAATCTGGTAAAGTTCAGGATAGAAAATTAATGCACAGAAATCTCTTGCATTCCTATACACTAATGATGAAAAATCTGAAAGAGAAATTAAGGAAACACTCCCATTTACCACTGCAACAAAAAGAATAAAATACCTAGGAATAAACCTACCTAGGGAGACAAAAGACCTGTATGCAGAAAACTATAAGACACTGATGAAAGAAATTAAAGATGATATAAACAGATGGAGAGATATCCCATGTTCTTGGATTGGAAGAATCAATATTGTGAAAATGACTATACTACCCAAAGCAATCTACAGATTCAATGCAATCTCTATCAAATTACCAATGGCATTTTTTACAGAACTAGAACAAAAAAATCTTAAAATTTGTCTAGAGACACAAAAGACCCCGAATAGCCAAAGCAGTCTTGAGGAAAAAAAACGGAGCTGGAGGAATCAGACTCCCTGACTTCAGACTATACTACAAAACTACAGTAATCAAGACAATATGGTACTGGCACAAAAACAGAAACATAGATCAATGGAACAAGATACAAAGCTCAGGGGTAAACCCACGCACCTATGGTTAACTAATCTATGACAAAGGAGGCAAGGATATACAATGGAGAAAAGACAGTCTCTTCAATAAGTGGTGCTGGGAAAACTGGACAGCTACATGTAAAAGAATGAAATTAGAACACTCCCTAACACCATACACAAAAGTAAACTCAAAATGGATTAGAGACCTAAATGTAAGGCCAGACACTATAAAACTCTTAGAGGAAAACATAGGAAGAACACTCTTTGACATAACTCACAGCAAGATCTTTTTTGATCCACCCCCTAGAGGAATGGAAATAAAAACAAAAATAAACAAATGGGACCTAATGAAACTTCAAAGCTTTTGCACAGCAAAGGAAACCATAAACAAAACAAAAAGACAACCCTCAGAATGGGAGAAAATATTTGCAAATGAATCAACGGACAAAGGATTAATCTCCAAAATATATAAACAGCTCATGCAGCTCGATATTAAAAAAACAAAGAACCCAATCCAAAAATGGGCAGAAGACCTAAATAGACATTTCTCCAAAGAAGACATACCAATGGCCAAGAAGCACATGAAAAGCTGCTCAACAACACTAATTATTAGAGAAATGCAAATCAAAACTACAATGAGGTATCACCACACAACAGTTAGAATGGGCATCATCAGAAAATCTACAAACAACAAATGCTGGAGAGGGAACCCTCTGGCACTGTTGGTGGGAATGTAAACTGATACAGCCACTATGGAGAACAGTATGGAGGTTCCTTAAAAAACTAAAAATAAAATTACCATATGACCCAGTAATCCCACTACTGGGCATATACCCAGAGAAAACCACAATTCAAAAAGACACATGTACCCCTATGTTCATTGCAGCACTATGTACAATAGCCAGGTCATGGAAGCAACTTAAATGCCCATCAACAGACGAATGGATAAAGAAGATGTGGTACATATATACAATGGAATATTACTCAGCCGTTAAAAAAGAACAAAATTGGGTCATTTGTAGAGACGTGGATGGATCTAGAGACTGTCATACAGGGTGAAGTAAGTCAGAAAGAGAAAAACAAATATCGTATATTAATGCACATATGTGGAACCTAGAAAAATGGTACAGATGATCCGGTTTGCAGGGTAGAAGTTGAGACACAGATGTAGAGAACAAACGTATGGACACCAAGGGGGGAAAGTGGTGGGGGGGGTGGGGGGGTGATGAATTGGGAGATTGGGATTGACATGTGTACACTGATGTATATAAAATGGATGACTAATAAGAACCTGCTGTATAAAAAAATAAGTGATCAAATGTATTCTATTGGAAAGAAGCAAAAATAGACCATGTTTACTGTCTAAATTATATAATAATTTAATGATATTTAGCATCTATTGCAGATGTATTTATTATTGCAGATTGTATTTGCTTTATCAGTGTCTTTGCTTTGGTAATCAAAAAAAATTTTTTAAATAAAAAAAGAATACAAGTTCAGAATTGTTATAACTTCTCGATGAATTGAATCTTTAATCATTTTATAATGTCCTTAATGCTGCTTTTTCTTGATGTTACTTTGTATAATAGTAACAGTGTCAATATCAGCTTTATTTTGGTTAATATTTTCTTGGTATATATCTTCTATTTTTTTCTTTCCATGTTTTCTTTTTTTAGTTTTAGGGAAGTATGAAAAAAAGAAAAAAAGAAAGAAAAATATTTTAAAGTCTTAAGGAACCAGAAACATGTCAAGTGGGGGCTCTTTCTGTAGAGTGACAGGGAAGTCACCTGGGCATTTCATTCGTGAGCCCAATTATTTTTATCTGTGAATCTGTAGCAAAAAGTGATGGGGTTTTCATTGTATTGGAAATAAGAAAAAGTGTAGCTTGGTTTCTGGCAGACTTGTAGGTAACACGGCACTTGAATTGCATGTACTTAGTTACTAAGAAAAATTTTATACAGCTAGGTTTATATGTTAAATCCTGAAAGGTACAGCAGACATCTGCAGGCCTCAGAACACAATGAGATGCACACGATCTAAATGTATTCCTTCCAGGATTATTAATTATAAAATTCAATAACTCCTTTAAAGACAGGAATTGTGTGTTCAACAAACATTCCAGCAGAGCCAAGAAGCAAAGCAATCTGTAAAACTGGGCATTTGGCCCCAAAAGAGATTCCTTCTCTCAAATTGCTAAACTGATGTTGCTAAACTTAGCAGTTCTTGCCTAAGAATTTTCACAGGTGTTCATTTGCATGTGTGCAGTTCCTCGTTACATCATTTTTTAAACAAATTGTTTGAGTCATGTTTCAGATCTAATTTGTTAACATTGGTATCTGACTATGCAACCCCATAGCAGAGAGAGTCAGTTTTCAAATTTTCCAGCCATTCTTAGAAATCAAAGAATTAGAAATTAGACAAAATTTAAACTACAGTCTACTGTAGTCTACAGTAGACTGTATCATCAAATGCCCAGGCTTTAAAAATGTCATCTTATTTAATATCCTTGCCTCTGTTGATGAAAAAATTTTGCCTGACGTATCATTATACAAAGGATGTTGTGGCCATCAAGCCAGTAGCCACTGCAGCTGCCCCCAGCTGTGCACCCTGAAGGCATTCAGGCTGGAGAAAAGCAGGATACTGGTCCTAAGGTACCTACCAAAGGAAGGATTTCAATAAGCCCAGACTCCTGCATCTTCCCATATATAGAAAAGCACGTTTCTTTAATTAACAGTAATCTTTTGATGTTCTGAATACCTGGTCTTTCTTGCAAAAACTCCTCTATATCCTGGCTCCTCCCTTACCTCTTGGGAGCCATCCCTTAGAGCGATCTGAGAGGCTGTCTTCCGGGCCGAAATGCTCAGTTTTGTGCTTAATTTTGTGCTCAGTTTTTTGCTCGACGCCTCAGTTGTGCTCCCCCTGCAACTGATACAGCGAGCAGTGATGGGAAGCCTCACCTTCCAAACCTCACTTCATCGTGTTTATCAAAACCTTCACATTCCTCTCTCCTGCCTGGCCCACTAGAGGTGGTCTCTTTGTTCTTGGAGTCCCCTCCATTGCCACTGTCGTTACCCCCTAATGGGGCCCCTCATGGCCCTGCCACAAAGCATAGCGGGTGAGGCTCTCCACCATCTGACCCTGCCTCTTTCTCCAGCCCACGGCTCCTGGCGCCCCTGCACCGCTTGCCGTCACCCCACCTGCCCCTCCCACACGTGTGCAAAGCTGATTCATGCCTGCGCCTTTGTTCACTCCGGCTCCTCTGCGTGCGCTCTACACCATCCACCCTCCTCACCTCCTCAGCTGTGCAGACACTTTCTCGTCTCAAGAATCACCTCTGCCATGAAGCCCTCGCTGAGCCCGCCTCCTTTCTGATGTAAAACTGATCCTTCCTCTTCTGTACCCCACATTTTAAAGTCCTTATTTTTGTCACGTTACTCTCCCCCACGTAGACTGTAACTTCTCTGAGGGCAAAAACGGGTTGCGTTTCTCTTTGTATTCCCCGTCCAAAAACCTTCCTGGCATATGTTATAATGTTCGTTACATGTTTGTTGAGTTAATGAAAGAACAAACAAATAAATGAATGTGAAAACTTTAATTCAACCAGGAAAATCTAACAGTGGTTCCTTACACATAATTTATCTGCTTACATCTTAGTAGAATTTCTCCAAACTATAATCACTCATCTTTCTACAACTTCCTTCAATATTCATCAACTTCAAGGGCTCCATGATTTAATCCTTTTCCTTTGATCCTTCTTTTCTGCTATATTCTAGATCCCAAACTCTTTGGAAGGAGATTTAAGACATTATCTTTCTTTTCCTTTAAGCATTTACTTAGCTCCTTCTTGGTGCCAGGGGACTAGATGGGAAAGGTTTTTTAAAAATTTTTACCTCTGTCTCATTTAATTCTCACAACTTTGTGGGTGAATATTAATATCTATGTTTTATAGATGAGAAAATTTAGTAACTTGCCCCATAATGAAGTCGGCATTTGAACATGGATATTCTGAAGATGCGCTCTTTTTCTCCATGCTGGCATAGGGGTTAAGGACCACACTCGAGGCTGGATACTGGTTTAATGTTCTTTCTGTAATAAATCTGCTATAAATAAATCTGTAATAGAGCTTCACAGACCTGAAATATTTTTAAAACAACAGAGTAGTTCCTGGCTTTAAATTAAAATCATATATGTGCAAAAGTAATTTTATTATGCAAGTCCATTTTTCCTGTGTTTTGAAACAGCAAGACACTGTGGCACAGTGGGTGCAAAAGGCGGGTACTGGAGGGGCTGCCCCAAGGAAAGATGCACAGACTCATGGGCCTTATCACAATCTGCCAAATTCACTTCCAAAAACGTATTCAGGTCTCAGCTCCTGTGACAAAAAGAACTCTTATTTTTAAGAATAGGAAGAGTGAGGGGGTTTTGATATCTTCTTACAAGAAATTTCCATCCACTGGCTTTAAATTGTCCTTTTTATTCAAAAGCACAACATGTTTTTATATTTAAAGCTTCCTGGGAAGATGAGAGCCATTTTCTCACACTCTGAGCATGGTTTTACTCTGACTAGGTGAACAGCATCCTCAAACTCTTACTAGACAGAGCCACTGAAACCTTTTAGATCAAAAGGAAATGATCGGTAAATAGCTCCTCCAATTTTCAGTTCTGCTGTAGGAAATGGAAAAGCAGAAGCTACAATGCTAAATATTAGCATCAGATTCAAGTAACAACTTTGCAGAAGAACAAGGATTAATCCGAAACTTGGGCTCTTTTAAGCCAGACCCAGGTAGTGAGGGGCCTTCTGTCATTCTGGAGAAAAAGGATGCAAACTTACAAATACAAATTTTAAAATGGATACAAATATTTATATAGAGAAACAAATCACAAATTATAAATTTAACGTTCATATTAAATAAGTTATAAATTTAATGAAGCAGTGGTTTGACAATAAAATCCCCCCTCAAATATTAGTATTTTGATTAACAACCTCTAGACACATTTCATTAATGCTCCTTTTTCTGCATACTTTTTAATCACTTTTTTTTAACATCTTTATTGAAGTATAATTGCTTTATAACAAAGTGAATCAGCTATACATATACTTATATCCCCATATCTCCTCCCTCTTGTGTCTCTCTCCCGCCCTCCCTATCCCACCCCTCTAGGTGGTCACAAAGCACCGAGATGATCTCCCTGTGTTATGCGGCTGCTTCCCACTAGCTATCTATTTTACATTTGGTAGTGTATATATGTCCATGCCACTCTCTCAGTTCGTCCCAGCTTACCCTTCCCCCTCCCCATGTCAAGTTCATTCTCTATGTCTGCGTCTTTATTCCTGTCCTGCCCCTAGGTTCTTCAGAACATTTTTTTTTTTTAAGATTCCACATATATGTGTTAGCATATGGTATTCATTTTTCTCTTTCTGACTTACTTCACTCTGTATGAGAGACTCTCAGTCTATCCACCTCACTACAAATAACTCAATTTCATTTCTTTTTATGGCTGAGTAATATTCCATTGTATATATGTGCCACATCTTCTTTATCCATTCATCTGTTGATGGACACTTAGTGCTTCCATGTCCTGGCTGTTGTAAATAGAGCTGCAATGAACACTGTGGTACGTGACTCTTTTTGAATTATGGTTTTCTCAGGGTATATGTCCAGTAGTGGGATTGCCGGGTCATATGGTAGTTCTATTTTTAGTTTTCGAAGGAACCTCCCTACTGTTCTCCACAGTGGCTGTATCAATTTACATTCCCACCAACAGTGCAAGAGGGTTCCCTTTTCTCCACACCCTCTCCAGCATTTATTGTTTGTAGATTTTTTGATGATGGCCATTCTGACTGGTGTGAGGTGATACCTCATTGTAGTTTTTTAATCACTTTTTAATAAGATTTTTTCCACATACCCTTTTAAATCACTTCTTCCTATAAAGATTTTATAACATTTTGTGTAGAAAGAATAAAACTTATATCTGATTTTTTTTTAGCTTACTTGAGTAAAATGGTGTTCTCGTCAACATTAATAGTTTAGAATAATTTTTTCAGCTTCTCAACTCATTATTGGTAATGTCATTTAAATTTTTAAGACTGTTGTGAAACTTGGAGAAATTTCTATCAAGTTTCTTTCATATAGAAGCTGTAAAATCTGGAAATTTTTTCCACAGGCAACTTTCTGGCTCCGTATATCTCAAACCTTTTTTCTCCTCCAGTACCCACATACTGCATCAGTGCTAGGCTCTGTAAAAAGTGTTCTTACATGTGTTTTTTTAAACATATTAAATATATATTTTAAAATTTATTTATTTTTGGCTGCACTGGGTCTTCGTTGCAGTGTGCGGACTTCTCATTGAGGTGGCGCAAGCGCTTAGTCGCTCTGCAGCATGTGGGATCTTCCTGAATCAGGGCTTGAACCCGTGTCCCCTGCACTGGCAGGCATATTCTTAGCCACTGCGCCACCAGGAAAGCCCCTTATATGTGTTCTTATTCGTCTCAAAAGCTGGGTGAGTAGGCACAGTGGCCAGTGGGAATACCTCAGCAAGGCCCTTGTACCCCAGATTAGCTATTAACAGCTTACATATTCAAGGAGGTGGCTGCAAACCACATAAATACATCTCACTGAACCCAAATTAAATGTATCCATAAGTCAACTTTCCCTTAGCCCAGGCCCCAAATCCCCATGGCCACTCCAAGGCCATCCAAGTGGCTGGGGGTCGGGGCAGAGGGTCAGAGTGGAAGGAGACCGCAGTCCTAACTGATTGCAGTTAAAATACCTTTTGCAGATTTTTTCAAAGCCACATGACCATTTGATCCATTTTTGACCTTGACCCTTCCCAAAGCCTTAGGAGGGAGCTGGGTAAGTAGAGACTATTAGCTCAAGCGGCCTCTGCTTCACAGTAAAAGCCACCTCTAGGCTCCCTAGCTTTTCACGCCCTTAGTCTCCCACTAACCATCAGGGAAAATCACGCATGAGCTCTTAAATTACTTCAGTCTTCCACCCACCCCCATAATCACAGTCATGGAGGTTGTCAGTTAAACTGTAGAGAGTGAAGGCGAAGCTTATGAGGCATCAGGTTAGGTGATTTCAGATGTGTTCGTTCATTGACATCTCACAGCAACACTGAGAAATAGTCCTCCCATGTTCAGATTAGGAAACAGGCTCAGAATTACTAAGTAGCAGAGCAGGACCCAGGGTCATCTCCCTGAAGCCCTTACTCTTTCTACTTTCAATGGCTGCTTCCTGCGGTCTCTTTTCCCTCCCATAATAAAATGACACACACTTATGATAGAAAACACTTTCAGTATAGAGAAGTAGAAGGAATTAAAAAAAAAAATTACCTATAGTTGCATTACCCAGATACAACCAAAGTATATTTCCATGTTTTATGGAACATAGAAATTGAAATTATTATATTAAATAAATCTATTTCCCTCACTTTTAAAGAAACATATGTTCCTTGTCAAAAACATGAAAATATTGAAAAATATAAAGAAACTAAAAACCATCTGTGTTAGTTTTCTAGGGCTGCTGTAACAAATCGATTGGCTTAAATACCAGGAGTTTATTGTCTCATAGTTGCGGAGGCTAGAAGTCCAAGATCATGGTGTTCATGGTGTTACTCAGGTTGGTTCCTTCTGAGGGCTGTGAAGGAGTCTATTCCAGTCCTCTCCCCTAGCTTCTGGTAGCTCCCTGGAAGTCTTTGGCATCCCTTGGCTTGTAGCAGCACCATACCAATCTCTGTCTTTAGCTTCACAGGGTTTCTCCCTGTGTGTGTGTGGGGGGGGGGTTGTGTTCAAACTCCCCTTCTTAAAAGGACCCCAATCATGTTGGACTAGGAGCCCACCCCACTCCAGTATGACATCATTCTAAATAAACTAATTGTATCTGCAAAGACCCTATTTCCAAAGTACTGAAGGTTAGGACTTTAACAGATGAATTTGTGGGGAGACACAATTCAACCCATAGCACCATTCCAAAACCTGTGAGCCAAAGAAAACCAATGTTAGCAATTTATTATCAGGTAGTTTCTAAAATAGAGCCACAAATTTTTTGACACTCCTCCCACTGAAAGTGGGATCTACGTCCCCTTTCCTTGAGTCTTGGCAAGTTAGCAACTATTTTGCTCAGTGGTCCTAGTATTCAAGTCATCACAACCCAGGCACCAGACAGGAGAGTGGAAGAGCTTCCAGATGTTTCCAGCCCCTAGCTGTCAAGTCATCTCCAGTTTGAGTCTTACTAGCTGAGGTCCCAGACCTCACGGAGTAAAGACAAACCATCCCCACCGCATCCTGTTCCAATTTCTGACCCACAAAATCTGAGAGCATGAGACAATGGTTATTACTGAAGCCACTCATTTCTGGGGGAACTAGCTACACAGCAATAGTAACTAGAAATGTTATGATTTTCAGGTTTTTTTCTGTGCCTTTAAGAATGTCTGTCTTACTGAAATGAGTCACTAACTTCCTTGATCAAAAGGAAATGATAAATTGTGTATCTGCTTCTGAGATTTTCTGTAAGAAACAGAAAAAGATATAAGCTACATTTCTAAACATCAGCATCATATGTATATAATGAACATGCTGGTTCCAACCATAGGTAACACAGGGACATTCACAAGTCCCAGATGAGATAAGGCAAAGATTCAGGACTCAACGGCTGCTAATACACAGTTTACTAGTCTTGCCCAATTAAAAGAACCGCAAGCCCTTGGACATGAAAATGATCAATAAGCTACACGACTCTGTTCTGAGAAAAGGGGAGTGTTTAGTTCTTCTCGACATTGTATCTCAACCAGGTAAGTAGCTAAGGCAATATTAGCAGACGTTGGAAACGAAATCAGTTTTAAGCGGTCATCAAACATGACATTCCTTCTGAAACAAGGGGTAAAGCATGTGAGGCAAGAAATACATTTTCTGGGGCTTCCCTGGTGGCGCAGTGGTTGAGAGTCCGCCTGCCGATGCAGGGGACGTGGGTTCGTGCCCTGGTCCGGGAAGATCCCACATGCCGCGGAGCAGCTGGGCCCATGAGCCATGGCCGCTGAGCCTGCGCATCCGGAGCCTGTGCTCCGCAACGGGAGAGGCCGCAACAGTGAGAGGCCCGCGTACCGCAAAAAAAAAAAAAAAAAAAAAAAAAAAAATACATTTTCTGGGACATGAGAGTTGCCTCAGGTGGAATAGCTCAGTGAAGTTCTGCAGGCCAAGCTTCACCCTCAGTCCCCAGAACCGACCAGACCACATGGAGGTCAACCAAGTAGCTGTATTTTGGTCCGAAATGAGTAAGGTTGGTCTCATAAGTCCTTGTGAATCATAATTTCCTCATTACTGAGTTCTTCATTTTGACTGCTCTTTTGTGAGTATTTTTTAATGAGGGACAGGAATGGTCTATGGTGCAAGGCTTTGCAAGTCTGAAAGTAAATGCTATTGCCTTGAAAAATAATGGAATTTTTGAGGGTGAGGTTGTTCCCAACATTTTCCCTGAAAACTCTATTAGATGTTGTTAAATTGTCTTCTGATCTTGTTGCAGAAAAGCCTAAGGTCAGTGCGATTTTCATTCTTGCAAGGTAATTTGCTTCTTTTTGCCTGAATGCTGGTAAGATCTGTTTTCTATATCCCTGTAGTATAAAAATGTTGCCATTAGTTTTTCTTGGATTGTGGAGAGCCACCTTGATCTGTGTATTCAAGTACTTTTTCAACTCAGGGAACACTTGTTAAATTACATGTTTCATTGTTACTTCTATGGTCCCATAGGAATATGAGTTTTAGGTTGAATTGTTATCTGCTCTCCTATATATCAATACCTATCATCTCCCATGCTGGGTCAATATTTTAATCCTTTCCTCTAGTTCTGGGAACATTTCTCAGGATGGTTCTTTAAATCACTGATTTGACGTTCAACAACATTCTCCATAATGTGGATTTGAATTCTGTAACTGCGGGTTTAACCTCCTTTTAATCACATATTTTTAACACCCCCTGCCTCATATTCTGATTCAGACACGTTGAGCTCTCAGATCCTCAAGATTCTAGGCATTCTCTCACCTCTTGGGCTTCACACCTGGTATTCTTTCCCCCTCATTTCATCTGGCAAACTCCTACAATTTCATTCGGCCTGATCTCCAGCATCATGTCACACAGGAAGCCTGCCATGACCCCCAGCATGGGTTAGGGGTCCTCGTGCTTCTATTGCACCCTGTCCCACCCTGTTATCACTCATATCACACAGGATTGGAAGTTTCTGTTCCCCTGGTTACCCCACTAGAGTCGTGAGGGCAAGAACCATGGCAATTTTATTCATCATCCAAATCTCAGCCCCCAGCACAATCCCTGGCATTCAGAAAGTATTTTTGCCTATAATATCACTCCCTTTCAATCGCATCTAATTGTCTTTCAAGCATTCTTTTTCTTGTGGCTTCCTGCTTTTATTCATGGGTGGTGCCAATGTCTTTAGGGATGCCAAACTGTCTCACTTCTAGAGATGCGTCTTCCTCTGACTGTCCAAATACATACTTCCTTTCCCCTGTCTGACAGCACTTTTTCCAGAAGCTCCATGTTTCTCCTCTTCCTCCTCTTACCTTCCAGCAAGGGAATAAATCCAGACTTGGTGCTTTGCCAACAAACAGCATCATAATTGCCCCCCGCCTCACTCATTGTCTACCTGGGTGCCTTTTAAATCTCCTTCTCAAGCTGAAACAGACTGCTATGCACAACTTCTACCCCCTGCCCCTTGCTTACATCTACTGCGCTCTTCTAAACAGAAATGGACAAACCCTATCACTGCTGCCACAGATATGTAGCTAGTACTTGGAAGAAATTCCCACTTCATTCAATGCCATTTTAAACCAAGAGTCCCCAACCCTGTCCTTTTAAAACAAATCTCAGGGACAAGGATGTTATAATTTTGGGAAATATCCTTGAACACAGTTTAGAAGACCTAGTTATGCTCTATGTTGTATTAGAGTTTCTTATACAGATCTAAATATTTAACAATATTCATAAACAGCTGGGGCATATATACAATAAAGCACAATTCTACCAGTGTTGTCAATGTTTGGGTGAGCTGTATGGAGAGCAGGGAGACACCAGTCTCCCAGGCAAGGGAATGGTCTTTGCTTTTGAGATGTTTCCCTCAAAACAGGGGACTTAAGTGCTAGTGTCTGCATTTCCTGGATTTCAATATAATCTCAGGGCTGGGAAGAGAGATTCCATCCATTCAATATAAGAAAGTTTATAAAACTTGCTTCTGCTTCTGCCAAGGGAATTCAGCTCAGAATTTATTTTCAGATAAAATCTCATGGATAACTAAAGTGACTTTTGATTAATTAATGCATCTGCAGGGAAAAAATTCAGTAATAGTTCTTAAGATTTTTTGGTTAAAAGGAATTGGCATACTTGGGGGGGTTTAAAAGAAATTAAATACATCATACATGACTAGCAAATACACCTCATAAAATTGTGATACATATGTTCCTGAAGAGTTATGTAAAAATAGGTTTTAATTAACATATATTCCAGATCAGAATGCCTTTTAAAAGAATACCATTCTGAAATGTTTAAAATGAAGATTTCTTTTTAAAAAATTATACCTTTTTTTTTGGTAATTTTTAAAAAAACTTTGCTTTCTTTAAATTAGGTACATTGATCCCGTTATCTTAACTCTTTATAATATGAACTTATTGAAGATAATAAAGACTGTCTAACTTTTTAAAATAAAGACATGCAGGCCCAAAGATACTAGACTGTTTCAGAACATTTGGTTTTTATTTTTTTTAATTTGAAAGTCAGTATTGACAATGGCTTTCATAAATTTGAAATTCACATTCTCTTCACCAAAATCAAGGTAACTTCTTCAGCTCTGTCTTCTCAACCTACGGGATGTTGTCGTGTGGATGTCCCACAACCTTCATAATATCAACATGTTCCCTATTAGGTGGAGGAAGCAAGCTGGAACCAAAGCGATAAAGACATCATACAGAAGGAAAGAGGAAAGTAGGGGTGCCCATGTTGCTGTCATTCAAATCCCTGATTCCAGTGACGCCCGAAGCCGTCCCATCCCCGCAGCGCTGCCATTCCGGAAGTCACGTGAACTGCCCTTAGAAACATCAAAGCATACCCTGCTTGCCAAGCAAGTTCAAACTGGGTTTCTACCACTTGCCATCAAGAGTCTTCACTAATATAACTGCCTAACGTTATACCTACATTGCTATAAAGTTGGGCATAAATGATTTTTATAAAAATTGTTTTATATCTTGTATTTACATTGCACTTCACCATTTTCTAAGCAACTCTGTTATACACATCTCTTTTGACATGTAAAAATAATTGGGTGAGATGGGTAAAGGAGCCTCTACTCTGTTATTTTAAAATAATAATGAAAGATAAAAAAATCAATAAGACAAAGAATCATTTAAATTTTGCCTGAGGTCACACGGCTAGTGAGCGCAAAACTGGAGTTGCACCCCAGTCTTCTAACTCTCAATCCAGTGCTCTAAGTCCAGAATCCTGGCCCTCTGATTCCCAGCCTCATGTTCAATGTGTCCCTTTATGCCTGTGCACAGATGTTGAATATTCTAGAGAGACTGGCTCTTGAAAGGAAACCTTTCCCCAGTGTAAACAACTACCTTCTAATTGGCCTATTTTGTAAATGTGATTTTAAAAAAACAAAACAAAACAGTATTTCCTTAATACCAGGTATGCTTGTGCTGCAATAATTTTACTTACCAGAAGATAATAAAGAATTAGTGACACCTTGTGGCAAAAACACATTAATTTGTGAGCTACTACCATCCATTTTCAGTTGAGAGACTTGTCCAAAGGCCTTATGCCCTTCACTAAATAGTTAAGACAATAGCAGAACTTCTGGAAAGAGTAATCTATGGTTGTAGACTCTGCTTCTCACAACTAAAACTGTCCTCCCCTTGTTCCACTTGGGCTCAGTTCCCACCACTTCACGGAAACTGCTATTTTTGTCAAGTTCACAGACAACTTCCATGTTGGCAAACCCAATGGTTACTTCTCAGTTCTCATCTTACTTAACTTCTCATATTTGACCAGGCTGACCCCACCGGTCCTGAAACTTTTGGTTTCAGCAAGACCGCACTGTTTCTTTTTAACTTCTAAAGTCTCTAAAGCCTCTAAATGTTCATGAGTACCAAATTCTTATCTCTAGCCCCAACCTTTCCACCAAACTCCAGGCTCACATCTCTAGCCTACTCCCGTGATACATCCATTTGATGCCCAAAGCATTTCAGAATGAACATGCCCAAAACAGAACTCCTGATTTCCTACTCCTTCCACCCAGTCGGCTGCGTCTCTGTAATTGACATGATTATCACATCATTTTGCTCAAGCCAAAACCTTAGCAGTCACCCTTTGCTCCTTTATTCCTCCCCTCCATCTAATCCATCAGTAAGTTACCTAAATTCATTCTCCAAAGTATCCCAAATGCACCCCTTCTCTCCACCTTCCCTGCCATCACCCTGACTCAAGCCACACCCTCTCTCTAACCTGCAACACCTTCCTGACTCATTTCGTACCCTTACCTCTTACAATCCTTTCTTCACAGAGCGATGGGTGACCTTTGTACCCGCTAACTCAGATCGGGTCATCCTCCCACCTTAAAACCTTTGAACAGCTCCCCATAATCCAAAGTCCTCCCCCATCCTACAAGGCCCTAACGGGCTTTGACTCCTCACTACCTCTAAAAACTCACTGCCAAGCTCTCTTCCGCCTTCAGGACGGGACCGTGCACCAGCTCCTCCCCTCTGCCTGTGCTGCTGTCCCCCAAACTCCATGTGGTTGCTGCCTTCTTATGTCATACGGGTCTTAAGGTAAGTATTACCTCCTCAGGCCTTGTCTTCGAGCTAATCTAAAGCAGCTGCTCAGGCACTCCTTATCATAACACCCCGCTTTGTTTCCATCGCAGCTTTTATCATTCCCCCCAAATTTTCTTCTTTCTTTCTTTTTTGGTTTACTTGCCTGTTATCTGCCTCTACCTATCCCTAGCTCCCACTAAAGTGCCTGGTACAAGGAAGTTGCTTGATGTGTCTTGAATAATGAACTGTCATAAGTTCTCTCTTGCATTCTCTTACCTATGCTCAGAAAATTTCAGAAACCACAGCCATTCACTCATTTTTTAAAAACTCTAAAAGGATAAGATGCTTCCTTTTCTTTTCCTTGGAAAAACTATACAACTGTGCTATTCATTCATTCATTCACGCATTCACTCAACAAACTATTATAGACAAACATTACAAACACAAATAGGATACAATCCCTACCCTCAAGGAATTCATGGCCTAGTTGTGGAAGCAAACATGTCAACACATCATTATGAATATCACTTGATAAGTAAAAGATAGAAATTGCTTGAGGACTATGGAGAGTCTAACAATATTTGAGACTGGAAAAACAGGCAGTAACCAGACAGTGAAGGCTCAGCATGTTTAAGGAGTTTGAACTCATAGGGCAAAGTGGTGACAGAAATATTTGAGGAGGGAACTAGCATGGTCAGAGTTGCACTTCAGATAGACCATTCTCTGATTGCACAGAAGATACAACTTAGGCTGTATGGGTCTCGTCAAAGGCTGGTAAGAATAGTAAGAATGCAAAGAAGAGGACTCAGAATCAAGAAGCATTTAGGAGGTAAAATGGGCACGGCTTGGTGATTACTTGGGAGATACATATATATATATGAGAGAGAGAGAGATACACAGCAAAAGAGGTGGAGGGATGGGAAGAGAACAACCACCCTAAGCTGATATGTTAGTGCACAGGTTCTACAGTCAGGCACATAAGGGTTTAAATCTTGGTTCGGTCACTTACTTGCTGTATGACATTAACATCCTTAAGCTTCAATTTCCTTGTAAGTTAAATAGAAAGAATATGACAACTAACCTCAAAGGGTCATTGTATGAAATCATGTATGCAAAGTGCTTAGCATAGCGCCTGCTATATCAGAAACCTCCATGAATTGTTAAGGGGTTTTAAAATTACAGATCCTCCTCAACTTACAATGGGGTTATGTCTCAAGAAACCCATCGTAAGTTGAAAATATCATAAGTCGAAAATGCATAACCTAACAAACATCACAGCTTATCCTAGCCTACCTTAAACGTGCTCAGAACATTTACATTAGCCTACAGTTGGGCAAAACCATATAACACAAAGCCTATTTTACAATAAAGTATTGAAAACTTCATGTAAGTTGTGGAACACCTTACTGGAAGTAAAAAACAGAATGGTTGTAACTGTATCAGTTGTTGACTCTCCTATCATGCCTCACGGGGAGCTGTGGGTCACTGTCTCTGCCCAGCATCATGAGAGAGGATGGTCCCACATACTGCTAGCCTGGGAAGAGATCTAAATTCAAAGTAAGGTTTCTACTGGATGCTACTGCTTTCACAACATTGTAAAGCCAAAAAATCATAAGTCGAACCGTTGTCATTGGGGACCATCTGTATTACCATCTACCTGAATCTGTGATCATATACCTACTTTTTCTCCAATGCTATGGATGAACTGTCCGTGCTTCTAGACAAGGCCAATCCCTCTACTTGTGGGTAAGAGCCCATCCCTTCTTGCCTACATCCTTACATCCATTCCCTCTCTCTCCTACATCATCCATTCTGCCCTCTCTACTGAATCACTCCTTTAAATAAACACATATACAGTTAATTCTCCCATTAAAAAATAGAAAACCTTCTCTTGACCCAACTTCCTTTTAGCTACCACCTTAGTTCCTTCTTTTCCTTTGTGGCAAACCTCTTTGAGTCACAAATTTCTCTCCTCCCATTCTCTTCTGAATCCATTATAACTGACCTTTTTTCTCCATAACTCTACTGAAGGTGTGCTTTCCCAGATCACCTCTATGTTGCTAGATCCAATGTTCACATCTTGCTTAACTTCTGAATAGGATCAGACATCGCTGACTACTCCCTTCTCCTTGAAACACTTTCATCACTCGACTCCCAGGTGACCAAACTGTCTGCAATTTCCTCCATCCCTCTGATCACCTTTTTCAGTCTCCTTTGCTTATTCCTTAACTTTCCAACCTCTAAATATGCTCAAGGCTCATTTCTCTATACTCCCTTGATAATCTCATCAAGCCTCATGGCTTTAAATGCCACCTATATGCTATTGAGTCAAAAATCCACATCTCTACTCTGGACCAATCCCCTGAAACCCTAGACTCCCATATCCAACTCCTACTCAACATCTCTACATTCAGATGACTAACATGTCTCTCAAGCTTAATGTGCCCAAAACTGAGCTTCCAATGCTGCCCCCCAAATCTGCTCCTTCCCAGTGTTCCCTGTATCAGTAAACGGAAACTTCATTCTTGGCATATAACTTCTAGCTATGACTTAGTAGCTTGAATCAAACCAACACTTCTATAGGAATTAGGAATATCTGTTGCTGAAAAGAAAAATAAAACCAAAGGATAAGAGTAAAACAAAAACCAAGAAAAGCTGAAAAAACAAAACAAGACAAAAATCACACAGGCGATTTGAAGGCACTGGAGAGCAACCAAGCCAGTGAGGACATAAGGGATTGGGATCCCAGGGAGAAGAAAAATACATAGTGATAGAGAACTTCTCCATTGCTTTTTCTCCTGGGGCATTTACTGAGTTTCTGAGCACAGCACTTAGTGCAGGCAGAAAGCAGTGACCCAGAAGTGTCAGGAGTCTTTCAGATCTGGGAAGATAAAAGTTAGAGTTGAGAACTTTAGACAGGTCTTGAAGGGACAAGACCCCAGAGATAGGGGGACCACAGAAAAGTAAATCGGACAATTTGCTTGACAATTTGCTTAATTTCCTTTTATCCTTGAGACATTTGGTTAATTCTAAGCTGCAAGGACAGTAGAAATCAAGATACCAAGCAGGTGCTAAGTGGTCAAAAGCTAAGTAGACCTTTCCACAATCTCACAGAGCTGGGAATACAAACTTACAGAGTTCAAGGCCCCCCAAGATGGGGACCTGTTAAAATGCTAGGTTTTCTGTTGAGATTCTTAAAGGCCTATGGTCTGGAATAAGGGCAAACCAGAAATCTATCAGTCCTCCCAAAGCCTGAATCCTTTATTAAATGTCAACTCTGCCAGCTGAATAAAATTAAATCCTCCGAAGAAAAACAACATAAGCCAGAACGTCTCTGCATTTTTTTCTACACAATGCCCAAAATTTAATCAAAACCCTTAGAGTGATCTTTAACTCGTTTCTTTCTCTAGCCCCCCACTTCTAGTCCATCTGTTTCTACGCACATCAAACACAATTTAAATGTCACTTTCTCCTCTGGCCCATTCAGAAACCACCTCAAAATTAAGAGATCAGACCTAAAATCTTCATTCAGTGTTTTTACCTCTAGCATTTACCATATACCTTTATGTTAGTGTTTATACAATGCCTACATCTGCTTTAGACCATAAGCTTCAAAGCACAGGAGAGATCTCGATCTTAATGGAATGCCTTATCATTTACCAGATACAGTTCTACGTATTTTACTCTTAACTCTTTTAATCCTCATGACAAACTCTTAAGAGATAAATTCTATTATCCCTATTTTGCAAATTAGCAAGATGAAGCACAAAAACATTACCTTGCCAGAGGTTACAGGGCTAGTATGTTGCAGAACCTGGATTTAAATCCACACAGCACTTAACTGAATTGAAGAACGCAAACGCAAATGCAAATAACCGATCGCTCAGGGATGCCTAAACTTCACTTACACAAACCAATATTCTTACATTGCCAGTACTAAAACCAATCCATTGCGTTTCAAAGGGCAGACTCACCCCATGTTGCTTCATTCTTCAGGGCAAAAGGGGCCTAAAAGACTCAAGAAAGTGCCTACCCTTTCCCAAAATGAGACGTCGGTGGGGCAGGCCTTCACGCTCCGTGCGCCCGAGGGTCCCTTGTAGGACTAGCAACAGAGCGGTAAGCAGAGAAGGCGGAAAATGCAGACCATCTGCGGAGGACGGCGGCAGGCGGCCCCTGGGGCGGGAGAGGTGGCGGTGCTGGGAGGCACCAGGGAAGCCCTGGCTCGGCCCTGGAACGTAACAGAGCTAGGAGCCCGGGTGCCACGCGTGTGCGACCGTAGGTGGACAGCCCGAAGTAGAGGCGCGGCGTCAGTGCCGGGAGAAGCAGCCGAGGGCGGCCCCCGAGGAACGAGGCCTGGGAGAACGGCGCCAACACAGGCCCCGCAAAGCCACACTCAAAAGTGGGGCGGAGGACCGCCGCCGTCCTCCTCAATCCTCCGCGGGGGTCCGCCATTCCCGGGTCCTTCACGCGCAGGTGCATCTACAAGGTAGACTTGGGTGGGCGGAGTCAAGAGCCGGAAGTGCCCTGGCGCACTGGTCTTCCCCCGAAACCCGCCAGCAGGAACTTCCCTGAGGTCCCGCTTCCAGCCGGAACGCTGGGTTGCTGGGCAACCGGTGCGGGTGGCGCCGGCGGGCTCAGTGCTGCACCAAGTAAGCCGAGTGTAGCTCCCACCTCCTGCCCTGGCAACTTCCCGTCCCGCCCGCTTCCCTTCTTGCAGCCTCTCCTTGCGTCGCGGAATCCCTGCCGTTGGCACTTCGTGCACCTCTTCGGCTCCCACGACACTTTCGTGGCCACCTGCTTCGAAGCCAACCTTCACCGAAAGCGAAGCGGTCTGACCCTGGGCGTGGCCTGCACGTTGACGGACCGCGCCTCTCCGGCCATGGCCACCTACACCTACACTAGCCGGCCCCGGGCCCTGCCTTGCCGGCGCCGCCGTTACCGGGACGACCAGATGCAGCGGTGAGTGAGCCAACCAACCCCTCTGTGGTCTCCACCCCCACCCCCGCCACGTCCCGGGGCCGCGGGGTCCTGGCCCCTTCGCCCTGGCAAAACCTGCCTATGCTGCTTTCCCTTCTCTACACTCTGCGAAATATAAAATTTCCTCCCCTAAAGAACTCTCCCGTGGTGTGGAGAACTGAAGCAAGAAAGGGAATTAGTTAACTCTTATGATGATGCTGGCATGATTGATAACATGTGGACGGAACCGACTTATTTCACTAAGTTTGAGTCAAGTGATGTTTACTGTTGGCCGACTATGTGCCATGCAAGCACCTTCTAGGGGCATTTACAGACATTTTCTTACGTAGTCCCCAGTGCTGTGACCTTGGTCTATAACTCCATTATGCAAATGAAGAAACTGAGGTAAAAAGGTGTCACACAGGGCTTCCCTGGTGGCGCAGTGGTTGAGAATCCACCTGCCGATGCAGGGGACACGGGTTCGTGCCCCGGTCCGGGAGGGTCCCACATGCTGCGGAGCGGCTGGGCCCGTGAGCCATGGCCGCTGAGCCTGCGCGTCCAGAGCCTGTGCTCCGCGTACAGCGAAAAAAAAAAAAAAAAAAGGTGTCACACACAATAGCGTGTCCAAAATGGGAGCCAACTAAAGCTGTTTCCACAGCAGTCTTTGGACAGGAATCGGGTTATCCTAACATGCTGGACCCCAAATTGTACTTTTACATTCATCAGTATTTGCAAATATTCAAATATCCATATTTGGAAAGGGCGTTAAATGTTATGGGTCTCTTAAAGTTCTTGCCATAAGCCTCAAATTTTGGAATCAGCAGAACTTTCCAAGAATTCAGGCTCCATGCAAGCAGGAACCTTTGTGACTTTTGTTCACTTAAGACTCTGCCTGACACATAGCACTCAACACAAGTTGTTGAATTAATGACTGAACAGGAGAAGTGTAGCTCTTGATGCTTATTTCAAACAGAGTCTAAATTCGTAATTATCTTATTCTGACAATAAAGACTGCTTTTTTTTTTTTTTTTCTTTTTTGCTGTACGCGAGCCTCTCAGTGTTGTGGCCTCTCCCGTTGCGGAGCACAGGCTCCGGACGCGCAGGCTTAGCGGCCATGGCTCACGGGCCCAGCCACTCCGCGGCACGTGGGATCTTCCTGGACCGGGGCACGAACCCGAGTCCCCTGCATTGGCAGGCGGACTCCCAACCACTGCGCCACCAGGGAAGCCCAAGACTTCTTTTATAAGAAATGTCTACCACTTTAAGAAAGCCAAAACAAGAAAATTTAAATGTAAATTATTTATATTATAAAAGGATTCCATTTTAAAAGGGACTCCTTTGAGAAATACTTCCTGGTACCTTTAAGTGGTTGCTTACAAATCCTTCCTATTAAATCATACCAACAGTTGAAATAAGAATCAATGGTGGTTCATTACGAACAATTTTTTTTTTTTCATAGAGTTAGTTGATTGGTATATTCAAGTAATCTGTTGATTCAAGCCTTTGGAAGGAGTACTTTTATATTATGCCTTTGATTTTTCAGTTTAAAATTATCCTTATTGGTGATTTTCAATTTATAAAAGCAATATATGCTTGTTGAAGCAAATGAAGAATACAAAATAAGGGGGAATAAAGGCAGAGTTAATTATCTCCCACCGACCTCTACTCCCACTTTCTTGTTGTAACCAAATTTAACAATCTTGGGCTTCCCTGGTGGCGCAGTGGTTAAGAATCCTCCTGCCAACGCAGGGGGACATGGGTTCGATTTTCCCCTGGTCCGGGAAGATCCCACATGCCGCAGAGCAGGTAAGCCCATGCGCCACAACTACTGAGCCTGCGCTCTAGAGCCCATGAGCCACAACTACTGAGCCCACACACCACAACTACTGAATCCTGCACGCCTAGAGCCTGTGCTCCGCAGCAAGAGAAGCCACCGTAATGAGAAGCCCGCGCACCGCAACGAAGAGTAGCCCCCGCTCGCCACAACTAGAGAAAGCCCGCGCACAGCAAAGAAGACCCAATGCAGCCAAAATAAATAAAATTTTAAAAAATCGGGGCTTCCCTGGTGGCGCAGTGGTTGAGAGTCCGCTTGCCAATGCAGGGGACACGGGTTCGTGCCCTGGTCCGGGAGGATCCCACATGACGCGGAGCGGCTGGGCCCGTGAGCCAAGGCTGCTGAGCCTGCGCGTCCGGAGCCTGTGCTCCGCAACGCAAGAGGCCACTTCAGTGAGAGGCCCACGTACCGCAAAAAAAAAAAAAAAATCGTATTCTTTCACGCCTCCTTGCTTGTTCACACATACAGGAGCATATGCACATATGTATAGAAGGTTTATTTCCAAAGTAGAGTCATACTACACATATTGATCTGCAGTTGGCTCCCCCCATTTTATAAGCTCTGATTCCTTTTTTCCCTAATTTCTTTATGTATACATGCACATACATATCTAATCTTTTAATAATTATCCTATCACTCATACCTGTGGGTTTTCTTAGTACAGCCTTATTCCCCAGCCCCTTCCCTTGCAAACCTACTCTCCCTCTCCTGCCCCCAAACCATGTTAATGACTTTGAATGAATACTTTTGTACTTTTCTCCAGGTTCACATGTTTATGTACACGTGTATAAATATATACATACACATACACAGCTACAAGGGCTTTACTTCATAGCAATGGTAACATACACAATTCTCAACATCTTTCTTCACTCACTTAATTCTTTGTGGAAATTCCTCCAATTATTTTTAATAGCAGCATGATATCCCCTGATACCATATGTTATTAAAATTTTCCACTATTGATATTCAGTTCACTTCAAGTTTTTACCACAAAGAAGGAAGTTGCAGTAAATAGCCTTATGTACTGGCTTTTTTATATCTATGAGGCAGATTCCCAGGGTGGGATTGTTAAGTCATGTGTATTTTAATACAGACAAATAGAACAAAATATCTTTCCTCCAGAAATGTTTAAACGTATCGTTTTTCCCACATCCTCTCCAGCAATAGGTGTTACAGATTTTTTTTCTTTTTGTCTTTGATATCATAAAAACAAAACCAAAATTTATCCTCACTATCACTTTTAATTAGCACTAGGAGGCTTTAATCAAGTAAGCATTATGTTTGGATTTTTCCGTTCTGAAAGATCACTGGCTACAGTGGATAGAAATGTTGGAAAGAAATGTTGTTCCACACAGTTAAGAGACTAAGAGACTTCTGCAACAGTCCCAGTAAACGGCAGTGAGCAGTGGATGGATGCCAGAAAGATTTGGGGGGTAGAATCAATAGGATTTGATGGTTGTAGAAAATGGGGAAGAGGAAAGAGTCATGGGTGACTCCCAGGCTTCTAAACCAATTGGGTGGTTAGTAGTACCATTTAACGAAATAGAAAACACTACAGAAGTAACAAGTTGGAGTGGGAAAATGATAATTAGTTCAATTTTGAGGTTGCCTTTGAGACATTTGAGTGAGATGTCATCAGGCATGTCAACTGGTTGTACAGTCTGGAGCTCAGAGGAGAGTTCTGAGCTAAAGATAGAATTGGGCGTTTTAGGTATATGGACATTAAGTGAAGCCTTGAGGGTGGATGAGGTCAACTCAGACAAGAGAAGGCTGAATCATGAGGAAATTCTTCAGTGGGGGGAACTAGCAAACACCTGGCTGAGAAAGGAGTCAGAGAAAAAGCAGAAGAGCATTCAGAATAATATGGTGGTATCAGGGAGGCCTGGGATGGAGAGCACTTCAGCGGGGAACTGGCTGGCTGAGCCGAACACTGTCCAGGAGCCGAGTAAGATGAGCAGTGAAGCGTGTCTGGGTTTTGAGTAATATGATGCCAGGCTATCCAGTAGTGGTTTCAGTATGTGATAAACAAGCGATTTACTACCCCTAACAGAAGCATTTCTGAGAGAGTACTGTTATTGGTACAGGTAGCTATTTGGTTTCATAGCCACAAATGGCATATCGTTCAAAGAATTTCAAATGAAAATATCAGCTGTGTATTTTTCACTATTGATCATTCTGACCTCTGAAGTTAAAATTTTATTAATAGTTTTAAAGTATCATTTTAAAATATCTTTGAGGTTAAAGAACAATAATAAATTTAACTTATTTTTAAGCCTGATTCTACTAATGTAACTTTTCAATTCTGGAATCAAAATTGTTTCAGCCCTTTAGAGCAAGCCCCATTTCACCTGGGCTCTTTTCAGGTTTGTTAAGTAGTCTTAACAGATTTACATCCTAAATCTAGCTCCACCTCTCACTAGCTAGGTAACCTTGGTCAGATTCCTTTCTGGGTCCACTTCCTCTTCAGTCAAATGGCAACCATCATTCCCAATTTGAAGCTTATTGTGAGCAATAAATAATATCTGGGAAGTGCCTGGCTTTATAATAAACATTCCATAAATGGCAGCCGTTTGTCTCCTTACTTTATGGACTGTGCTAAAAAAAAAAAATCAATTAAAATATTTTCATCTTAAGTGAAAATGTTTTCATTTCTAAATCCTATTAAAAATGAGTTGACTTCAGACAGAGAAAGACAAATATGACATCACTTATATGTGGAATCTAAAGAAGTGATATAATTGAGCTTATTAACAGAACAGAAATAGACTCACAGACATGGAAAACAAACTTATGATTACCAAAGGGGAAAGGGGGGAGAGGAATAAATTGGGAATTTGGGGTTGACAGATACACATTACTATATATAAAATAGATAAACAACAAGGCCCTACTATATAGCACAGGGAACTACATTCAATATCTTGTAATACCTTATGATGGAAAAGAATCTGAAAAATATATATATATATGTATAATTGAATCACTTTGCTGTACACCTGAAACTAACACAACACTGTAAATCAAGTATACTTCAATTTTAAAAAATGAATTGACTCCATAGATACCAATACTCTATTACAGTCATTATTTAGAATTTGCTTTTTTACAGAGCTGAAGAACCTATGCATTACGGAAACATAATGTATGACAGAAGGGTGATCCGAGGCAACACTTATGCTCTGCAGACAGTACCACTGGTAAGTATAATTTGAATAGTCTAACACAGAGCGTTCATGTGGTGAAGGACCAATTTTTGTTTCTTTTAATTTCTAATCTGTTATAGACTAACACACTTATGAAATAAAGATGAATTGCTAGAAAAATGAAATGAAAAAAAACAACAAAGACATGCAAAATACAAGCCAGATAGTGGTTGCCAGGGATGGGGGAATAGGGAGTAGTTATTTACTGGGTATGGAGTTTCAGTTTTACAAGATGAAAAGAGTTCTGGAGATGGATGGTGGTGACGGTTGCACAATGTGAATGTAGTTAAATGCCACTGAACTGTGCACTTAAAAATGGTTAAGATGGGGCTTCCCTGGTGGCGCAGTGGTTGAGAGTCTGCCTGCCGATGCAGGGGACACGGGTTCGTGCCCCGGTCCGGGAAGATCCCACATGCCGCGGAGCGGCTGGGCCCGTGAGCCATGGCCGCTGAACCTGCGCGTCTGGATCCTGTGCTCCGCAACGGGAGAGGCCACAACAGTGAGAGGCCCGCGTACCAAAAAAAAAAAAAATGGTTAAGATGGTAAATTTTATGTTTTGTGTATTTTACCACAATTAAAAGTATTTTAAAAAATACAAACCCCAATTTTTTTTTTTTTTTTTTGCGGTACCCAGGGCCCTCACTGTTGTGGCCTCTCCCGTTGCGGAGCACAGGCTCCGGACGCGCAGGCTCAACGGCCATGGCTCACGGACCCAGCCGCTCCTCGGCATGTGGGATCTTCCCGCACCGGGGCACAAACCCGCGTCCCCCACATCGGCAGGCGGACTCCCAACCACCGCCCCACCAGGGAAGCCCAAACCCCAATTTTTTACTAGGTTAATAGAACTGTGGAGATCTATTCTAAAAGTTTCCAAATGTTTACTCTCAATTTCTGTAATTAAATTGTTATAGACCCGTTCAAATAGCTCACAGACAACACGAGTCTGAGGACCACACTTTCAGTAACACTGGTCTAATATATTTAGGTTTGCTTAAATTATCTCATGCTCCAATACTGTTATCATTATTTAATCAAAAAATCTGAATTATGCTTCTTTTCTTTAGTTCACTCAACAAATATTTATTGAGCTTTAAGTCCTGTGCTGGGTATGTAGGATACAGAGATGAGTAAGATGTAGTGTGATATTAAGAATGATTTCTTGGGGATTGACATATGTGCACTAATATGTATAAAATAGATAACTAATAAGAACGTGCTGTATTAAAAAATTAAATTTAAAAAAATAATTTCTTGGCACAGAAATAAAATATAGTTAACTTGTAAACACTATTTGACATATAAATGCTTAACGCTACATGGGATGTATGGGATGTTAGACCTTCTGAATCAGCATATATCAAGATCACCTAGAAAACTCAAGTATATATATATGCTTCAGCATACCATGCATCCACTGCGTTAGAACCTCCAAAAGTTGGACACAGGGGTATGTAGTATTAATAAACTTCCCTGGGCCATTCTGGTACAGCCAGTTCAGGGGCCAGCATTTAGAAACAATAGCTCAAACATGTGATATAGACATGTTCCAGCATTTTCTTGCGGCAGTAGCAATGAGTACTGCCAGACCTCAAACAAGAGTAGAATGAAGAATCACTGCTTTTTTAGTCCTTTTTAAAAAAATTAATATTATGATGATTTGGTACATTTTTTTTAGTTCTTTAGTCAGTTCATCAACACCTCACTTTAAAAGTATACTCAGACTTCCAGTTCCAGACAAGAAGGAATTCACCAGCTCCTTCCTATTCCTCCTCTTACAACTAAAAAACCCTGGATGTAGCACCACAAACAAACATAGGAAGATTCTGAAAGGTGGAAAGAAGAAAGTGGACTGGCTAGGGACCTCTGGACTTGAACAACATGGCAATGAGTCCATGGGGGGTTTTTTTGCCTCTCACTTATCCCAGAGTGCCAGAAAAGGCTGCAACCTGCAACCATGAACACCCTGGAACCTGGCACACCCTAAGAAAAGCCTACTCCCTCTATCCAAAGGTAGAGGGTGGCCTCGTGGAACAGAAACCTTCTTACCATAGTAGCCCTCCTCCAGCCACACACCAATGGATAAACCGCCCTGCCCCTCCGCATGGCCATTGGTGAGGCTAAGGTGGAGAGCTGGACCTTTTAACATCACGTGATCTCCACGTGACAGCAACAATACAAATCAGTCCTCTGATTCATCCATGGAGTTGGTGTCAACAAGGGCAGAGCAGGAGGCTGAAGTGCCACCCTCACCCAGGGGCAGTGAGGTGGTAAGAGATGGTATAAATGGATCTCCTACTTTTTCTGGGGTGGCATCAGCCGAGCCAAGAGGGAGCTGAATTTTCAACCCTACCTGACAGCAACAAGGAGGAACAAGGTAGTAAGAGGCAGTGCTAGCCAGAACTCAACTCCCCTACACTCCAACGCTAGTGTCAGTGGAGCATAGCAAGGAGCTGAACTATCACCCCCACCTGGCACCAGTGAGGTGATGCAGGTTGGCACCCTGCTTTCACTGCATGGTGGTAAACTTCCCTCTCCACTCACACCTGTGCACTAAAACAAAAGGGATGACTTCCTGCTAATACGATTAAGACCCATAGTCTCACAACATAATACCCAATATGTCCAGAATACAATTTAAAACTCACTCAATTGTACCAAGAACCAGGACAGTCACAACTTGAATGAGAAAAGTCAATCAAGAGATGATAACACCAAGATGACTCAGATGTAGGAGTAACCTGACAAGACTTTTAAAGCAGTCATCATAAAAATGCTTCAATCAAAAATGAACAATTATGAACTTTCTTGAAACATGAAAAAAATAGAAAACCTTTGCAAAGAAACAGACAAGATTAAAATGAACCAAATGGAAAATATAGAACTGAAAAATACAGTAACCAAAATAAAAACCTCTCAGATAGACTTATTGGAGATGACATAGGAAACAATCAGTCAATACAGAAACAAATCAATGGAATTACCTGGTCTGAAGAACAGGTAGAAAATAGACCCCTGCCCCCAAAAAAGCCTCAGAGATCTGAGGAACAATAACAAAATATCTAAATTCAGTCCCAGGAAAGGAGGAAAAGTGTGGGATTTGAAAAAATACTCAAAGAAATAGTGCCTGAAAATTCCACAAGTTTGACAAAAGGCATAAACCTACAAATTTTCACCAAGACACATCAAAATCAAACTTCCAAAAGCAAAAAACAAAAAAAGTCTTGAAACCAAGATTAGGGAAATACAAATTAGAGAAATACAAATTAAAACCACAATGATGTAACTACACACCTGTTAGAAAAGCTAAAATTTTAAAATAATAGTAAGATGAAGTGCTTGTGAGGATGTAGAGCAACTGGAACTCTGGTAGATTGCAGTTTGAAATGTAAAATGGTACATTGACCCTAGAAAATTGTTAGGTGGCTGCTTATAAAAACTAACAAGCACTTACCATTCAAGTCCACAATTTAACTTTTAGACATTTATCCCAGAGAAATGGGAACATATGTTCACATATTAACCTGTTCACAAATGAACATTCATAGCAGCTTTATTCATAATAGCCAAAAAACTGAAAAACACCAAGTGTCTTTCAATAGGTAAATGGTTAAACAAACCTGGTACATCCATGCAATCAAGTACTACTAACAAAAAGCCATGAGGGCTTCCCTGGTGGTGCAGTGGTTAAGAATCCTGCCAATGCAGGGGACACAGGTTCAAGCCCTGGTCTGGGAAGGTCCCACATACCGCAGAGCAACTAAGCCCGTGCGCCAGAACTACTGAGCCTGCGCTCTAGAGCCCGTGAGCCACAACGACTGAGCCCATGTGCTGCAACTACCGAAGCCCATGCGCCTAGAGCCCATGCTCTGCAACAAGAGAAGCCACTGCAATGAGAAGCCTGTGCACCGCAACAAAGAGTAGCCCCTGCTCACAGCAACTAGAGAAAGCCAGAGTGCAGCAGCGAAGACCTAACCCAGCCAAAAATAAATAAATTAAATACATAAATTTTTTTTAAAAAACGAATGAACTATTGATACAGGTAACAACCTGGGCGGACCTCAAGGACATTATGCTTAGTGAAAAAAAGGCAATCTCAAAAGGTTACATTCTGAATGATTCCTTGTATATAACATTCTTAAAAAGACAAAATCTAGAGATGGAGAACAGAATTGAAGGTGGGACTTGGAGAAATATAAAAGAGGCTTCTTTGGGGCAATGAGATAGGTCTCTATCTTTATTGTGGTAGTGGTTACACAAATCTACATATAAAATCACATAGAATAATATACACAGACACAAATCAATGCCTGTAAAAATTGTGAAAACCGAGTAAGATCTGTTAATATCTTACATGTTAATTTCCTGATTTTGATATTTTCTTATAATTGTATAAAATGTCACCATTGAAAGAAGCTGAGTGAAGCATACACAGGACGCTATGTACAGTTTTTGCAAATTTCTGTGAATTATTTCAAAATAAAACTTTTTTAAAAAGAGATTATAGCTAGATCTGAAACAGTTAAGTTAGGCAATGCATTTCTAAAATGAACTTGTTGTATTTCTGTTACCCTAAATCTTTTAAGGCTGACATTTATAATTCTATTACATTAAAAAATAGAAATAAATCAAGCATGATATTTATAATAATGTAGAATATACACATTATACAAAGGAAAAGCCCTCCATTGAAGAATCCCAAAATGATATTAGTAATTGTATTAGAAAAACAAAACTGTAGGTGATATTTCTTTCTTTTTGGTAAAGATATTTCTTTCTTTTTGGTGGTTATTTTATAATAAAAGGAAATGATAACTATGTAAGGGAAGAGCTATTCTATGACAGGTATTGTGTTAGACTTGTTACATTACCATCCGATTTGTTCCTTATAATCTAAAACTTAACAGATGTTATTCCCATTGTACAGATGAGAAAACTGAATATCTGAAAATGTGGGTTATTAGTCCAATCTTTACTAATCCTAGTAATTAATAAATTAAGCAGTTGGAATTTGAGCTTCAGAGCCAATGCTCTTCTTTCCACTATATAATGTGAATATGGGGAAAATTTACGATAGGTAGTGTTAAGTTAGGAAAACAGTATAAAATGTATGGTATCACCACAACTTCAAAAACACTGTATGCATTTAAATAGCAATAGCCATTGTATTAGGAAGATGGGATTATAGGTAATTTTCTTTTTTCTTTTTAAAAAAACTACAATTTCAATTAAAATGTTTTTAGAAGTCTAATTTTAAATATTAAAAATTTTCATGTAAAGTACTTTTATATTTCTCCTTTTCTTTTCATATTTACCTTGAGATAAGACAAGTTAGCTATAGAGAAGGACTGCAAAATTAGATATGAATATGAAATCAAGGACCGCCACATATTGCAGGACTACTGTGAATAATTATACTTTTAATCCCTTAGTCAGCTATTATTTTGTGCACTTGGACAGGCTTCGTTTGGACTGAGGATATTTTCTTTGTGAGCTAATATATTTTTTAAGGAAATTCTGTCCATGAAATCAGATTTTTAAAAAATTCGAGCGCTTTTCAATTTCTTAACTACACATTAAAATTTACTGTGACTGAATGGTTGTATCGGTTTACTAGGCCCCAGAGGAGTTCATGGTAAAAATCCTTGAATGAGGAAAAACAATTTATTAGATGGGATTCTGCACCCATTTTAATTAACAGTCATAAATTGAAGTTACTTTATATGTTTTGTCACATACCTTTGTAATTACCAGACAAAGTTCAAATAAATTTTTAATCATCAAGTCACTGATGATAATCAGGAGGCATTCTATGACAGAGGCTTTTATACCATCCAGGAATCACTTTTGGAACAGCAGTCCTATATGTTTTGAGAAATATTTTCTAAATTTTAGAAGCCTTTTCTGTCACTCAGCCTGGGCAGCCCGATCCTGCAGAGATTCAGAGACAGCAGCAGGCTAAGAGGAGGGCTCTTGCCAAAAAACGAGCCCAAGAACAGCTCAGACCACGAACACCCGAACCCGTGGAAGGCAGAAAGCATGTAGATGTACAGACAGGTATGTGGGCCCGCCATTGGCATGGTGGCTCCTGGGTGTGCTTGGTTTTCTAAGTCAGTTCATTTTATTTGGCCTTTATATTATTTATGTATCTGTTATGCTGTCCAGTACTTCCCCAGTCACATGGTAGGAGAAGTCCCTTCATTAAACAAACTCATAGACTATATATTATTATTATATTGGGTATGGCTGAAAGTATGAGATGGGGTTTTTGAAAAAAGAATTTAATGACCAAATTAAGTTCTCTCTTAGCCCTTTTCACATATTCTATTCTCAAACTGGCATTATTTCTTACTTTTTATAGCCCAACATGAATCAGTGTTGGACCAACAGGAGAGGACAGCAATCTAGTTTTATTTTGGTGTTTTGTCTTTTGACGGGAGTAAACCCATTTAGATCTGAGTCCCCCACTTCTCTCACCATGGCCTCTTCTTGTCTCTCCTTTTGTTCTCCATTCGCTTTGCATACTCCCCAGGGCCATTCGGGCTCTCCTAGGCTAGTGCCAGGCTTTTCCTGCTTGTTTGACTGTTGTCAGCTGTGGAGGCTTACCTAGACCTATAGGGTCTAGCTGTGTTGTTGACAGAATCTTGATAGTCAAACAGTACTTGGTGTTCTCCTTGGACCAGCGTAACTACTCGGCATTCACCTTGCACCCTGCCAAGATGGTGAGTGGATTCATCTGAGATACTTCTGGATAATAAGGATGAAAGGAAGAGGACCATTCCGTGTTTTTTCCCTACATTGAGGCCAAGTCTAGAATGCGTATATGTCTGTGATTAGCCAACATAGTTGTAATTCTGAGAGAGCTAAATTTTAGTGTTTATTTATACCATCAGAATATTAAGTGATGGAATAGCAGGTACTTTTTGTTGAGTATTTCTTATATCTCAGAGACTATACCAGGTCCTTTTCCTATGTATCTCCTTTATTATTGCAAAGACTCCATGTGACTGATAATTATGATCCCTTTTACACATAAAGAAATTGAGGCCCAAAGAGGGTGTAATTTGGCTAGGTTCTGTGTTCAACATCTGACTCCGATTCTCGTGTTCTTTGTGTGATACCATACTGCCCTTGCCTCATATAAATTATTCCTAAGGTGAAATTTGGTTTCATATGTCTGTTTATAATATGTAGGCTAGAGGGAACATCAGGTAACACAGTGACATGGTGCATAGCTTTTTTAAATATCCAGGAATTTTCAAATCTTTGTAAGTTGACTATCTTAGGATTCATTAAATAAATGGATTGTTAACTTTGCATCCTGTGTTATACTTTGTGTCTTACGTACATCTATGGTTTCATGCTCTTCTTTAGTTCTGTTTTCAAATACAAAGCACAGTGCTTTCTCAACATTTAATTAATGTTCTAGCCTGAGTGACTCTATAGTCTTCCAAATATTATAAAAACGCTTAGTACACTGTGTGAATTGAACCCCACATTTGAGTACTTTTATTCCAAGACTTGTTTTCTGATCCATTCAGTTCTATTTTGAAGGGACTGTAGTTTCAAATACTTGAAATAGACCATAATTTCAAACTCAATGTATATGGTGTTCTCTTAGAATTATACCTTGAAGAAATTGCTGACCGCATAATAGAAGTTGATATGGAATGCCAAACAGATGCATTTTTGGACAAACCACCAACACCGCTCTTTATTCCTGCCAAAACTGGCAAAGATGTGGCCACCCAAATTCTAGAAGGAGAGGTATAGTACATTATTGGACTTCCCTCTAACTTCTTTATAAATAGTTAAAGTTAGGTTTACTTAAAAGCTTAACATGAATACAAACCACTTCACAGTCAAGAAGATTCTACTTACTGCATTTCTTTCCAAATTTATCTATAATAGTTTTATCCTGAGCTACCCAGAAATGTTTTTTTTTAATTATTTTTTAACATCTTTTTTAGAGTATAATTGCTTTACAATGGTGTGTCGGTTTCTGCTTTATAACAAAGTGAATCAGTTATACATATACATATGTCCCCATATCTCTTCTTGCATCTCCCTCCCAATCCTACCCCTTCTTGCATCTCCCTCCCTCCCACCCTCCCTATCCTACCCCTCTAGGTGGTCACAAAGCACCGAGCTGATCTCCCTGTGCTATGCGGCTGCTTCCCACTAGCTATCTATTCTACGTTTGGTAGTGTATATATGTCCATGCCACTCTCTCGCTTTGTCCCAGGTTACCCTTCCCCCTTCCCGTATCCTCAAGTCCATTCTCTAGTAGGTCTGCATGTTTTTAAATACCATAATCTCATTTTCCCTCTTTGCTGTTCAGAAATAAAAATTTTTAGAAATGTTTTTAGAATATTTACATATTTAATTTTTGTGTGTTTGCATACTTGCTTAATATATGAATATAAGGTAGATTTGTACCAAATAAAAGTAATATCTCTGGTATAAAAAGTTCCACTGTTAGTTCCTTGTAGATTACATAAATTTTATGAAG
This sequence comes from Monodon monoceros, assembly GCF_005190385.1. NCBI lineage: Eukaryota > Metazoa > Chordata > Mammalia > Artiodactyla > Monodontidae > Monodon > Monodon monoceros. The sequence goes on along the minus strand of NW_021703771.1, from coordinate 80,305,028 downwards.
ATAATCTATGTTAGGAAAATAATCCTAAAATAATTACATTTTCATATCAGTGTGGAATGCATAAATAGGCCAGTTTATGAAATTGAAGAAGAGAAGGCAATCCTTATGTACATAATGACTTCAGTGAGATTTAAGATTTGAAGGAATTTGAAAGTACTGTCGTTGAAATTGGGAAATAAAGTAAGTTTTCATAATCTACATAGAAGGGTACATTTGCCTCGAAATCCTAGAGATGAATCGCCAAAATATCCATTATTCTTGTTCCTTTGTTCTTCAAACCGTTATCAAAACGACCAGTAAAAACTGAGCAGAAAAGGCAGAGAACAAAATAGACGGATATTTCCCTTGGGTTTCAGAGTTTTATCTGAAAATTGTTGAGTATCGAGGTTCATTCTGATGATTGCATAGGTCTTTTTATAACTTAGACTCAATCATTTTTTGCTTGTAAACAGCCTGTGTGCCCTTCAGGCTATTTTGAGGATCAGAAACCATAAATAAAACACCAGCACGGTGTCTGGCACAAAGAAGACACTCAATAAATAGTATCCTGTTATTGCTACTCTTCCGGATATTTTTTCACTGAGCCTTTGGTTCATGATTACAATTTTAAACTTGCTTTGTTTTGTGTGTTTAAGCTCTTTGACTTTGATCTTGAAGTTAAACCAATGTTAGAAGTTTTGGTGGGAAAGACCATCGAGCAGTCTCTTCTGGAAGTAATGGAAGAAGAAGAGTTGGCGAACCTGCGGGCCCGTCAGCGCGCACATGAGGAGTTACGCAACGTCGAGCTTGCGGAAGTTCAGCGACTTGAAGAGCGGGAGAGGCGACACCGAGAGGAAAAAGTATAGAATTTTAGTTTCTCTCTTAGATTTTGGTTATTTAATAGACTATGTTCAAAATCACATGTAGTATGAACAGAGCTCAAGATCTTTGCAAACATATAGAAAAGACCTGTAGTAATTGTTGCTCAGGTCTGTCCTGTAGATCACAGATCTTTCCTGGACTGAATTACGTTTTTAAATTCCAGTTTACATAAATGTACCTACACAGAGTTTCCGAAGTTCCTAAATGTAACAATTTAAATTACATATGTTCCAGTGAAAGGCACTCTTAAATATCAAGAGTGCTAGAGAAAGAAATAACGTCAATTTGCCCCAAGTCAGTGGCAGAGAAGGTGGCAGGAAAAAGTGGAGTATCTTTGGGTAGGTGGGCAGTAAGAAGCAGAAGATCTGCCTAGAATTCTGCATCTTCTTCTCTGTGGTGAGCCTTGCTCCACATCTGTAGAGTCTACTACTTGGGTCTTTATAAAATATTTATACTTGGGTCTTTATAGAATATTTCTCTAGATTAGAGGTTTTTAGAACCTTTAATAAGAAAAGTTTTAGAATCCAATTTTTAAAATATGCCAGAAATCTCTAGTTAGGAAGCACGAGGCTCAGTAATCTTTAGATAAGAGTCTGTCTGGGTTTGGCAATAACTGTCACCCTGTATTAAACACTGGCTGGATAAATGATGAAGGAGTTCCCAAACACCTGAAAGGGCTCAAAGAGTCTAGCTTACCACGCAGAATAGCTTAGTTGTCGGGACATTCTACCCAAAACCTAGTCAAATGGACTTTCAGTTCTCCTCCAAAGTGAATAATTAATTGTGTAAAGAGCATAGGGCTGATGGTAAAGATTGTGCAAATGCACGATTATTTGTTCACAATTACAAAATGAACACTGACAGAATTAGCTTTGTTGAAATAATTGGTGAAGGCTCTATCAAAAAAAAGTTAAATTTGTTTATTTACTGTTAGGAAATACATTTTAAAAAATGAAGTCTACAAATCATCTAGATTTATATTTGCTTAAACTTTGAAAATAGATTTAATTAGAAAATATATTAATGTTCCCACTTGTACATAGGAGTAGAGAATAGTTCATTAGCTTCACAGGTTTCATATGAGCTACAAGAAGCAACAACAAAAAGAGGTTTTATAATTTTCTGAACTTTATGAACTCAAAGAATCATTACAAATGAGATAATTTATTGGCCCAAGTTTTTAATCAAAGATATCTAAGCAACTGTAATTTTCATATCAGCAATACTTTAAAATACTAATTAAAAATAAGTATAACTATTACTATTCTTTGATATCAGCCACACAGTCAAACATGTATATCTTGAAATTATTTTACTTGAAAATGGATCAGGAAACAAATTTTACCTTAAGCTTCATCTCCTCTGAATTCAGTACCTACCTAGCTGTTGAAATTCATTCAAATCTTGATGAAAAACATGAACTGGTAATAGACACCTCTCTGTTCATTTTTGGATACAAATATAAGTCCAAATTCTTCCAATCACTAGAGTCAGCATTTGGGGAAGACGTAATAGCTGAATAACCACCTGTGGCGGCGTTTTTCTCTGGGCAGGAACGTCGTAAGCAACAGCAGTGGCAGGTGGTTCACAAGCATGATGAGACTGCACAGAAAATCGCCGCCCAAGCGTTTGCACAGCGTTACCTGGCCGACCTTCTCCCTTCTGTTTTCAGCAGCCTCAGGGATGGAGGCTACTTTTATGATCCTGTTGAAAGAGGTCTGTGGAGGTCTTCGTTAGATTAGCTGTCTAACAATAAGCATCCTCTTCATGGTTCAGATTTATCGCGTGCCCATTTTTATTTTGAATTGGAATCTTTCTATCTCTGAAACAAATTTTAAAATCAATTACAGTTGTTTTAAGAAAGAACTGTCACTAGTAAGAGGTGCATTATAAAGATCTTGATTTTAGGATGTTTACTTTCATTGAGAAACAACATTGGATAGTAGAAAGAAATACGGACTTGATGTCAAAAACTTGAGCTTGAATCCCAGTTTTATCATTAACTAAGCTCTGTGACCTTCAGTCTCCTCCTGTGTGACACGAGGATTATTTAGGAGCTGAACATCATAATGTAAATAAAACCTAAACGCGGGCTTTTCCACCCAATACGTACTGTAGCATAGTGCAGCCCGTGGTTGGTTGAAGCCGCAGATGCAGATCTGCAGATACAGAGGTCTGCCTGTGAAGTCATATGCAGATGTTTGGCTGTGCCTGCGGTCAGCAGCCCCAACCGCCATGTCCTTCAAGGGTCAGTTGTGTATGGAATCTATATGCGTAAGTAGTTGTCGCTAAGTTTCTCTCAGTAGACTTCCTATCGCAATCAAAATCTCTTTGGGGACAGCTAGTGAGGTTATGTAATGAGGTGTTTATACTATCCCAGGCATTGTATTAAGTGTTGGAGTCTTCAACAACAACCAAACCAACCTGATCTCAGCCTTGATAGAACCCGTACCTGTTAGCCATCTCCCAGCATCCCCTCAGAGCCACTCTCCTCAGCTTGGTGTGGCCAAACGGAGGGGAAGAGTTGGCACTTTTTCACTGCCGCCCTCCTTCCTCGGGTTCAAAAGCACTTACATCCATGTTGCTTTGTACACAGGTCCTATTTCAAATGGCTAATACCGTCTGAGGGCAGATATTAGCCATGTCAGTTTTCAACGATGACACACTGAATTCAATACATAAGGGTCAGGTTACAGACAAATATTATTAGTTTACATTTCTATTGTACTTCGCAATTTTTGTCGTGTTTTTCACACATGATGCCGTTTGGCCCATCCGAAAGGGCTGTGAGGGAGGGAGTACGGCAGATTAAGTCCCATTTTTCAGAAGTAGAAACTGAAGCTCAGAGAACTTGAATTGCTCTTGGACACTCGGGGGGTGCTTAGGTCTGCACTGACTGGGACTCTGACTCCAGGTCCAGTGCCCTTGCCATGCTGCCAGCTTCCCGGGGTCCAGCTGGGCCTCTTGCTGTTAGTCACAGAGGCCAGCAACCTTTTCTGCGTTCATGGGTTGCTGGAAAAGTCAGTTATAGGTCATTTAAAAGCTTGCAAAGGAGATTCATGCTTCAGATTAAGACTCTTTATAGTAGTGAATATATATTCTATCACACCCTCTCTTGTCACCCACTGAAAAATAATTAGGTGCCTGCCCCCAAAAAAAGCCTTTTTTTTTTTGGCCATGCCGCACGGCATGTGGGATCATAGTTCCCCAACCAGGGGTCGAACCTGTGCCCCCTGCAGTTTAAGTGCAGAGTCTTAACCACTGCACCTCCAGAAAAGTCCCCCAAAAAAGCCATTTTAAAACATTAAAATGTATATTGTAAGGGACCTTTTTTTTTTTTTTTTTTTTTTGGCGGTACGCGGGCCTCTCACTGTTGTGGCCTCTCCTGTCGCGGAGCACAGGCTCCGGACGCGCAGGCTCAGCGGCCGTGGCTCACGGGCCCAGCCGCTCCGCGGCATGTGGGATCTTCCCAGACCGGGGCACGAACCCACGTCCCCTGCATCGGCAGGCGGACTCTCAGCCACTGCGCCACCAGGGAAGCCCAGGGACCATATTTTTTAAAGGCTTACACCATAGAGTAGATTTCCATTTCAATTTGAACAAATTTATCACTAATGGAAACACCTCGTTTCCGACCCATTTCTACATGGCCTTCTTAGATGCCCTCTGACCCTTACCTCTGAATCTTGATCAGCTTCTGTCGTCCCCAGGCTTCAGCTGGGCTTCAGATGGAGGTGCCAGCATTGCTCAGTCCTGGCTTTGCATTGCATTTGGATTGGAGTTCTGCTCCCAGTTCCACACCCCCTGCTTCCACACCCCCCCCCCCGCCTCCTTGATTCATCTCACGTTGCACCTATAAAGTCAGTTCTAACACCTTTGACTCCAAGGAAGGCCTCATAGTTCTAAAAATACTGTTTCTACTGCAATTGAACGGAAATAGACCAGAAGATATATAGAGAATGTGGTAACAACAAAAGTGATGCTGTATGAGTCTATTTGACATTTTATAATAAGAAAACAATATTGATATATCTGTAACATTAGGGGAAAGCACAGATTCTTCCAATCTATAATGATTCCTAAAAATCACTTAATGAAGTTAACTTTTTAAATTACAGATATTGAGATAGGATTCCTTTCATGGCTAATGAATGAAGTTGACAAAACCATGGAGTGCAGCATGGTTGGAAGAACAGTGGTTGACAGTAAGTTCTTTTATTTTATTATTTGAAAGTCATCTCTGAAATTTTTCAGTAGAAAGAATATATTGAAGAAAGATATTTTAAAGTTTTGGTTCTTAAATTTTCAGTATATCAATTATATTAACAAAGGTACATATTTTTACCCTCAATATTAATTTTGGTTCTTTTATAATTTGATCAGAATTAATATCTTCTGTCATTACTTTATAAATTATATTCTGTTAAAACGGGCATTGAATATAATGCATATTTAGCGAATTAAGTGGCACAGAAGGTAAGTATGTTGACTTTATATAAAAGGTCATGATACAGGGAAGGGACGAGGGCTGGTGAATATTTTGTACTCATCTGTAAGTCAGCATTATAACTACCAAAATACGAAAAATCACAGTGATTTCTGCACCTATAATTTCTCAGTGTTGATTCGTGAGGTGGTTGGGAAACGACTGAGCCTGTATGAGCGTAAGGAGGACAGGCACTCTTCTCTGAAACCTGAGGATGGGCTCAGTGGTCCTGGAGGAATGAGAGACCCACCGGTGGGCTACGAGTTCCAGGATCACGGTGCATCACAGGCACAGAGGCCACTTCCAGACACAGACTCCCTGCAAAGAACACCGTATGATGCAAGGTATATGGAGAGAGTGTCATCCCAAGACAGGAAGCTTATGGAAGAAGAGGATGAGCAAACAAATGAGGAAGTCCTTCAGGAGTGAAGAACTGTTGCAATAGAGGGGAGCTTCGGAGCCGTGGAACCCATCAGCAGCCAGTCAGCTTTGCTAGCAATCAGGTAACGATGCGCGAGTCCCCTCAGGTTAGGCACTAGGTTGTGTTTAGTCAACATGTCTTCTTGTCTGATGGACTGAGCAAATCAAATACGTTGAAATAATAAAACTAATTTTTAAAATGAAACTTTATTTAATAGTAGACTATTTAGAAGCTATATTATAACTCTAATGAGAATTATGTCTAATTACAAGCTTCCCATTACCAGTATATATAACTAATGAATGTATTTTTCCTTAGCCCTTCCATCGCCACTGTGTAACTAATATATTTTTACTTACTCTTCCCATTACCACTATGTATAGCTAATATACTTTTCCTTAGTTTTGTGGTTTCGTTCTTTTTTTAGTAAGTATGCTATTTAATGTTAGATATCAGTGCTGTCAGCCATTGAGCTTTTCTTCTCTGCAGAAAAACTGTTTAACTTACTCTAACCAAGAATCCCTAAATGTTGGGTAACTGAAAGCTAGAGTGCTCTCTCCTTGCAAAGACCAAGAAGTGTACCCATATTGTATGAAATTAAACAGATAGTTACCCCTTCAATCTTCAGTCTTCAAGTAATGCTCCAGGGGTTCTATGAATTAGTAATATGCTCTCATCTAGTTTTTCACATTCCTGCTATTAAAAAATTTCAGGCAATGCCAATAAAGCTAAAAGTCCCTCCTCAGAGACGACCACTGTCATCCATCAGGTGTGTACCTTCCAGGCCTTTTTCAAGATATTTTTATAGATATAGATTTGAACACCTGGAAATATATGGAATGTATTATTTGCATTTTTCACCTAACAGTATATCTTAGACCTTTCAACATTAGTACCTATAAATCTCTTTTTAAAATATGGTAAGATATTACCTAGTGTGACTGTGTTATAGGGAATTACCATTTGACTTTTTAATCTGAACTTCTCTGGTGAATTTACCTGCACTATTGAAAATCACAGATATTTTATTTCTGAAGTTATGTTCATCTTTAATCACTGAAGTCTTCTGAAGCTTTAGGTAGATATAGTCTGTTTTTCTCAGAATATTTATAAATATATAATGTTTATAAATATATATAAATATTTATAAATATATAAGCTATTTGAAATAGCTTGCAGTTATTAACACACTTACCTTAGTTTCTTTTTCCTTTTAAAGATTTTTTTTGATGTGGACCATTTTTAAGGCCTTTATTGAATTTGTTACAATATTGCTTCTGTTTTATGTGTTTTGGTTTTTTGACAACAAACCATGTATCGTCTTAGCTCCCCGAACAGGGATCAAACCTGCACCCCTTGCATTGGAAGGCGAAGTCTTAACCACTGGACTGCCAGAGAAGTCCCAACCTTAGTTTCTTTTTAAATTAGGTATTAAAAATATATAAGAACATCTTTCTCAATTTGTAAAAAGAACTGCACTGTACGTCTCTATAGCATCTTTCATGATTCTCAAGCTAATTCCCCACATATTATAACCCCACATCATTTTAACCTCAGAGCAACTTCTGCAGTGTATGTGACAATATTTTTATTTTCATTTTCAATCAATCTTTGGTTTGTTCAGCCAGCAAACGTTCACTGAGTGCCTTCTGGGTGTGGAGCACCTTGAGGAGGCTGCAGATACAGCCTAGCAGTGGAGCTGAGTGAAGCAGGGGTAAAATGAGGAAACCACAGCTCAGGGGTTTTAAGTGATTTGCCCTAAGTGACAAGCCTAGTAAGTAATGGGATGAAAGCTGGAGCCCAAATCTCCTTCCTTCTAATCTACTATACTTTCTTCTGAACAACCTTGAACCTTTGTGAGGTGCAAAGAATAACTTCAAATAAATTATCGCATTAACAGCATTTTAAAAATTGGAATCACTTCTGTTATTCATTGCTGGGTTAGTTCCATCTTGTTAAACAGTCTTTATGATCCTCCTAAAATTTACAAAATACTAATTTTGGTAGTAAGACCAGGAAATTTTTTTTAATTGGGGTTGTTGTGGATCACTTTTATTATGGATTGTTAAATACCCACAATTTTAAGAATGCTTTCTAGATGGATTTGAGGTTGATTATCTTCTACAATTCTAACCTTCCTTTATAGTAAGCCAGTCCGTTAAACACTTTGCAGATGTTTTGCTAAACATCCAGTTCTGAGCTCTATAATTCCATAAGTTAATTCAGTTTATTAAATATACCTACATCTGTAGACCCCACACTGAAGTTGGTTAAGCTTAACTGCCATCCTGTTCCATCCTAGAGAGAAAAACAATAGTTGAGAAGTTAGGGCACTGTCCCGTGAAGCCGGTTATATATTATCTGTAGGAAAAAAATACTGAATGGAAACTTTAAATTGGCTATGCTCACATTTGCTAATACTCTTCTTACGAGTTCTGTTCCTTTCTATTTTCAACCAACACTAAGCTAACAGAAGCTAAATAGTGATAAAACGGATAATATGTAATAACTTTATAGAGATTGTCATCCCTGACAAAAATTCCCGTATCAGTGAAATAGATCTAAAAGGTAGAAGCGATTTTCTCTAGTGTAGGTATCATGGTGTTTAAGCCATTCTGACTTTTGTTGAGCTGAGGAATATTGGCGTGGGCTGAGAAGTCACTCAGCATCACACGGTGGTGACTGAAAGCAGATGCCAGAGCCAGACTGCCTGGTCCTGAGTTCTTCACCACGCATAAGGGGTTTGCCTCTGTAGTTGGGAAAAAGAACTGTTTTATCAGACTGTGGTTTATTTTGAAAACATGTAGGAGAGTGGAGGTTTTGCAAAAGGAAAAAGTATTTGGACATGATAGTTCCTTTAAAACTCATAATGGGTGTGGGAGAAGTGGCATTTTGCATATCATATCAAAATGTTATGGTACCATAACCATCCGAATGTTAATGGTACTCATTTCTTCTAACCTAAAAAACTTTCATTTTCTTGTCATGTTGTTAAAACATATTAACCACATCAGCTAAATTTTTTATCTATAATTTTAGTTTTCATATGTTTTATTTACTATGCAAAATTTGTTACATTCTGCTTTTCTCTTTTGTTTGTAGGTGAATCACAGAAAGTTTTATTATGTATTCTATAGCTCAATAGCCATAGCCATTTATCTCAGTTTATTTAGCATAAAGGCATTCTGAAGAGGCCCAAATATGGGTTTGATTTCCCCTTAGCCCAATTAACACCTATTGTTTTTTAGCCATAGCTCCTAGGTCTAACCAGAACCAACCTTCTCCAAGCTTCTCCAAGTTTGTTCACAGAGACCCAAACAAAAATGTTACAGATCAGGTGTCACTATGATGAAAAACTACTATTAATGGTATTGGATTGATGTCTCTAATTCTCCCTTTGAATTAGAGCATATTAACCTTTCTGTTTTAGTGCTTTCAACTTACAGATTAAAATTTAATAAATTGATAGCTTAGGTGATGTTTTTCTGTTTTTTATAAACCATGAAAATAGCATAAATGAAATATATGAGTTAAAAGATACAGTAATGGTGTTATAGGTTTGTTTATAAATAAAATCAATCAAGGTATTGAAGTTTGAAATTTCAGTATAAAAATATAACATTTAAAGAATTTTAAATTCTTTTTGAAAATAGAATTTGAAACATTAATACATTTTTATCACAATGTGCATTTATAATTTTTGTAAATTATACATTTTGTTGTTATACATCTTTATTTTTATAATGAGCTTGTGTGTATGGTCTTCTAACATTTTGGATTATATTGATGTCTATTTTTACCACTAGGTGTCAGTAAATCCCTAAAGTAAAGTTGACTTGCCTCCAACGTCATACATAATTTAATGACCCTAAAGAGACCTTGGTAGACAAAGAGTTCAAAAATATATTGTACTCCTTGGAGACTCTAGACCAGGGGTCCCCAACTCCTGGGCCGCGGACCACTACCGGTCCTCAGGCTGTCAGGAGGCGGCCGCACAGCGGGAGGTGGGCAGTGGGCCAGCAAGCAAAGCTTCATCTGCCGCTCCCCGTCGCTCACATCACCGCCTGAACCATCTCACACCTCCCCCATCCCTGGAAAAATTGTCTTCCATGAAACCAGTCCCTGGTGCCAGAAAAGTTGGGGACTGCTGCTCTAGACTCACACTGAATATTTTATCTTGCCCTAAAGTCATCTGCCAGCTCTGCAGGGACTGCAGCAGACTCCACCCTGTACCTCAGACCCTTAAAATGGTAGTGTTAGAATGGACGTTAGCTGTATGTACTCCAGTCTTCTATCCAATACAGCATCCTTAACAGGTGGTCACTTAGTCTTTGTTGAATCCCTAAGGATGGGGCTTTCCCTTTATGAGCTGCCCTAGAATAGTGATTCTATCTTATTTAGTTTTGTCTCCCCAGGCTCAAGCTATGGTAAATACTTAGTCAATTACATTGTTTGACAGTTCTCATTATTAGAAATCTCTTCTACACTGAGTCAAAATCTGTCTCATTATAACCTATTCTTTTTCGTTTATAACCTGTAATCAGTTGGCATGATTATGGTGGAGGGAGACAGAATAATTTTATTACCATACCAGCACTGTCCTGTACTCCAATAGTTTTTTCTTTTTTCCAAGTTTTTCTTTCTCCCAATGAAGTACCACCACTGTTCCCAATTATTCCTTGTATGGCATAGTTTTAGAACTACTCACTCTCCATCCTGGTTACTGTTACCTTGAAATTCCTATTTGGTCAAAGTCATCTTAAAACATGTTTCCCAAAATTAGGTATACTACTATAGATATAATCTGACTCAGCAAGGAGTATTGTGGGACTATTATCTCCTATGATTTGGACATCACCAACTCCCTTCTTCTAAATTCAGATATCTAGAAACCTCATTTTTAGAGCATAAGAGAAAGAAAGCCAAAGTGACTCCTGAGCAGTCACAGTGTCCGAGTCCACGCATTTTGCCATGGACCATCTAAAGCTATTCTAACACTGCTACCCAATTTGGCTGTTTATTAACCCCACAGCGTATTAGAAGTAGCATATTGACAAGGAGAGAGGGACTGCTATGGGAAGACCGTGGGCTAACATTTGTAAGAAAACAAAGGTAGAAGAAAGGCAGGAAGCAATAGATAGCTCAAAAGGCACAGCAGTCTGGGGCCAAAACTGAATATTCCTCATCAGCTCTTGAGTACGTGATCGCACTACAGCATGGCACAGAGGTTAGGGATGATGGACGAAGCACTACAGCACGGCACAG